>NC_058091.1:99610833-99922380 GCF_020171115.1 Neogale vison
GTTTGCATTTTCACCAACAGTGCACGTGGGTTCCCTTTGCTCCACATCCTCGCCAACATTATGGTCAAAGAAATCTCCATCTTACACACTAGGAAACTGAGCCCAGGGAAGGCATGGGACTACACAGTTGTGTCTGTCAGCCTGGCTAATCCAAAGACTTTTGTCCGCACTACTACTTCCTATGTGAACTGGTACCACCCACGGTCACAAGGCAGAAGGCAGAGCATTGAGGAAATGACCACTGACTGATATGTGTTGACCAGGCCATGGGCAAGAGGGAAATCAGGCGGTTGTGGTACATGGGGTGGGAGACAGGAAGTTAGCATAATAACGTGGGAGGTGGGGCTCTGCAAGAAGCTGGGGAAATAAAATTTTTCAAACTTTGCATTTCCCCATTAAGGCTGGACCAAGTTGGATCTTGTTTTATAGCAGGAATGAAACAGTAAGGCAAAACCTCTTTGTAGAAAAGCCCAGTAAGTATCCTTCTCATGAAACAGTCTTTTTCTAAATCTAGGGTCTTTTCTTTTATGTGCTCTGTAGAATGGAGTGTGTGCATGTTTGGGTGGGAATATATTGGCCATAAGTCTCCGTCTTTTATTTTTCTTGTCCATGTAGTTTAGCGTCCATTTTCCTCTTGGTCTGTCAAAAGATACTGGTCAAGGGAGGGCACCTGGGTGGCTCAGTGAGTTAAACCTCTGCCTTCGGCTCAGGTCATGACTGAGGTCTAGTCCCGCATTGGGTTCTCTCCTTGGTGGGGAACCTGCTTCCCCCTCTCTCTCTGCCTGCTGCTCTGCCTACTTATGATCTCTCTCACTCTGTCCAATAAATAAATAAATCTTAAAAAAAAAAATACTGGTCAAGGGAGCCAAGCAAAGTGTCTCCTTCTATCCAGAGTTAAACACTCATATATGGGTAGATTGATGGCTGTGTTAGGTAGGAGAGCACAGATCTGGTTATAGCAAAATTGGGCAGCACATCTGTAGCTCCAGATGCTGAGGCAATCTTTCTGTCCCCCTTCTGCTCCCCACAAGGCACTGCGCTCTGATGGTCGGAGGGAGGTGGGGCATGGGTCTGTCAAAGATTTTTTATTGGTCTCCATGTGTCCTTTATTTACATGCCATTTCAGCATCACTTGTTTGTAAGGATTGAAAACACCTGAAAGCAGCTCAAGCAAAAGAGGGTTCACTGGAAGGATCTGAGCTTATGCCCTGGAGTCGTTTGCAGAAAGGGTGTTGGGACCTCTTGGGAACTCTTTCTGGCTTGCACTATCTCCCTGATTGAGGTTCCAATGGCTCCGGCTGTTTCCTAGGACTGTTGCAGCAAGGCTCACCTCATGACGTGACTACAGGGTTGTAACAGCTACACAATTGGCTTAATTTTATTTTAAAAAGCAGTGTTTGTTCCACTTAACCAACATGTTCCAAGTTGTTGTAAAGGATGCCGCAAAATGCTTGCAATTAAAGTCTTGTTCATTCACATTTAAAAACATTAAATGAATTTCATTTCATTTTCATGCATGTGCAGGATGGGAGGCTGTCATATCAAGACTGGACGGTCAAGTAGGTAATGATAGAGTGCCAAGATTCCGAAAAGGTTGGGAATCATGTTGGGGGTGGGCAAAGAATTTGTTTCCCCCACAAGCATGTGGCTTCGAGCCAGTGTACCTCCTAGTTGGTTTCCCTCCATTCCCTTCTGTTTTCCACCCACTTCTTGTAGTCAGTTTAATCAGGGGAATGTGGAGAGTGAGGTACCTCTGTTAGTCTTTTTTTTTTTTAATTTATTTATTTGACAGATAGAGATCACAAGCAGGCAGAGAGGCAGGCAGAGAGAGAAGAGGGGAAGGGGGGAAGCAGGCTCCCCGCTGAGCAGAGAGCCCCATGTGGGGCTCGATCCCAAGACCCTGGGATCATGATCTGAGCCAAAGGCAGAGGCCCCAACCCACTGAGCCACCCAGGCGCCCAGTCTTTTAACATCTGAATAGTTGTTACTTCTGAGAGACATGGAGACTTGTCGGGGTTGGGTGTGCTGTTCTGGTTCTTATCCCTTGGAAGTTTAAAAGTCTTTATTTTTTGTATCAGATATTTGACCAGAGGTCCAAGTCCAGAAGGTCAGACTCAGATGGTGAACAGTGGGTTGTTAAGAGCTACACAGAGGTCATTGGATCTATACTGATCTAGAGTGAGGGACTAAGATTAAGGAATGTACAAGAAACTTAGATTCATTTAAAGAAATAACATAAAATGGAGTAATCAGGAGGATAAAGAAGGGAAAGAACTTCTGTGGTCTTTGTTCTCAGGAAAGGGACAGGTTGGTCACCTCGTTGCTATGGTTGTGAGCCTACTATCCTTTTCATCCCACTGTAACCTCCAGAAGATGGGATTTGATGAGTCATGCACACTTGCAGAGGGCTTGGTCAGGACAACACTGAACTACTGGAACGGTCAATGCTGTCAGCAGTAGAAGATCAAGAGATGCTCTTTGGTCAGATTTGATAAAGAAATGACTTTCAGAGACACAGAGATATGGCACCAATTTTCTGCTGTCCTAGGAGAGGATATGTACGAGATTACGGCAAGCATTTGGGTGAATCTCTCCATCTAGGCTTGTGGGGAGTTCAGATGTGGCAGATGGGTGGGAGAAATTTCATTATGCTCTGTATTCTTCCAGTATCGCACATCCCGAGCTTTTTAGTTTTAAGGCAAGGGTGGGACAATATATTCCCAGTCCATTTGTGAATGACCTCAGATAATGAGGTAGGGGAGAGGAAGATACCACTTTTAATCCACCCTGGAGGAGTCCCTAAATCCTCATGAGTATCTCAACTGTTTGGTCGAATTGAAGGGTGTAAATATAGTGTTCTTTTTTAACCTAAACTTGATTGATTGATTGATTGATGAATTAATTGATTGATCAGTATGTATTGGGGACATAAACATGAAAATCATATGATCAAAACCCTTAAGGAGCTCAAATTTTAAATGGGGGATATAAACATTTATGATATTTGTGATAAGGACAACAATAAAGCAGATAAAGATATAAGGAATCTTCTGGTCTTTGCATGGAGCATAATGTCCCTGGGAGGTCTTTTGCCCCCAAGCCAGTATGGGCTCCACTCTAGCTCCAGCTATTCTAAATGAGTCTAAAGATAATGTATTATCTCACACCTGGAGCCATGCCCGCAGTCTGAAATTTCCCAGTGGCTACCCAGTTATTGGTCTGGTCCCTACAGGCCCATTAATTATTATCCATCCCACAGTGTTACTTCTGGAACAGACACCAGACGGGTAGTATCAGGAATAGTACTGCATGGGTTTGGCCCCCACGATCTTTGAAATAGGCCTGTTTCCACTCTGGCTCTTGCTGGGGAACCAGCATCTTCACTTCCTGATTTCTATCACATGCCTTCCTAGAGCCCTGTCCCAAGGCCAGCGGGTAGAAGAGTTCAAAGGGCAAGAAACCAGACATGGAGGGACCTGAAGCTCAAGAAGCGAGCAGCAAACCCTCAGCACGTCATTATCATGGATAATTTAGCAAGGCATGAAAATAGATGGCCCCAGTGGAGTCACACTGGGCTAACTAAAGGCCTCTTCCTCTTAGTGGTTCCTTCCGGGCTAGTATTTTCTTGCTGCACACGAAAGCATAAAAGACATTCTGTTAGGAAGATGAAAAAAAAAATGCTTGTTTTAGACAAAGCTGGTGAGGGTTTAAGGATCACCTATCTATTGGCCATACTGAGTTTCAGTGGATTAAAAATAAAATAAGAAAAATAAACTCAGGCAGTCTTTCCTTCTTCAAAGGCAAATTTTCCAAGCCTTTCTTTTCCACCTGAAAACAGGAACTGAGAAACAGTAAAAAGAGATACTGGAGAAGACTAGAGTTCCAGCATCCAATACTGTTCTTAGAAATAAATGCTTGATTCCAAAAGTTCTCTGAATACCACGTAGCCCTGAAGAAACTACAATTGCTGGCTCAGACCTTGATAAAATAACATATATTAGATGCTTTTCATTGCCAGGCACACTTCTAAGTGATATACACCCCCCAACACACACTGTTTATATACATACTATATACACTAATATACTGTATATATAGCATGTAGTATATAATGTAAATATATATTATAATACACACACATACATTAATTTCTTTATTCTCTTAGAGCATAAAGGATAAGCAGAACTTTTAAGTTCTGGTATGTTCTAAGACAAGTTAACCCAGAAACTGTTATGGAAAACAGATTCAGCAAAAAGGGACCAGCCAATATGTTACGTGGAAGTCCCCATGGCTTAGTGGCAGGGATTGGATGTGGTGCCCTTAGGGGAAAAACGATGAGGTCAGAGCAGACAGGGAGAGATCAGGTCTAGCACTTCGGCAGCAGGCCTGGATTCAAAGATGAGCTGATGGGAAGCCAGGCAGACAGTTCGACCGAGGCATTCATCCATAGGGGCTGGCCAGAGAGGCACAGTTTGGATTGAGAATGTGGGTGCCCTAGATCAAAGCGAGAGGCCTGCGGACAGGGTACAGGGCCCTGGAGGGCAGTCTCAGCCATGGGATAAAGCGGCAGTGACTTTTTATAGAGCGCTGGTGTGTGGGGTACTCTTTGGGAACCCTGAGAGGGGCATGGGGTCTCTAGCACAATATGGGTATACCCTCCCACAGTCTGGATCCAGACAAAGGAAGGGACAAAGTACAAGAATCACGAGAGCAGGGAGAAGCTGTGCCAGATTTCATCCCAACACCAAAAAATAGTTGCAAAAAGTAGAAGAAGAGGATTTTTATTCCCTACTGGACGGGGATTCAGTCTTCTTTTCCATCAGGTCTGGGATTCTAATTGTTCATGATACTGACTTTGGCATGGGGATGATTATGATTACTCAGGGTTTTCGTAGTTTAAATCCTACTTGGCTCATTCCAGTAGGCACTAATGCCAAACTTCTACCACTGAATCCAAAGGCTTGTTAAAGACATGGCAATGACATGCCAAGAGATTTGCTGCAAGTCACTACTCGTAACCCGCTCTTGCTTGCTGTCTTGTGGCATTCTTCAGTTCCTAATCCCCTAAATCTAAGTAAAGGGTTGGCAAAGTGTTTCTGGTAAGAGCCAGATGGTAAATGCTTTAGGCTTTGCTGGCAACATTCCGGTTGGCCATTGTGGTGGGAATCTGTGATAGATTGTAAGATCGACAGAAATGCTGTGTCCCAGGACAACTTTATCCACCAAACAGGCAGCTGTCAGGTTTGGCACGTGGGCCACCGTGGCTGAACCAGGCTAGAAATACATAGACAGATAAACACCCTTTCTACCTCCCCACGAGCAACTGTCTTATTCTAATTGTCTTTTCCTAAAGGACAAGGGGAAGGAGGAATCATTTTGTCTGCATGGAAATGGAAGACACTGTCATTTACCTTCTCTCTTACATTTGTAACTTTGGAAGCTAATAGCCTTAAACCAAACTTCTTGCCTGCTTTTAAAAGATACAGAAGGGGCTGGAATATATTCTGGTGGGTTTTTTAATTTTAAAGAAGGGGACCCCATCTGCTATTTTTTCCTCCTATCTAGTGAATAGTCTTCCCACACAGACAGCCTCTGGTAAGAGTTGAGTAGTGTCCCTTAGGCGGCCTCTACTCTTTCTTTTTCTGAGTTTCACTGGCAACAGTGACCATGTAAATAGCCTTTGTAATTTTACTCTCTTTGGAGTGGCTTATCCAAGGAAAGAGTTAACAGATTTAAAGATGAAGCAAATGTGATTCCTCCTAAAATGCAGAAAATTACCAGAGAGCTTGAGTGAGAAACTACTGGAAGAGAGATATCCTGGCCAAAATCAAGTCCAAAGGTTAAACACGTTTGCCCTCCTTATCTAAGGAATGAAAATGCTCAGATGGCAAGATAGCACTAGGTTGACTCTAGATTCTCATCAGCGAATAGCAGATTTACCACCTGTTATTGGTTGGACTCTGTCTTCCCAAAAGATCCAGTGAAATGCTGACCCCTGGGACCTGTGAATGTCACCTTATTTGAAAATAAGGTCTTTGCAGATGTAATCGAGTTAAGTTCAAATCATTAGGGTAGATCCTTATCCAGTATGACCAGTGTTCTTGTGAGGAAGGAGAGATCCGGACACAGACCCACACACAGAGGAGAGTGAGCAGGGAGAAGATGGCCACTTGACAACAGAAGCAGAGATTGAAAGGGGGTAGCCACGAGCCAGGAAATATCCGGGAGGACTGGTAACTTCCAGAAGCGAGGGAAGAAGCGTGGAACAGGCTCACTGTCAGAGGCCTCCAGAAGGAGCCAACCTTTTTGGCACCTCAATTGTGGACTTCCAGCCTTCAGAACTGTGAAAGCACACGCTTCTATTGTTTGAAGCTGCTGTTTTTGGTAATTTGTTATGGCAGTCCTAGAAAACGAATTCGCCAACTGTAGGCCGACGTCAGATAGCTCACATCGATTCTGTAGCGTGCTCCCCGCTGCTCATGTTCATTAAATGTCCTCCTCCTCCTCACGATCTGGATACCTCAGTAGTGGGGTAAGCTTAGTGTTCTATCATCATAGGCAAAGGCTACATTCTGATTTTATTTTAAGGTATCTTACAGATAACCTGGGACTTTCAAAGTCCAGTGGAAGTGATCATTTTAATACTTTCCCTCTTTTCGTGATGTGAATTCAGAGCCAGGCCAAAGGCAGTTTGGCAAATGGTCAGCAACGGATAGTATGACTGAAAAACCTGATAAGTCAGCTATTGTTCTACTGTACGAGCTTCTTTGGGTCCTCTGAACTCATGAAATATAACAAAGCACTGTATTGTCCAAACTTTTCTGAATATATGGCCAGTGGTCACGTAACTCCTTTTGTCTTCGGCTGTGCCTAACAGGAATTTTCTGGTGTCTTCGTTTCCCTTTAGCACTTTCCCTCTTATGTGACCTGTCCTTGATGACATGGTTATAGAAAAGGCCAGGTACCTGGTAGAGCAGAATGGCCTGGAAGCATGGCGGAAGTCAGGCTGTGATGCAGGAAGGAACATTCCCACACCGAAGAAGTCTGAGAGCTGACATTTCTTGAATGAGTCCCATGTGCTAAACACTCCCCTAGATGCTTGACAGCAGATAATGGTTTTATTCTTTAAGGACCCTAAGGGGCAGGTGCTATTGTTCTCCCCCCTCTTTATAGCTAAGGAACCAATTTATGGCAACGATAAGTAAAACTTACCCCAGGCCACAGGGCTGGTTGGGTCAGGACTAAGATGATGAACCCAGGTGTTCCGGTTGCAAAGTCCTTTTTTTAACCATTACTCTGTTTCTTTTCTACCTGGGAAATACTCCCATCCTGGATGTGGACATTGTCATGTGTTCCTCACTGAAAAGCAGTGTTTTTATGTCCTTTTCAGCTAACACAAACTTTGGATCTGTGTACTTGCCTGAGGAGGCAGGGTCGTCTTTGCAGGAAGGGGACTGAATGGGAGCCTCTGGATTTCAGCTCTAGAGCCTTGGTGATTGGACAATGTTTCAGAGGTCTCTTGACCTTCGAATGACCTAGGCCACATGGGCACCATTTTTAAGCAGTCATATCTTCTTGAACTAGACCCACTAACTGGAAATATCACAACGTTTGCAAAATTAAATGCTTTATTTTTGTATCATGTTATTATACACTAAAATTAATGATAGTGATTGTGCGTGATTGACTGCAAGTCTACTTACCTCTGTACATAACACATTATCTGGGACGAGGTATCAGAAACCCACGAAAGAGAGGGCCAGAGTCCAATGCCTCCCCTGAGGGACCTCCTGCAGGCCTGTGGCTCCTAATGTTGAAGCGGTCAAGAGGAGAAAGGATTAGGGAGTGGAGGGGTCATAGTTGCTTCTAGGACCTGGATTTAATCCCATTGGTCCCAATACAGCCTATTCATAACAATTTTTTTATTAAAATCCTTTTATCCTAAAATGACTTTCATAGATAACATAAGCTACTTCTATACATAATTAAAAGTCAGTGTAATGTACCAGCTTAATCATAAAGGAGAAAACCAAAGGAAAAGAAGTAGAAATTACATAGTGTGATATTTATTGCTCAGGACCAACTGTAGGAAAATCATAATGATGTAGGCAGATGCTTGCAGCCGAATGTGAAAATGCAAGTATGCAGGATACAAGGTGTGGTGTGACTTACACCCCGAGAGCGGCCTTACCTCTGAGGTGAGTCTCCTGGTGGTGAGTAATCTACGTAAAGTTATTAGTAAAACAGCATGTAATCTTCCCCTGATTAAAACAACAATAACAGGGGCGCCTGGGTGGCTCAGTGGGTTAAGCCTCTGCCTTCCGCGCAGGTCATGATCTCAGCGTCCTGGAATGGAGCCCCGCATCGGGCTCTCTGCTCAGCAGGGAGCCTGCTTCCTCTTCTTTCTGTCTGCCTGCCTCTCTGCCTACTTGTGATCTCTGTCTGTCAAATAAATAAATAAAATAGTTAAAAAAACAACAGCAAAAAAGTTGTCAATAAAACAAATACAATTTCCCCTCAAATTTTTTTCCCAAGAATTTGCATTTTTTGAGAGATTTTATTTATTTGTCAAAGAGAGAAAGCACAGGCAAGGGGAGTGGCAGGCAGAGGGAGAAGCAGGCTTGCAGCTGACCAAAGAGCCTGATGTGGGACTCGATCCCAGGATTCCGGGATCATGACCTGAGCTGAAGGCAGACACTTAACTGATGGTGCGGCCCAGGCGTCCCTCCCCTCAAATTTAGTGGCATTGCTGAGATATTCAGCCTATAACAAAACCAAGAAAAAACACTGCATTATTGTGGGAAATAGACCTGAGTCCTGAATTTGTCACCTACTTGAATTAATATGACAGTTAAGTAGGATGTGGGACTACTTAGTTGTGGGGCCATCTCACGCATTCCATGGTATCTACCACATCCGAACTTCTGTTGTTAGAACAACCAACCTTCCCCGGAAATGTCCGCACCTCTAGGGGTTGTTTAACTCCAACTCATGGCCATGAGGTTCGGGCTTTTTTATTTATAAATCTCTCTCGTCTCCTTGTCCTCTCCTGTCTCTGTCTCTTTTCCCTTCTCCTCTTTCCCTCTGCCGCCACTCCCTGACTTCTCCCCTCCTTGCTCTGCTCTCCCCCATCTCCTCCTCCTTCTCCCCTTCATCAGGGAGGAGGTGGTAGCCCTCTTCCCATCGCAGAGTTGGGGCTTCTTGTCTCTCGAGGAGAGTACATCTCATACGACTGCCTACAGCTGTCTTTCCAGCTCTCTGCATTCTCCCATTGCATTTTCTCTCTTTCTCTCTCTCTCCCTCCTTAATTTTGACCTGTGATTTCAGCTATACAGGTCAGAAAATACGGTCTGAGAGATATGGTGACATCAGAGCCTTAACTCTTTAATATAATTTAAATATCGACTCTTAAAGACCAAATAATGGCTAAGATATAGATATGTATTATTGCCTTTAATTTTCATCTTCTCCCCATTTTGCAGAGGAGGGGCTGAGCCACAGAAATTAAATGACAGGCTAAGCCCACAGAGCTCATAAATGGCAAAGCTGGGATGTTCTCTTCTGACCTAGGCAAGGGGTGCTCTGAATCAGTTCCTATCCCCAGAGAACTGGCTACCTGGGTGCAGATGAAAAGCCTGTAAAGGAACAGATGAGAACTGGACAGCGAATATTTATTGGATATTGCCACGTGTCATTAATGTTCTACATGCCTTACCATTATTGTTATGTTTTTTTGAGAGAGTGTGTGTGTGTGCAGGTGCAGTGGAGCAGGGGTGAGGGCAGGGAGGGGCAGTGGGAGAGGGGGAGAAAATCTTTTTTTTTTTTTTTTAAAGATTTTATTTATTTATTTGACAGAGAGAGATTACAAGTAGGCAGAGAGAGAGAGGAGGAAGCAGGCTCCCCACTGAGCAGAGAGCCCGATGCGGGACTTGATCCCAGGACCCTGAGATCATGACCTGAGCCGAAGGCAGCGGCTTAACCCACTGAGCCACCCAGGCGCCCGGGGGAGAAAATCTTAAGAGAGTTCCACCCCCAGTGCAGAGCCCAACAGCTCGACATGGGGCTCATTCTCACGAACCCGAGATCATGACCCAAACTGAAATCAAGAGTCAAGATGTTTAACCAATTGCGCCATGCAGACGCTCATTGTTAATGTTTTCAATAACGCTGTAATGACCATGCTTTTTGTTGTTCTTTTTTAGTGTTGCCACCAATGTCTCACTGACAGATAAGGGACCAGAGGAAGACAGCTGCTGGGATTCGGACGCAGATAGACGGCCTTGGGAGCCTGGGTTCTCACCCACTAGTCTAAGCCCAGGGATTTCGAGAGAGGGGGATATTTCCGGCAGCTGGAATCGGGGAATGAATGGCACTGCAGCTGGGTTTAGGGCTGGGGAGTTTCCCCCTGGAGATGGAGGAAGTGTCTTCCATGCCTTGAATGGGTGGAGCCTGGTGGACAAGGAGGAGAGGGAGTCAGGTAGGGCTTTCTCCTTTTAAAATTTAAAGGCATTATTATTTATCTATTTATTAAAAATTCCAGTTGAATTTTGAAGAGAACGAACTTTACAGCTGAGCATCTGTAATTGGAATAGATATATCTTTATGTGTTCTGGGTGACTTGAAATAATTTTTTAAAAATATTATTTGTTGAAATTTATTTTTTTAAGATTTTATTTATTTGACAGAGAGAGCAAGCAAGAGACAGAATACAAGCAGGGGGAGGGGGAGAGGGAGAAGCAGGCTCTCCACTGAGCAGGGAGCCCTGTGTGGGCTGTGATCAGGACCCTGAGATATGACCCCTGCCCAAGGCAGATGCTTAACGACTGAGCCACCCAGGCACCCTCTATTGAAATAATTTGTGAGAAGGCACCACGGTCATGCCTGTCTCTTCCTCTGCATGCTGTACCAGGAAATGGTCTGAAGGCGAGACCTGGGGCTCAAGTCTTGATTCTGCCTGTGGATCTTGGGCCTCCTACTTCATCTTCCCCATCCTTCTGCAAGTGTAGAGTAATGACGCAGGCTGCAGCTCATCCTGGCAAGATATTAGAAGGCTTAAGGAGGGAACAGAGCTGCCCAGCTTCAGAGGAAAGGTGTTATGAAACTCTAAGGCATCAAACATTTTTGTTACTTTGGTTACTGTCTCTTTTACTACATAGTAGTAATTAACATTGGTCACCAGCAACTCAGAATAGAAATGGTGTGACCTTGATAAATTTTAGAGTGACTTGGTGTTTTCATATACATGGTCTAATTCAATCTTTATAATTGCCCTATGATGTAAGGAGGATGGTTATGATTAATTGCAATTTTTACAAAAACTGAGACCCAAACCATTTGTTTAGTACATGCTGGGTCTAGGAATAAAAATCCTGTCTTCCAACTCTCAGTTTAGACTACTTTCCAGAGACAATAGAATTGTCATTTTGGGGTCAACCCTTGCTAAATTTCTTGGCAAAATTCAAGACAGACTAGAGCACACATAAACTTGATAGGGTCTTTGAACAGAGTATGTAGTCCACAGTGACACTGAATTCCAAAATCTTCTTAAAATTCAGCTCCAAGCTTGCCTCTTTTCCTTTGACCCTTCTGGATAAGAATCTGTCACCCTTGTAGCAATCCCATAAAGCTGCATTCTTACCCCTGTAATTACACATATCTTGTCACACATCAATAGTTCATGTGCATGTCTGCCTCTCCAGACTCCTCCTCCTGGCCCCCCCACCCCCACCCCAGGGGACAGTAAGACAAGGGCAAGCCATATTGGGTCTCCAGCACCTAGCAGGTTTCTAGACATAGGAAATGTTTGAGAAGGATCTTTATTTTTTTCCTAAAAGGAAAACTTATTTTGACTGCCTAAAATTCAGAAACATTTAAAAATAGTAAGGAGGTCATGATCCCAGGGTCCTGGGATGGAGCCCCTCGTCGGGCTCTCTGCTCAGCAGGGAGCCTGCTTCCCTTCCTCTCTCTCTGCCTGCCTCTCTGCCTACTTGTGATCTCTCTGTCAAATAAGTAAATAAAACCTTAAAAAAAAATAAACAGTAAGGAATATAAAAAATGAAATAAAATTTAAAAGAAATAGAAAAATAAGAAACAAATGGTTGCAAAATGACAAAAAAAACATTACTAAGTTTAGCTGGGGATGGTGCTGCCATTTGGGGTTGTTTGTATGTGTTATTTTAAAACTAGTCAAACCATTTTGAGGTAATATTAAGTTACTTTTATTTTTAAAAAAATACATTATTTATTTGTCAGAGAGACAGAGAGAGCACAAACAGAGGGGAGAGGCAGGCAAAGGGAGAGTCAGGCTCCCAGCTCAGCAAGGGGCCTGATGCAGGACTCAATCCCAGGACCCTGGGATCATGACCTGAGCTGAAGGCAGATGCTTCACTGACTGAGCCACCCAGGTTGCCCAACGTCTACTGATTTCTAATAGCAGCTCAGAGGGTAAAGAAATGGTTGTTATTCTTCTGAATGTCTCCATTTGGTCGTGTCAAAGTTCAATGATCATTTAAGTAATAATGGACATTTTTCTTTGAGCAAAATACAATTCATCGTATATAGTCTACAGGGCCCGCAGAAGAATGATGGAACAACATCTGTATCTGAAAAACACTACCTTACGGATCATCATTCTGTCAGCCCTCACTAACAGTAAATGTAGCATCAATCAAATAATAGTAGTTAAACGAAAAAGAGGTCCATCAAAATGACTTTTAAAGAGGGGGAACACAGGCATATCACCATTGGCTGTGGACACTCAGGGGTCAGGTGCTTTGAAAGTTGAATCAAACCTGCATGTGACCCAGGTTTCCCGAGTCCTCCCAGATTAACTCTGCTCTTCCCCTAGGAGCCTGCTGATCAGGGGATGTCCCGATGCTCTGGGGCCTGTGCCAGGGCTGCTCAATGAACAGCAGAGACTTTAGTTTTCTTCCGTTGCTGAACACATCACCCTTCCAACTGAGTGCCTTAAAGCAACACACATTTATTGCCTTTTGAGTTCTGCAGGTTGGAGAGGGGTTAACTTGGCCGGTTTCTCTGCTCCAGATTTCACCAGCCTCTGATGCAGAGCTCCAGCTCAGGATCCTGAGATCATGACTGAGATGAAATCAAGAGCCTTTAAGACATTTCTGATGTGAGTTTTGAAGGACTGGGGGGATTTTGATTCATTTGCAAGTGGCCACACGTCTGTCCTTGAAGGCAGGCACGATGATTGCAACACTGAGGAATCACCCTGGCTAGAGGTGACTCGGGTCCTTCTGGGTCTTGTAAGAAGTCCAGGCGTCACCGACTTCACCATATTCTTCCACCCGGCACAGAAAAGCTTTTGCCTAGCTCTTTTCCTCCTCTTTAAAGTACACGGGCTCTTTATAATAGAAAGCAAATACCAGAATCACCAGGAGACCCAGAGAGAACTGTGCATTGTCTCCAGCTTCCCAACAGCCCTGGCTGATCCCAGCACAGCTGCTCTGGACTGCTGGAAGGTCATTGTTGTGCCAGCCGGCAAGCCCTCCACCCCTCCAAAGGGTACCGCAGCGCCACCTCTGGTTGGCCGGTGCCCTTAGCCACTACTGGCACAGAACCCTGCAGACTGTTCCACATCTGACTCAAACCCCCGCCTCCATCCAGGACAGACCACTAGTGGGACAGGGAGAGGGGGAAGCCAGGTTTTGTACAACAGGGCTGTCTAATGTTGCCCTGCCCTGGGAAAGAGAAAGTGCATAAAGAAACGGTTTGTATGGCGCAAGGGGTGGGGGTGGGGCAGCAAAGGGACGGGGTGCAGAATGGAAAGGGCTGATGCAGCCAGAGAAGACCAGCCTGTGAGCACTGGCCTCTCTCAGCTCTCCCTGCAAACCTGCAGCAAAACCCCAGCAGCAAACCTGGGAGGCATCAAAGCAGTGCTGCTCCAGACCCCAGTCCCTGCAGGTCAGGGCCTAAGGGTGGCACACCCGGCAGTAAAAGGCTCCCCGCCACCGCCCCCACCCGGGGAGCCTCACTCTTCTGGATTCAAGTTTCCTTCTGCAGCCCAGAACTCTGGTCTGCCCACAGTGATCCCAGGGCCCTCCCAGCCCTGCAGTCTCCCTCTCTCTTTTCGGTTTGGTCAGTGGAGGCAAAGGCAGAGGTCTTCACCAAAGGTACTCACTTGCTGAGCTGGATTTCAACTGGGAAAATTCAGGAGAAATCAAGGGGGAGTTGATGTGTCTTCATATTTCATGGATTTTTTATGGAGCCGGTTTGTCTCCATTCAATGCAAGCATTCCTGGGAGACTCTCCTCCAGTGGCCCTGTCACCCTCAGAGCACGGCTCCCAAGTGTGCGCGGGCTGGTCTGTGGTCCACCACATTGCCTTCAGAAGTGTGCCTCCGTGTTGTGTCTCTGAATAACAACAGGCAGATCCCCCTTAGAGCTGCATTTGCCACTATTTTTTAAAAGATTATTTATTTATTTATTTGCCAGAGAGAGAGAGAGAGAGAGAGAGCACACAAGCAGGCAGAGTGGCAGGCAGAGGTGGAGAGAGAAGTAGGCTCCCTACTGAGGAAGGACCCCAATGCGGGAGTCAATCCCAGGACCCTGGGATCCTGACCTGAGCCAAAGGCAGTGGCTTAACCCACTGAGCCACCCAGGCATCCCTGCATTTGCCACTTTTTGTTTTTGTAATACTACATCTCATTCTCCTACTATCTCTGGTCGCCTCAGGCCCAGAGCCTTGCTGTCTATCACCCAGGACTCTCCCTTGTCCTCAGTATCTGTTAACTTTGAAAGAAATGAGAGAACCACAGATGGAGGCAGGTCTGGAGGTTCTGAAGGGGGCCAGGGTTTGGGCTGCAAGTGCCCTGCTGAGTTCCTCCTTCTAGCTCTTATTCCTGAATTGGAAGAAGTCCTCTGGGTGTTAATGGGTAGGCTCTAAACTTTTCAGGTTCCTTCATGTGGCCAGGAATGTGGCCACCCTCAAGAAATATTTAAAGAAAGGGGGAACCCTGGGGGGCTCAGTTGATTAAGCGTCTGTCTTGGGCTCAGTTCATGATCCCAGGGCCCTGGGATTGAGCCCAGAGTCAGGCTCCCTGCTCAGCAGAGATTCTGCTTCTCCCTCTGCCCCTCCCCTCTGCTCATGCTCTCTCTCTTGCTCACTCTCTCTCAAGTAAATAAACAAAATCTTTTCTCTTTTTTAAAGATTTTATTTATTTGACAGAGAGAGAGAGATCACAAGTAGGCAGAGAGGCAGGCAGAGAGAAAGGGAGAAGCAAGCTCCCCGCTGAGCAGAGAGCCCGATGAGGGGCTTGATCCAGGATCCTGAGTTCATGACCTGAGCCGAAGGCAGAGGCTTAACCCACCGATCCACTCAGATGCCCCTAAATAAACAAAATCTTAAAAAAAAAAAAAAAAAGGTATTTAAAGAGTTGAAGAGATGAACATTACCTGTCAACTCATTTAGCTCTCATATAAGCAGGAGATGGAGTGAGAAGAGCTATAAATCTCACAGCAAGGATGTAGTGACAAGGTAAGATATAAATATAGATATATCTATGGCTCTTTCCCTATCAATCTCCCTCTCTCGACCTCTTAGTCGAAGTGGGCTGACGCTGCTGTGACGAAATACCAAAGACCAGGTGGCTTACATTTCTCACAGTTCTGGAGGCTGCCATGTCTGAAATAAGGACCCCAGTGTGGCTGGATTCTGGGAGAAGGCCCTCTTCCTGATTTACAGATGACCACCTTCTCTCCTGGATCCTCACGTGGCATGGGGGAGAGCGAACTCTCCTTCTCTTCTGGTAGGAGAAGGGCTCCACCTTTATTGACCCCACCACCTCCCCAAGGCCCCACCTCCAAATGTCATCACATGTGGTGTCAACATATAAACTTCAGGGGACATATTCAGTCTATAACAGTATAACTATATATAGTCACACACAAATATATATATTAGCAATAGGACTAGTTTCGGCATTTAGCTGGTATTTATTTAGTGCTTATTAAATATACATACATATGACATACATATATAGATACACACATATCATTTGACAGAATGCATATAAATACAAATATACACATAAATACCAATATCTATATTCTATCAAATGTGTGTATGTATGTATATATACAACTAAACATATTGAATAAACAGTTTAAATACTGACACCAAATATTACAAAAGAAACACTAAATGCTGCAATAAGTCCCACAATGCTTTTGAAGATTTGGCAATTAGAAAGAGAAAACAAGGGATTTTTAAAAAATTTAATAATAATATTAATAACTCTAGAAATGTTTTCATCTTCCGATAGATTTTTTAAGAGTCTCATGGTCTACTGACCGAGCTAGCCGGGCGCCTGATAGATTTTTCAGAAACAGAAATGTACAGCCAAGGTTTGGTTGGATAATTCTTACCACCTGTATTCTTTCTTGGCGATGTAACTTGTGGCTTCTGCTGGTCTAGAGAAGACCTGGTTACCATGGTTGTGTGATTTGTGCTTACCTCTTCCTGCAGTAAGGGAAAGGGCTTTGAATAGAGTAGATGTGCAATAAATATTTATTGACTAAATAAATGAATACTATGGAACAAGAATCTAGCAAGCAGGGAGTCATGATGGTTTCATTCATTCATTCATTCATTCGCTCAATGAAAAATACTGATCCCCTCCTGTACCCCAGCAGCTGTTCTAGACACCCGAGGTACATTAGGAACCAAGACAGAAAAGGTTCTCACTTTCAAAGAGTGGATTCTGAAAGGGATGGCAGAACACACAGACAGCAGCAAGAAAATACCCTGGAGTGGCAGGTGATGAGGTGAGGTTGTATGTACCAAGCCAGTAACTCTCCAACTACAGCTCCTGCTGGCTGCACCTGCCTCCCTAGCTAGGTCACAGGGTAGTGCTGAAGCCTAGAATGGAAAGAAATGTCCCAAGCACTCTCTTTGGCCCTCTACCTTCTCCTGATGCCTCCCGTTGGGTCCGTACAACCTATGGAACAAAGGGTCCAAGTCTGGAGGGTGGAGTCCCTGGGGGGTCAGCCTCCTAGAACACAGAACAGGGCAGAGAAAGACAGCAGGATGTGAAGTATGGGGTTGGAAAACAAAAGGAGAATAAACTCCAAATGGAGTCAATGAGAAAAACTTTCACCATTAGGCTCCTGGAGGGCAGCCTCTAGGTTGGGCTTGTCTTTCTCTTCCTCCCTGGACCTAGAGAGCACAGAGCTTGGCAAGAAGTAAATGCCTGTGAATGTAACTGCACTTCGTGGGGTTGGCTCTGCCTGAACGTGAGCGTGCTTTAGGCAGCGGTCTCCCCTGGGAGTTCCGGTTCTTCACCTGCCCTGGGGAAACACAGGGCCTTTTCGCGACGGTATTCCAACAGTGTGCTTGCTACATGGTGACATTCAGGGAACATCCCCTACACAAGGAAAGCATTCTTTTTGCATACAGAATTTCTCCTGTTACCTATGTGCGAAATTGTGATAGAATAATACACTTCTCAACTTGGAACTCTGCAACAAATGGAAGGACTACATAAAGGTTAGAAAAGAAGAACTGGGAGTCAGATAACAACCATCTTCTTTTTTTTTTTTTTTTTTTAAAGATTTTATTTGTTGATTTGACAGAGATCACAAGTAGACAGAGAGGAAGGCAGAGAGAGAGAGAGGGAAGCAGGCTCCCTGCTGAGCAGAGAGCCCGATGCGGGACTCGATCCCAGGACCCTGAGATCATGACCCGAGCCGAAGGCAGCGGCCCAACCCACTGAGCCACCCAGGTGCCCAATAACCATCTTCTTTTCCTTCTCTTTCTCTTGGAGGAATCCTCTCTTCTTATGGTGATTAAGAGTAGATCCTTGCATTTCCTCTTTTTTTCCAAACCATCCTGCATTGGGAACCATCTCGTATGGCTAGAGCGAGAGTAATTTAGTCACAGATGTATGCTTTATAGTCAATGTTTCAGAAGAGGTAAAAATCAAGAAGAGTTTAGAGTATTCTAGAAGTAGAGGGACAGGGAGACCCAAGGAGGGAGGAGGGGGTGATTCTGATATTGGACGGATTTCCTTGATGGTTTGTGGGAACCAGATTTATACCAACAGTCAAGGCTTACTGAATACATTTAATGCATGTGTAGACCTGTGAGGGCCCTGAATTGAGAAAAGGCCGCAAGAGTTATTCAGGCTTGGCCTTCAGAAGAGAAAAGGCAAGACACACTAGAGGACTTCAGTGCAAGTCTTATGAGCCAGGAAAAGGAAAGAGGAAAACGTGGATCCAGAGACTAAGGGGAGGCAGTTGGCCTGGGAAGCTCTTCGCTCCGTGGGCAACCAGGAAGGAAGCTGGGAGCAGTGGTTTCCAAAACGTAATTATTCAATGTGCAGAGATGATGCTATATGAAATCCTTTCTTCTTCCTCTTGGGCTCCCTTGAAGTCTTCTTCTCCAGCTCCCTTGCTTCTAGGTATGGCCAGATGCCTACTTCTGTGATGTAGTGATGTAGGCAGAATTGACCTAAGTCACTTCATACTTGGCTCACCAAAAATAGACCCTGCTCAGTTTCCCCCTCTAATTGATGGTAGTGATGTCTCCAAGACGGAAAAAGAATTTCTGAATGGAGAGCCTACAGGGATAACCTAAATGTGAGCACAAAGCAAAACCAGCCAGTCCTTCATGATATGAATGGAGGACTTGTGTCCTCCATTCATATCATGATATATCATATCATCATTCGCAATGATGACACAAGTCCTCCATTCATATCATGGGGTACTTCCCTCTTGTGGGTACGGGTTGAGATGGTGGCGGCGGGGTACCGAGACATGTTTGTTATGAAATCACGGTCTTGTTTCTTCCATTTTGACATATCACCCCATCTGAATGAGAGAAATAGTCATTTTCAAAGCCTTTTTTGGTGATGCCTGAGTGGTTCAGTTGGTTACATGTCTGCCTTTAGTTCAGGTCATGATCCCAAGGTCCTCGGAGTGAGCCCCTTATCGGGCTCCCTGCTCAGCAAGGAACCGCTTCTCCCTCTGCCTACAGCTCCCCCTGCTTGTGCTCTCTCTCTCTAACAAATAAATGAATACAGTCTTAAAAAAATAAAAGGTCTTTCTTGAACATTGCTTCTATAGTTACGAATGAATATTGAGGCAAAACCTGAATGGTCATTTCTCCAAGATGAGTCAGGCTGACTTTTAAAGGTGCTTCCCTGAAAGGGATAAGAAAAGAAGCAATATAGGATCTTGGGCTGGCTAACCAGAAGCTACTGCATTTGTCCAAAGGTTAGGGAAAAGTGCCTCCCTTACTCACCATTCTCTAAGGAGCAAGTCTGGCCTGAAACTGGGTGGAAGATTGGCATTAGCTAAGGAATAATTCATCACACACCTATGTTCATAGCCCAACTTGTGAATGTGGCTGGAAAGGAAAACAAGAGGGGCTGAGCAGAGTATTTCTAGAGGGCATGGGTTGGATTTCCTCTCTCCATCCAGGCCTGTCCCCTTTCCTGAAGTGGACTTCCTAATGCACTTCTTTATCACCCAGGTGAGGAAAAAGCGTAGAGGTGGGTTTGGATATCTTTTTGTCTCTAGTCTTTCTATCAAATTTGCCAAACACAGTAGGTGCAAAATAGTTATTCCTTTGCTACATCCTGGAGTACCTTAGATGTCCTTCGTGTCATTAAATAATTTCACACGTAATGTGAACTGGACAGACAGACTAGTATGTGAACGTGGGAGGGGGTGCAGACCCGTGGGGAAGCTTGGAGTTCTAGATGTGGGAGTTCAAAGAGAACTCAAGGAAACTCTGGGGCTCCTGCAGGTATGCTCAACCCTGGGAATGTGGCACCAGCTTGTTTCTGTGTGGGGGCTTTCTAGTCTCTTTTCATGATAACAGAGCTTGGAGAAGTTTAAGAAAAAGTAATTGCTGCCATTTCGAATTTTCTGGAAAGGACCCCCTCAACTGAGTGTTACTCTTTAACTGCTAGATGAGATTGAAGATTGAGCATCTTACATGGGTTACGCTTCCTTTGCTCATCTGGAAGGCGAGGTGGAAGAGTAAGGTGGTGAGAGTTTGCCGGGACACCAACACGATTTCATTTCCGAAAATGCAGCTTCATCGCAATGATGACGAACCCGAGTCTGCGACCGGTCAGCTGTGGTCAGGGCGGGAATAAGGCTAGAAACCACCACACTTTATCTGTGATTTCTAAATGGTCAGGGCTGAGAGAGACCAAACGTAGGCTTTTGTCTGAGCCACAAGCAAGTCACTACTTTTTTTTTTTAAGATTTTATTTATTTATTTGACAGAGAGAGATCACAAGTAGGCAGAGGCAGGCAGAGAGAGAGGAAAGGAAGCAGGCTCCCTGCTGAGCAGAGAGCCCGATGCGGGACTCGATCCCAGGACCCTGAGATCATGACCCGAGCCGAAGGCAGCGGCTTTAACACACTGAGCCACCCAGGCGCCCCACTACTGACGTTTTATACATTTTTCTTTTACTAGTCTGCAAGCTGTTGGAACAGCCCTTCAATTATTTGTCATCTCTTTTGTTGTTGTTGTGTTTTGCTGAGGTGAATCATCATGAAAACTAACTCAAGGAGGAAACCAAGAACCCCAACCATCACACAAAGGACACTTCAAAACCACCCACATCTGATCATTGACTAAGCTCTCACTGACTACAGCTTTATTGATAGTGATAAGGATACAGATACACATACATTTTAGTTTGTTGTTCCTTATATAATACCAGAATGTTTTAAAGAAAGAATTTGTTTTGTTTCGCCAGACTTTGGTGAATAAATACAAAGGTTTTTTGTTTGTTTGTTTTTTAAAGGAGTGCCCAAGACAAGTATTTTTTTCCCAAGTTCTCTGGGAGGGAAATTTAGGTGGTCTTTACCCTCTGAATGTGCTGGAGGGTAAATCTTTAATATTTTAGAATCTTTAGTTCTTATAATTACCACAGAGGAGTGTTGAGGTAATTATGCTGTAGTTTTTACTGGTATGAAGAGACATACTGAAAAATAATTCCTTGTAATGCTGTCTTGTACTAGAAAGCGTATTCATCAGTGGCTCGGATGAGGACGGAGCTCATTCAGAGAACATTCATTCAAAAGAGAATGCAGAAGAGTCCTTCAAAGAAGATTACATCAACATGTTTCTTTGTAACTCGGGGGAAAAAATGAAGTGATTCCAGTTTGTCTAGTATCTTGGATCAATTTCTGAAGATATTTGGCCAAGATAACCAGCAAAAAATTGGTCTTTTAATACTCACGTATTTCCAGGGAAGCCTCTAGTTACATGCATGTTTGTAAAATATATTTACTATAATTGCTGCTCTGGCTTAAATAGGAACCATTTAGTACATTTTCACTTCCTTCTTTCCCCAGTTACACCTCTTCGCTCCTAAAACCCCACTACCATCGAATCACTGATTAGAATTATATTAATCTGCACCATCACCGACCTTCTATACTTAACCAGTTTTACACCGGAAGAAGTAAACACGAAACTCATTCAAAGTCACTTAAAGCAACTAGTGCACCAGGGACAACAGCGAAGCACCAAGAGTCTAACTCAAAGCGGACAGACTACATTAAAGTCTTGCTTCCTCGAGACTAGCACATCAGGAATCTGGCCCATTCAGAAAAAGACAGCTTATCCCTTCAGCAGCTGGGGAACTTGCTCCTGCTCTGATGGATTGAACTGATGCTTTTATTTAATCGCAGGACTTGGCGATTACAAAATACACATTACAAAAATTATATGTACTTTCTTTCAGAAAAATAAAAGGAGGTCCGGAGTTGGATCCTGAGGCTGGAAGTGTAACTAAATGTAAGCTCGAAACACATTAGAAATGACATCGTTTTCCAGCTGGGAAACATGGACAAACCGTCACATGTTCTAGGAGCAATGGCTCCAGCACACGAAACAGGACACACGTTATTTTGATTCTCTAGACCTCTATGTCTTTCAGTTGTCCGTGAGAGATGTTCCAGGATAGGACGCCACCCATTTCTCCCACCCTTGTGTTCCACCCTCCTTATCAATTTGCCATGCCAGAAATCCCAGGATTCTAAATTCATACGGTCTTTATTTATTGACCAAACTGTTGAGGCAGAAGATAGAACAGCGACGCACCCGGGAACCTGGTAAGCCCCGAAAGGTGTGTTTTCGGAATCTTCAGATAAACAATATGGAAAATATGTTACATGGCCATTTTAAATGATTTATCCAGAGCTAACATGTCTTCACTCTCATGTCTAGAAAGCCACTGCCAAGTCTGTGGACAACCTCTTACCAAGCTCTGAAGGCTGAAGAACCCTCTCGTTTCAATCTCTCCTCATTCGTCCAAGATAAAATGTTACAACTGATTGATTCCTATTTCATTCCAAGCCTTAGGTCCTCCACGTCACAAAACCTCTAGAATCTCAATGGGAGACACATCTACATCAGGAATTATGCCTATTTGCCCCACTTGTGACCTGTGATCCACAATAAATCACCTTTCTTCCTTTCAAAATTTATAAGATACTATAGGCTGCTCAAGTGTACAAGAATATATTATATTTATACCAAACTAAAAGATGTCATAGCCACCCTCACATAGGTTTTGTTAGTTGTGGCCAAACTAATTTATTAAAAATGAAGTTTATTTTACCAAAGATCCTGCAAGGACAAAAATTATCTATAGTTAGTACGCTGATAGCTTAAGGGGCTCAATGATTTAACTTGTTCCATAAACTTGTTTCTTGTACAGCTTTATTCTCCAGTGTGGCCAGAGAATGAGTCAAGGGAGCAGGTGCCTTTAGACCTACTCCCTACTTGGAGAAGCTCCGAATGTTCTGTGTGGGGTGAGGAGACAGCCCAGTGTTTTTACATTAATAATGCCTTGTTCTTAGTTTACAGTGTTGTACGCTTTACCAAGTGTTACTGTTAAATATACATAGACTGAATTTTTCATAAGGGGCGATGAAATAAAATTGTTATTGATTGAAATAAAATTGTTCCACAAAGTGTACTATATGAATCACTTTTCACAGTTCAAATAAAATATTTTAAATATAAATATTGTAACTCTAGCAACAACCTAGCTACACAGGGTAGGAGAAATGGGATTAATGAAAACCCAGTTAGATTTCCGTACATCTCATGGTTAACCATTTAAATAGTTTTATTTTTCAAAAACCAATTGCACATAACCCATAATTGATAGGCCACATCTCCAAAACAAATAAACCACCAAAGAGTAGAGTGATTAATTGTAAGAAAGGAAAATATATATCATTTACTACAATCATTCCCTTGCTCTAAAACTTGGCAAATATGTAAGAAAAATGATATCCAGTGGATACATTTTAATTTGCAAAGCTAATTTGGAGCAGATGAAGTTAAAACATATAGAACAGAAGGGCATTATTATGTCCATGTGAAATGAATGTGTTAGAGTTTTAATTAGGAAATCAGGAGAATTGCTGTGAAATGGGAAACGGTGACATTTACCAACAGGAGAAGCCATTCATCCTGTTACTGCCAAACCTAAGAATTCCAAATGTTCCCTTCATTCTCATCCATATAAAAAATGAGGGAAATCAAATTATTGCTATCAGTCGTATAATCTACGGGATATATAAGCTTTAAGTTAATAGTCCTTACAGCCATAGTTTTATCTGGTGTTCTTCTTGGGGCATATATTAGGGTCAAGGTTGCATCTTTTTAGGGTCAAAGTAAGACTGCCATGATACTGGCAATTCCTTTAATAGGGGACAAAGGTTAAAGTGCAAATACGTCCAGGAGAAACAACAAAATGACTGAAATTTACAAAATTTACACCATAAACTAAATGACTAGTAGCTTCTTCTTTGAGAGCAAGTATTTTTCGATAGCAAATACCCTGGGGACTGAGGCACAGAATTAGAGAAGAATTAAGGGATAAACCAAAGGGATCAGTGTGACAGTCCAGGGAGGAATCCCTGTTACTCTCCAGTCAAACCTTGTTTTAAGTTTTAGAACTTTATCATGGGACGCCTTTCAATATTCTTTACTCAGTCGCGTAAGGGAAAAGAAACTGTATTTAAACGTAGAATTTAATCTTTATGGATATAGATGGACTTCCATTTTAAAATAAAAGCTATAACTGAACACTTTTAATTTCCTAAAGAAAAAGACGAGAGAAGAAGATCAACTTTCGTACCTGAAATTGCTTACTCACATAAGCTTCATGTGTACTAAAGGTAGAAGAAAAATCTCAAATGTGGGTGTAACCGCTATCCACGAAGGGGCCATGCCCCGGTGGGACGAGTGCCTACGACGAATTCTGTCTGCCACCTAGTGGCCGCTGAAATAAATGGTTTCTTTTCTTTGTTGGCCAGGGCCCCGTCTTTTGCCTTTTTTTTTTTTTTTTTAAGAGGTAGATTACGCCCGCCCTACCAGGAATTCAAAACTACCAAGACAGACGCCTCTATACGGCGTAAGATACAATCATTGTAGTAAATGGTACGTATTTTCCTTTCCGCGAACCCACGAACGCCTGTTTGCCCTTCCTGCGTCCCCGCAGCTACCTGGGCTCAGATACTGACTGGCACCGAGGACACCGAGCTGGCTCGGGACTCCCGGGTCACGCTGTTGGGCATCGAGAGGGTGCAGCAGGACACGCCCACGGTGGCCTCGGGCAGCTCGTCGTCCTCCGTCCACTCGTTGAGCTCCGGGCTGAAGCACTGGATGCACTTCTTGTACTTCTTCTCGCCCTCGTTCCAGCCCCCCAGCAGGTAGGCGCGGCCGTGCAGCGCCGAGGCGCCCGCGGTGCTCACGCCCACCAGCAGCGGCGCCGCGTAGCTCCACTGGCCGCTGGCCGGGCTGTAGCACTCCACGGTCAGCACGTCCACGCGCTCCCCGCGCGGCCCCAGCTGGCTGCCCCCCATCACGTACACCCGGTCGGCCAGCGTGACCGCGCAGTGCCAGCCTCGCGGCGTGCTGAGGCCCGGCAGCTCCTGCCACGAGTCGCCGGTGGGGTCGTACGCGCACACGGAGCGCGAGTACGCGCTGCCGATGTAGCCGCCGGTCACCAGCACGCGGCCGTCGGCGACCGCGCTGGCGTGGCAGCAGCGCGCCACCTCCAGGGGCGTCTTGGGCTGCCACTGATTGGTGGCGGGCACGTAGCACTCGAGCGAGGCCAGGCTGCCTTCGGGATTGCGGCCGCCCACGGCGAACAGGAGCCCGTTGAACACGCTCAGGCTGAAGTGCGTGCGCTTCTGGGTCATGTTGGCCAGGTGGATCCAGGTGTTGAAGCGGGGATCGTATCTGAAAATGGCAGAGCAAGTGTGACAGCCAGGTTGGCGGCGGCCAGGGACCCACGGGACGCCACAACCCACGGCGGGGCCACGGTGACACTCTTCAGGCAGGGAGGCTACGCTAGGCACAGAACGCACTTCCTCACCAGCAGGCTGGGGTTTGTTTCTCAGCCAGTGAAGTGTGACGAGTTTGCGACTCCCCCCTCCTCCCGTTTATAAAACCGTTGCCTTTATCGGGCCTCTTGGAGAAGTCCCCACAGAGGCCACTCGTCAGTCCTCTTCTCCCGTACTCCCACATCATGGGGGGAGGGGTGTGTTTATGAGACGGGAGCTTGTGGGGGAGGCAGGTGGAAGCTGGGTATCTGTGGCAATCAGAAAGGGAACCCTGCCACATTTAAGTCAGTTCCACGCATCTTCAGACACCAGCCATCCCTGGCTCATTCTTACTGCTTAATTAGATAGCAGTTGGCTAACTGGACTTCTCCAGGTCTGGCAGACCCCTGGCCATTGGAACAGTAAAGCTACGTCACTCAACCAAGTCTTCTATCTGCTTAGAATGAGATCAATGGAACTCATGTCCAAAAGCATCACCAGAGTCTTAACTTTCGATATTTCTCTATTTTCTAGCACTTATCCATAGGTAAGATTTTTCAGTTTAGAGATCTGTCTTTTCAGTGTTTGACATTAGTTATTATAACTACTGAAACCAATACTGCAAAAACGGTTGAGTACCCAACAGAGTTATCAGCAGGAGGAAAATAAGCAGTCCTAGAAAACCTGTTTTAAACTGTTTACGTAGTTCCAAAGCATTGTAAACACAGACCTCCCTGCAATAGTTTGATGTTCCTTCATTTTTGTCCCATTTAACCTCCAAATCAAAACTTAACTATAGTTATAAAGGGCAAAAATCAGTTAATTGGATTCATTTAAATGACACACAGACATAAAATAATAAAGGGTATTTTCATGATATGCTTTATAAATTTTTAGATCTTCCTCATCAGTTATGATGAGGTATATCGTTATACCACGATGTAAGCATGACTTCCTGACATTTCATATATATATGAAAGTGTTTTTATTATAAATATACACAGACAACATGGCATTCGAATTCCATTTTCTGAAGGATATATTATACCCTAACTATTTCTACATGCATGAAAGAAATTGACAGTTTTTATAGAATTCAGTCTTCAAAAAATATTAAGAATTAATGACCTGCCACATTTTAAATGATCTCATTGTATTTGCCAATTATGAATCTGACAGTCATCAGTAATAGTCATTTAAAAGAAATTCTGTATTATTTTGACCTTTCTTATTACTCAGTGTTAAAAACTAAATTTGTACCCAGTTTGTTTTCAGAAAAACAGTGTACTGTGAAGGGAATGTTACTATAAATGAGAGAATATGAATTACCACTCACTTGTGGTATAACTTGTCTGGGTATCAGATGTCTTACATGTAAGATCTGAATAACCACATTTTCCCAGCTCATTTCATAGGCTTATTCAGAAATCTGGAGTGCATTTTATATATGCATATAGTTGATGTAATGTGGACTTTTGTACATATGTAATGTGGCATTATTGATTTACTGAGCCAATGAACTAAGCTAACAGGCAGGACTCATTTACTTCTATGTCAGAGCAATTTCCTCACAATACTGAACCATTTCAGTTCCTAATAAAGGATCAAATACCTGCAGAAATTGCTGACTGCATGCTTGGCTTGGTTTCTAGCATCATTCTGGTCTTCTCCACCAGCCACATAAAGAAATCCATCCATCACAGCCACACACTGATTAAAACTCTTGGCTGGCATTTCTGTAAGCTTGCTCCATCCATTTTCAGGGTCTCTGTATAGGATGTCTCTACTAAGGGACTTCTCCGTAAGGCCTGGACGTCCCCCAACAGTGACGAGGACTCGACAGCCCCCACGGATTCTTGTGCGCCTAGACTGCAATGTGTTTTGACGATATGGAAGTAAGTGGTAGTTCATAGCATCTACAAGAAGTTTGTGACAATCAGCGTCTTGCATCATTCTTGGTACAGACTGAACGTAATTGACCAGGTCTTGTGCAGAGATGGTACCAAAGCGGATGTTGCTCAGAAGATCTGCAGCATATTTCACTCTCTTTTGGTCAAATTCTAACCATTTCATTGCAATCTGGAATGCTACTATTTCAGAAGGCAACTGTAAGTCATCATCTATGAGAAGTTCATTAATTTGCTCAAATGTAAGTTTCAAAAACTGATCTGATTCTGCAAATTCAAGGAAGTTATCCCGGATAAATTTTTGGGCTGCTGCTTTGGCATTTTTCAGGGAGTATGTTTCAGCAATGTTAGCAATGTACATGCAGTTCTCAACACTCATCTCTCGTATCAGAAAATCACTGCACATCTTTACAAGGGTATGGATCTGAAGATAGACAGCAGCAGAGATAATGCTTCCTATAGTATACAAAGAGAGCGTCAGCTTTCCAGTATAGGCATATGCAATGACAGTAGCCAGGCCCAGCGGTGAGATATCGTTGAGATCTATCCTTTGGGTAGATGGGTCTTTTTTTAGGATGTTGTAGAAGTATTCACTGCACGAAGCCATCACTGACTTGTGAACATCAAAGGACTTCGTTTTGGTGCCAATGACTAGGTCGCAAAGGAAGTTCTCCTGCCTCATTTTACTTAAGCCTTCCAAGAGGTTGGGGCCATAAGAAGCATCTGTTAATTCAGAAGAAAGGCAGCTAAAGCCATTGCCTCCTTCTAGGAGCCCATTCAAAGTGTTTAGTTTGTTCAGAGGGCTATCTTCTACGATTATGGTCATCTCATTAATATCTCCTTTGCTCTTTTTTACAGTCTTCTTTTTGGGGGCCATGTTGGCAAACACACTGTCACAGGCAAGATATTGCTAAAAAAAAAAAAAAAAAAAAAAAGCATGGTTTTATTTTAACAGCTCTTTGGACTTTGAAATGCTACAATGAGAAACCGTTCTTTTCCATAATAGTTTTTAAATGATGTAATGTAGATTAAACTTCAAAAGGGATTTAAAGACTTATATTAAACTAAATGCACATTTTATTGAGTTTACTTCAGCATCAAGCACTGAAGACAATTCTAGAAAGATTTATACTATCAAATTTGACCTCCCAGTAGCTATACTGCCAAGTCATTTTACTAATTTTTAAAAAATTTTTATAAACATATAATGTATTATTAGCCCCAGGAGTACAGGTCTGTGAATCGCCGGGTTTACACACTTCACAGCACTCACCATAGCACATACCTTCCCCAATGTCCATAACCCCACCACCCTCTCCCTATGCCAAGTCATTTTATACAGCAGAAATGACCAGATAGTCTCTGATCTAGCTGTACAGCAATTACAGAATAGTAGTTAAACATCACGTGAAGGGCTTAAAGATTAAAATTCTAAAGTTTTCCTCAGAAAAATACTGAAGTTCAGGAATCCATATAAAATATGTGTGTGTGTGTGTGTGTATATATATATATATATATCAGATTTTTTATTTATTTATTTGAGAGAGAGAGACAGTGAGAGAGAGCATGAGCGAGGAGAAGGTCAGAGAGCGAAGCAGACTCCCCATGGAGCTGGGAGCCTGATGTGGGACTCGATCCCGGGACTCCAGGATCACGCCCCGAGCCGAAGGCAGTCGTCCAACCAACTGAGCCACCCAGGCGTCCCATATATATATATATATATATATATACATATCAGAATAAATATGGAACTTAAAAATCAATGGGTAAGGACTTGAAGCGATACATTAGTTCAACTGATTTCTACTCTCTGCAGTCACTAAAATAACATCCAGATGGATGAAATTGCTAGATCACACTCACACACACAAAACTAGAACAAAGTAGGTTTTTGTTTGTTTTAATTTTAGGGTAGGAAAGGCCCTCTTAAGCATAGCCCAAAATCCAGAAGTCATAGGGAAAAGACTGAAACATCTGAATACAAACAACAGCAGCAGCAACAACAAAACCCCACAACTTCTATAAAACATCAAATGTTTAAAAGACAAGCATTGATAGTGAAAGATGTTTGTAACATTCTTGACAAAAGGTTAACTGACATGTTTAAAGAACTCCAACAATTAATTAATAAGGAACAGGTAATTCAACTCAAAATTCTCAAAGGCTGTGCCTAGGAAACTAGGTTGTTCACAGAAAATAAAATACAAATATTTGATCAACTTATTTTTTTAAAACTAAACTATAATCAGGGAACTGTCAACTGAAACGCAGAGATCTTTTTACTTTTTGGTGGACACATTTTGCTTATCAGATGGTTAAAATATTTTTTAGTGTTCACAATAATCAGATTTTGCTGTGGCACTCCCCATGCATTGTTGATGGGAGTAAGACTGATACAGTCTTTGCTTTGACATTAAATCTAAGTGTAGGAATGTGCTCATAGAGATATATCCTCATAAGGACATATTTATATGGATTCTATATACGTATGGTTCTATATATAATAGAACCATTTTCTATTGTCAGTGTTATAAATATTTGAGCCAGTTTTGTTCATGTGTTTGTTTTTAGAGAGAGAGAGAGTGAGTGCAGGTGATCAGGGGAGGGGCAGAGGGAGGAAGAGAGGGGATCTTAGGCAGACTCCATACCCAGTGCAGAACCCAATGCAAGCTCAATCTCAAGACCCTGAGATCATGACCTGAGCCAAAACTAAGAGCTGGATGCTTACCCATCTGAGCCACCCAGGCGCCCCAATATTTGTATGAAGTGGTCTGACCCTTTAAGGCAGCTCTAAGCAGCTTTAGTATTAAACAGACTTGAAATATATTAAGTTTAGCAAATATGCAGAACCTTTAAAATACCATTGATTAAATTGTTTTAGAATTTTTCAGAATACTGAGCGTAGTTATCAGAAGATGTTATACTTGGACTTCTCAATTGATTTTACTTACAGTATGGTAGCATTTACTTTTTTGTGAGACTATTCTTTTTTTTCTTTTTCCATGTTTAAGATTATAAAATCAGGGGTGGCTGGGTGGCTCAGTTGTTAAGTGTTTGCCTTCGGCTCAGGTCATGATCCCAGGGTCCTGGGGTTGTGCACCCCATCAGGCTCCCTGCTCCATGGGAAGCCTGCTTCTCCCTCTCCCACTCCCCCTGCTTGTGTTCCCTCACTCCCTGTCTCTCTCTGTGTGTCAAATAAATAAATAAAATCTTTAAAGAAAAAATTATAAAATCAGTATGCGTAAATTCAACAATTCACGGTTTGGTATATATTATTTCAGATAACTGGCTATGCTTACACAAACTTGTATCTGCACATTTTTGAGCAGTAGTGTGCTGATAAACCAGCTCTCTAAGGAGGCAAGGGATTGGGGGTGGTAGTGGGGGTCGGGGGAGAGCCCTTATTTGTAAGGTGTAAATTTCTTTGGTGCAAATACACTCATTGTAGCTGATTTTAAAGTGTCTACTGTTTAACAACCAGCCTGTCAAATTCATGAAAATGTAACAACTGCCTCCCATGAGCCAATATAAGTCACTTCCAGCCCCTCTAGGAGAACTTGCATCAAAGCATTTTTATGCTTTATTATTGGGCGGTTTGCTTTGTTCGGCTAGCAGTAACTAATGGGTCTCCTTCCAGATTGCTACACACATAAATTTACATCATTCTTTTTTAAAAATTTTATTTAATTTTTTTTCAGTGATCCAAAATGTTTATGCACCACACCCAGTGCTCCATGCAATATGTGTCCTCCTTAATACCACCAGGTTCACCCCACCCCCCACCACCCCCCCAAACCCTCAGTTTGTTTCTCAGAGTCCACAGTCTCTCATGGTTCATCTTCCCCTCCGATTTCCCCCAACTCACTTCTCCTCTCTATCTCCCAATGTCCTCCCTGTTATTCCTTATGCTCCACAAGTGAAACCATATGATACTTGACTCTCTCCTAGTCTCCCATACTAAAGATACAAATCTTTAAGCCATGCTTCGACTGATGGACATTTAGGTATTTCGGTGTTTCATAGTTTTCTTGAGGGGTGTGTGTTTGTATGTGTATGTATCTCTCTTAAGTCACACTGCTGAGTTCACCCTGAAAGGTAAAACCCAGCTTTGGTCCCCCTTGAAAAACCCTTCAGTTTAATTATGGGAAAGTATGTTTAAAAATTCTATAACCTTGGAAGGTGTAAATTCTATAACCGTGGAAGAAGTAAAGCAAGTGGGTGGAAAACAGAAATCTATCCCTTTGCCAGGGACTTTGTCTTCCTCATTAAGCTCAAATTGTCATATTCATATTCATATTTGTCTACAAACTACAGCCCATTTGTCCTTCCTCATTCTTTCTTGCAAGCAATGACAGATGCAGCCTTACCTTGTGAAACAGATTTCCAACCCACCATCAGTTTAGTCTTCAAATGCATTTGACTTAGGTGGCAAGTGTCCCTGTGATGGACTTTTCTGGAGCAAATTTTAAATTTTAAAAATTTAAAAAATTTTGTTCAGTTATCAGACACCTACTGTTGTGTGGGCAGCATCATGCTGGGAAGGATGGAGCCATATGATATGTAAGTTATGTGAGACAGACAAGACAGGACAAGTACAAATCAATAACAAGTAACTAGGGAAGCACAGCAGACTTTTTTTTTTTTTTTTTAAAGCATCAGTTTTTACCATATGAATAGAAGCACCCATGTGTCTTTGGGAAAAGCCTTGTCTATTTTCCTGGAAGAACCCCTTTGGAGATGTTTCTATTCATGCAGATGTAGGGCTCATGACCACTCCTTATTTTGAAGGCAATCCTGACCTTGAGGAGTAACATAAATAGTTTAGACTGAAATGGTAAATATTCTGTTTATCTATCGGTAAATGATTACAGTAGTCCCCTTTTTATCTGTGCTTTTGCTTTCCTTGGTTTCAGTTACCTGTGGTCAGCTGTGATCAGGAAGCAATGATCCTCCTGACATATCATCAGAAGGTCAGTGTTAGCCTAATGCTAAGTCACAATGCCTACACCATTCCTTTTATCTTCTTATCATGCAGGCATTTTATCATCTTCTGTCCCCGCAAGAAGAAGCTCTGTTCTGAGCACGGAACAATAGGATATTTTGAGAGAGAGAGAGACCACGTTCACATAACTTTGATATAGTATGTTGTTATAATTGTTCTATTTCATTATTAGTTACTGCTGTTAATACCTTACTGTGTCTAATTTATAAAATAAACTTTATCACAAGTATATGTACAGGAAAAAACATAGTGTATCGAAGCTTCAGAACTATTTGCAATTTTAGGCAGCACCAAGGGGCTTGGAAGGTGTCTCTGTGGAGAAGGGGGACCTCCTGTTTTCCTTGGTAGAGTGCAGGGTGGTATTCAAATATTCAACAACTGATAAAACATGGCACCTACTAAATAGTACGGATTCACAGGCCACAGGTCTGGAGCCGGGTTCCAGAGGCTTCCCTGGAGGACTCTGTGTAAGTCTTCAGTTGCTGGATAATAGTGGGGCCCAGGGGCTTCTCGGGGAAGGATGGAAGGGTGGAAGGGCTTCAGGGGGAGCTCAGGGCAGCAACTATTTGGCTGTTTATTAGCCTATTTACCAACTCTGTACAGAAGGATCTCTTTATTTTAACAACTGTATACCGTACTCAATCATTCTTGTCCCAGGGACAGGGTGTAATTCTGAGGTGTCTGGAGAAAAGAGAGAACCTGGCCTTGACAATATAGCGATATGATGAGGCCAAGGAGGCAAAGGGTCAGCAGGGAATTCCAAAGGAATCCAAAGGTGAACTGCAGGGCCAATAATATATGATTTCCAGTTTCAAATCTTCCTTTGCTACATTGTTATTCCCCTATATCACACATAATTGGAGCATCCTCAAGTATCCTAAATTAAGTTTGATAGATTGCTGACTAGCTCACTCTCTGCCTTTAGGAATATCATAATATTGTTGGGAAAACCCCACCCTCTGAAGAAGAACCACTTGAGTTTAAGAAGGAGCTCTAGGGAGTGAGGGTTCAGGGGCATGGATTGGAGGGGGTAGGGTGAGAAGTAGGGGAAACTATCCACGGTCTGTAGGGAATATAAAAAACAGGATAATTTCAAAGAGGAATCAAGAGTTGGAAAAAAGAAATAGCATAGCATGAGTCCCCCAACCCTTAAAAGATTTTGGGGTGCTTTTGTGGATTTTGATTTTAGGGGGGTTTTTTTGGATGGCTTTTCACCTAAGAGCAGACTGCAATTGGTACTTTACAGGGCAGCAACAACTCCAACAGAAAGTATTGCTGCATTGAAGAAGCAGAGGGTTTGGGGCAACCACATCCCCTGGAAAATGAGCTGGGAATTCTGGGCAAGAGAGATCCCAAAAGGGGAATGAAGGAATGAAGAACATCAGAAATAATAAATATCTGGATGCATATAAAAGACTCTGAACTTCTTTAAAATTCATATAACTCTTCAAAGCAAAACTGGTAACATCATCTCATGGGGATTCTAACATTTCTGGATGTAGCACATATGATTATTACAGCATAAAGGATGGGGTGATGGTAAGTGAATCTTACAGTTGCAAGGTTTCTATATTTTATGTGAAGTAATAAGTATTAACTTCTATAGTTGTGAGAGTTTAACTGTATATCGTAATCTCTAGAGTAGTGCTTGCCAATAGAGATATAACATGAGTCACATATGCAATTAAAAAATTTCCAGTAGGAACATTAAAATGTTAAAAAGAACCAGGTGAAATTGATTTTGATGGTAGAGCCATGACTCAGCATGGTATGCATAGACTCAGGTAGCTGAGTCATGAAGGAGACAGTGGGTGGGCATATTAGGCCAATATATAAAGGATGGAGACAGTGGGTGGGCATATTAGGTCAATATAGAAAGGATGTTGGATGCTGAGAAGAGTTTGGACTCAATAAATTCCTTTGTGATCAAGAAGGATTACAAAATCTGCAGGAATGGAGAAGACAATATGAGGCCCTAGGGGAATTGGTAGTTCTTCCAGTCCTTCCTTCTCTTATTTCCTGTTGCCACTTTTTATTTTCCTTTATGTACGTGTGGGTATGTATCTATATATATATACACACACACAGTTGACTCTTGAACAGCCCAAGTCTGAACTGCATGGGTCCACTTACACAGATTTTTTTCAAGAAGTATATTTTTGGAGATTTGCAATAATTTGAAAAAAAAAAAAAAGGATGAACCATGTAGTCTAGAAATATTGAAAAAATTAAGGAAAAGTTTGGTCTGTCATGAATGCATAAAACATACATAGATACTAGCCTATTTTATTGTTTACCACCATGAGATATACACAAATCTGTTATAAAAAGTTAGAATTTGTCAAAACTTAGGCATACAAATGCTTACAGACCACATGCATGGCACCATTTATAGTTGGGAGAAATGTAAACAGATGTGAAGCTACAGTATGAAGTCATAGCTGCATAGAAGCAACAGTGGTCCATACTACACTACCTAAGAATGTGGTAGAACTCACTGGTACTATTGCAGTGAGCTCAAGTGTTGCAAGTATTCTCTCAACATGCTGTGTGACCTTAATCTTCTCTGCATAAAGAGTTTGTTTCCCCAGTAACTTGTGTATGGCAGTAGTTCAGTTTTGGGGGAGTCAAGTTATATTCTAATTTTTTATTATGGAGGAGGCTGGCACCCCAAACCTCTGTGCTATTCAGGGGTTAGCTGTTTATTATGGATATGTCATTTTATTCTGTAAATGTTATTTTAAATAACATCAATTGATTCAATTAATTTGATTTTAATATTATTAACATTTTCAAAGATTTTATTTTCAAGTAATTTTACACTTGATGTGGGGCTTGAACCCACAACCCTGAGATCGAATCACATGCTCTACCGACTGAGCCTGCCAGGTGCTCCTATTAAGTAATATTTAAAACAATATTTTAATATATACATTTTTAAAATACGAGAGGGCTTTTAGAGCCCTTAAAATCACTCTGTAGACTATGGTGAGTGCTGTGAAGTGTGTAAACCTGGCTACTCACATACCTGTACCCCGGGGGTTAAAAATATATTATATGTTTATAAAAAATAAAAAAATTTTTAAAAATCTGTAGAGGTAAGTGTCTTTTTTAGCTCTAGGGGAGGCAGAGGGAGAGAAACAGTCAGGTGATCATTTAACAGACAGAGGGAGAGAAACAGTCAGGAGACCATTTAACAGACCACGAAATCAGAGCCTACATTCCACTTCCTAGTGGCCATATTTTCTCAGATATGTTCGCAAATTCAATCTTTCTTTACGAGTGCTGCCACTACATCCTTTTCCTAGGTGTGCACTTTGGAGGTGAGGCTGTCTATCCACCTGCCCAGGTGTTCTTAGTCTGTGTCCTCTTCCTCCAATCAGGACTCCACAGATGCCTCAGAGAAACCTGAGGACCACTCACCCCTGTGAAGCTGGGCAAATCTAGAGTATAACCTGGACATTAAGTAATAAATTTTGAAAGCACCCCATTCTTATTGATTCCCTTATATATTAATTCAGAGTTGGATGATAATTTTTGTTATTTTATTTTATTTTTTTTAAACTCAGTGAGTGCCTTGTGGCCAGCTGCTCAGGGATTCTCTGGGCTTGGTACCTGGGCAGTCGCCATGGCTACCATTGGTGGGGGTGGGGGTGTGTGGGGGTGGGGGGGTTGTAGGGCTTTGACTGGGGTCGTGGTCTGGGCTGCATGGTGAGGAGCACACAACCTTGCTGAGGTGCCCATGGCTAGCAGAGTTTCAAGATTGTTTCTCTGTTTTTCTTACAGCACAACAGGCTTGATTCTCCCTCCCCACCCAGCTCCAGTGAGCTCAAGGGTGGGGGAGCCCTCCCAATGGGGGGGATGAAAGAAAGGAAGAACCATACACACTCTCTGAGACCATTAGAGCTTGCACTTTTCCCACAGCCCCTGCCACAGTAAGACTGTTGCTGGAAAGGGGACCAACTACAGCAGGGGAGGTTGTGTAATGGGGTGAACAGCTCTTTAGAAGCACTGCAAATCCTTTCCTGTCCTTCCCTTTTTGGGTGAAAGAAAAGACTTTGGACAGGGTGCAGAGGGTTATAGAAGGCTCCCTATGCTTCCGAACTATGCCTTCATTCTGTGCAGAACACACAAGAGAATTGTTTTCTCTGGTCACGGACACCACAGCCTCCTTCCTCTCTCTGCTGAATCCAGGATTACCCAGAACAGTCTCTTGGGTTCCTGGAAGAGCTGCCCATTCACAACTAGATAGAAGGGTAATAGAAAGGCACCTCCATACTCTCCTCCATTGTCCACCACAGACCTTGGCTCCCGTGCCATTTCTACTACGATAGTGTCATACATTCGACATCCAATAAACAGCTGGGCAGTGATGTGAGCCATTGTATTTTTCATCACCTTTTGTATTTGCCAAACTTAAGTACATTAATAATTATTCCTAAAAATAAGTCACTGAGCATGAATCCATATTATGTATTAATTGTAAACTGTTACCTCTGCTTCTAATTGAAATAATAATTATATTAATTTATTAATTGAGAACTGTGTGCGGAGCCCTGGGTTTAATATTTTACATGACTTTATTATGATTATTTTTTTAAATTTAAGCACCACTGAAATCTGAAGAGATGGTTATATTATGTTCATTTTACAAATGAAGAGATTAAGAGTCACAGAGACTTTGAAAACATACCCAAGGCCACACAAGCATGCAACCCATAGTGGAACAAAGACTCAAACCCAGAGTGAGCCCTGACCACCGTAATCGTCTCCCTCAAAGGCAGGGTAGGTTAAAAGCTGTAGCAGGTTAAAAAGTTAGCTCTTTCCAGCATGAGAAGAGAGAGACTGAGTGACGCAGACCTAAGGTTGTCAAATAAAATTTGGATATAGAGAACATGAAATGGTTCTTTGTAACGCCAAACACTGAAATAAAAAGGATTGCCTTTTTGAGTTTAAAATAAATCGGAGGATGAAGTAAACCTGTGGATTTCTTAATTCTGTTATAGGTAGTAAAGACAGAAAACTCCCATAGGTTGAGTAAGCCAAAAACAGAAAGAGGTTCAAGGAGATTCTGCATGAATTGGTTGCTCTGATCAGAGCACAAAGCACTTCCTTTTAAGTGTTGGGTTGAATATGAAATTATCAACCCAACCCAATTTGTTGTTTAAAAACAAATATTTATTCCATATGTTTTAATTTAGCTAAAGGATTATGCCTGGCTTTTATCTAAGTATACAGAAACTATGCACAAAGTTAACTACAATTCCATTCACCAAGGCTGCATACAGGACACAAGGATCCAGTGCTAAAACTTTTGGTTTGGGTTTTATTGGAATTTCAGGAAAACAGCTCTTTCTCTTCCTAGTCTTTTGTGTGTTTGTGTGTGGGAAGGGGTGGTTGGAAATGTAATTTTTCAGATTCATGTCTCTCTGGTTGTCACAGAACTGGAAATCGAGTTTTAGTGTTCTTTTTGCTCTAACCATCTAATAGACCTATAGCAAAACATCAATGAACTAGGAATTCGGTTTAAACATCTATTAGATGGGGATATGTGTAACTTTCTCTTCTAAAACTTTACACAGAGTTAAGAATAAACAGCTGGCTTTTGCTGCCAGAACTGTCAAAGTCTGGTCTGGTATCTCTTCTCCCCTCAATATGTTTTTTCAGAATCCTACGATCAACTGTATCAGATAGAGACACACCATCTGGGACAGGGGATTCTTCACCTAGGAGGCATGCAGTGGGGTCTAGGTTGCCAGATTTAGCCAATAAAAATACAAGATGTCCAGTTAAATTTGAATTTCAGATCAACCATGAATCATATTTTAGAATAAGTATATCTCTCACACTATTTTGGGACATGCTTATACAAAAAACTGGTTTGTGGTTTATCTGAAGTTCAAATGGAGTCTTGGGTATTCTGTATTTTATCTAGCAGCCGTGCTCTGGTTTGCTTTTCAAGTGAGTCCATGAATTCCATGGAAATTTCTAGAATATTAAGAAACATGTTACGCATGTGTGTTTATGTGTCTTTTTTCTGAGGAGCGGGCCTAGAGCTTCCTTGAGGTTCTGAAAAAGACCCATGACCCAAAATAGACCTAGAACCTTTGGGCTGAGGACAGTGAAGACAAGAAATGGTGATGGAATTCTACTCTCTTTGAGGAGCCGGCAAGTCCCTGTGGAGGCATTACCCTAGAGAGAAGCTCCTCATGGCTTGACACAGCCCTCAGATGCAAACCTCTACAACTGATTATAGAAAAGAATTGTCACTTTATATTTAAGAACATTCTCTTTTCGGCCGCCTTCTCTCCTTGCCTCCTGGGAGAGACTCTACACAAGGCAAGCTGCAAAGCCATGTGTGTAAAAGTGTCACTGTCACTCTCATGCCAGAATGAACTGGGATCCCAGAACGGGTCTTTGCCAAAGGGGCGAATCAGCTGTGCCTTTGCCCTGTCCTGTCACATTCCAGTCGCTGCATCTGTCCCAGCTCATCAGCACGGACTCCGGGAATAGAAACATTCCAGCTTCTGCCACTTGCCATTTTAAGTGAAGTCCGACTTAAGGGGGGGATTCCATTTCACCGTTTCACTTCTAACGTAAAACTGAGGTCAGGATAGCCAAAGGTGCACATTAAGAACAAAAACTCATTTTATGGTCAAGTAAAACCTGTGTTCTTTTTATAGGGGGAGTTTCTATGTTGCCAATATGGATATTTCTGGGTCTTTAAGGAGTTCTCTGACTTTTATGTTACCGATTGAATTAAACTGGTTGTATTTCATCTAAACCTATCAGGTACTGAATGTTTACATGGTTCCTGATAAAAATGAAGACGGAATTCAAAACTTTGTGAACAAAACCTACAAATTTTACTTTGTCCCTCCTTTCTCTATAAAGGAAGGTGAACATGTTTTAGGCTTTAGAGACTGAAAATTATTCATGGAAATGACAAGTCATTTTACTTTTTAAAAGCAGCCCTCTCAACGCATTTCTGTTACTCTGACATTCTTCTGATCTCTGGCATTCCTTACACTGGGAGAGAATGTGTTCTGGCTCCCGATTTCAGATCCCGTACATGAGCCGTGTGGTCCGGCTATAGACTGCCTGTCAGTGGCACAGCCCCCCTACCACGAGCACACAGATACCTCCACCCTCTCCCACCCACCCACCCATACGCACCCTAGAATCTAGAAGTCAGGAATTGGAGATCGTGGTCCCAGCTCCTTACCCTCTTGTGTGGTGTCGGGATGTGTAATGATGAGTTTTCAGCAGGAGGCTCCTCTTGGGAAGCAATCTGTGGGGAGAGAGAGGGAGGGAGGGAAAAGGAAACTGCAGTGGGGAGCCACCAGCAGCCACCTGATGAGTCCCAGCAGCAGCAATTTTTAGAGTGACCCTTGCTGTCCTACTGGATGAGGCATCAGAGCCCACGCTCCCCCACCCAGAGTACAGTCCCCTCTCCCTCTTTGGCCTTCAACTCCAGGCCTCCTGGGGCAGAGGCGGGGCTCTGGTTGGTGGAGAGGGGTTGGGTTTCTTGGCCTGCTCAGCTGTTTAAACAAAAAAATAAGTAAGTCAAGAGTCCGTCAGTCTGGGTGCAAGGAAAAAAATTAATTTGGTGGGAATTGAATGGTTGGAAGCAGGGATATCAGGGTACATACTTGGTAAGAAGAAGGGAAGTTGGTGAAGAAAAAATTAGCTTCTAGAAACGTCAATCCCCTGGTCACCTCAGGTCCTCTGAAAAGATCGAGTTTATAAATAGGCTGTTCTTTAGAAGTGGAGCGCATGTTCAGGAGGACCAAGTGCTTTCTTTGGTACCTCAGATATGGCATCAACACGATTAGGGTCATGGTATAGTTGCACAGAGTGAGGTCTGGGACCAGTGCTTGACTCTCCAGTGATCCCCAGGGATGTCTGAGACTAACACACACTCGAGCACACGGGCAGGTGTAGAAATACCTACTTCGGCAACACTCCATATGAAAACAAACAAACAAAATCAGAGGATTACAACCGACCACAAGTTTTTAATAGACGCCAAGGATGTGAAGCGGCTGATAAGAGTTAATACTCCATATACACTATGGAGTATTATGCCTCCATCAGAAAGGATGAATACCCAACTTTTGTAGCAACATGGACGGGACTGGAAGAGATTATGCTGAGTGAAATAAGTCAAGCAGAGAGAGTCAATTATCATATGGTTTCACTTATTTGTGGAGCATAACAAATAGCATGGAGGACAAGGGGCGTTAGAGAGGAGTAGGGAATTTGGGTAAATTGGAAGGGGAGGTGAACCATGAGAGACTATGGACTCTGAAAAACAATCTGAGGGGTTTGAAGTGGCGGGGGGTGGGAGGTTGGGGTACCAGGTGGTGGGTATTATAGAGGGCACGGCTTGCATGGAGCACTGGGTGTGGTGAAAAAGTAATGAATAATGTTTTTCTGAAAATAAATAAATTGGAAAAAAAAAGAGTTAATGTGATATTAGACTGCAATAATGGAAAAATAGGTCCTGGAAAATTCATGTTATAATTATTTTTCATTTGTTGGATGATGTGTTAGGCATCGCTTTGCGTGTTGGCACACTAGGAAATTATTCTGCACCCTGAAGGAGTGGCGGGAACGAAGAGAACTTCGGAAGCTGTGACTGTTGGGACAATCTGAAGAAAATACTGAGAGAGGACTTACGATGGATGAAACACCTGTGGCAAGTGTATTGGGGGTTGTTGGGCAACAAGTGGATTTAGGGAACATTCTTATACCCTATTGTGGCCAAAATTGGGCCCGATGGGCAGATATTCCTGGGAAATTTTTTTTTTTTAAAGATTTTATTTATTTATTTAACAGACAGAGATCACAGGTAGGCAGAGAGGCAGGCAGAGAGAGAGACAGGAGGAAGCAGGCTCCCTGCGGAGCAGAGAGCCCGATGTGGGGCTCGATCCCAGGATCTGGGATCATGACCTGAGCTGAAGGCAGAGGCTTTAACCCACTGAGCCACCCAGGCGCCCCTATTCCTGGGAAATATTAAAAGTAAGGAAAGAAAACTCTGATAGCAACTGGCTCTTAATGATTAAAATGGGTCTTAATGATGAAAAGGAGCCAGTTCCTTATGAGTGGAAGTGGGGAGGTAAAAGGTGATGTAGGGACTCTCACTCCAGCTGGGCACTTGGCTTAGCTCATCCTTGATATAATTCCAACTCTAAGACTCTATGATGCCATATGTATTGGCTTCCAGACTTCCCAAACCTCTCAGCTCACTGGTTGGCATCTTAGTTACCACTTAGTCTTAAATTCCATTCAGCTTTTTAGCAGGGAAAACTCCTTTGATTTTTTTAAAAAAAAATTCTTTGTTTTCACACATAGCCATCCAGCTTCAAATGTGTCAGAAGTATATCAAAGAACTTTATTGTACCGTTTACAAAGCTAACAGAGGATCATTCCCAGGTGATCCTTCATGTTTCCCCCTCCTTGATTCCAGTCAAGGGCCAAGGCATTCAACTCTCTTCTTAGTAGTATGATAAAAATCAGTTTTAGATAAGTATTTATGATAATGATTACATGATTATGGAAAGGTCCTTCAAGAAGTAAGCAGAAAATTACTTGGGAACTTTATTAAAAATCAGTTTTGAGGGATGCCTGGGTGGTTCAGTGGGTTAAAGCCTCTGCCTTCGGCTCAGGTCATGATCCCAGGGTCCTGGGATCGAGCCCCGCATCAGGCTTTCTGCTCAGCAGGGACCCTGCCTCCCCACCCCACCGCCTGCCTCTCTGCCTACTTGTGATCTCTGTCTGTCAAATAAATAAATAAAATCTTTTTTAAAAAATCAGTTTTGATAAGGTAGGTCTGGGCTGGAGCCCGAGATTCTGTTTTTCTAATAAGTTCACAGGTGTTGCTGATATTGCTGATCTAAAGACCACACTTGGAGTAGCAAGGATTTAGAATGCTTTGGCTCCCTAACACCTGAAGGAAGAGGGTTTGTTGAAAAGGCAGTAAAAGCCATTGTATCAGAACACATGCAATGTTCTAATACCAAATCTACAAATCCACCAGGAAGAAGACTACAAGCTCTCTTTCTTTGCCTTGTTACAAGGGAGGAGCCCTCCTTCGAAAGCCAGCCCCCACACTGGTACTTTGGGTTATAAATAGAACCACCTTTTCAGGAACTTTGCTGTATCAGTTCATCCTACTCTTACCCAGCAACCCCCCTGCCCTGTCTCTGCTAGCCAATTTCTACCTCTGTTTAATGGTACACAAACTCTTCTATTTAAAACCAGTGCAACAAAAGAAAGCTTTCAATTTAGTCCATTTCCCCCTCTAGATGAGGCCGTATTTCTCTCCACTTCTTCAAAAGCAAACTTCTCAGATGTATTGTATGTATTTGTATCTGTAGCCTCTATCATGTGGCTTCCCATTTTCTCCTCAAATCAGTCCAACTAAGCTTCCCTGTTTGCCCCTCTACCGAAGGGCTTGTGCCAAAGTCATAAATAACCCTGGGTCGCCTCATTGTTTGGGACATTTGCCAGTGCTTGACCTTTTGGAATTACTTCACACAGTTGACCAATCACTTTGACTAAAAATTCTCCTTTCCTGTTGGTTTTTTTTTTTTTCCCAGTTGCTCTGGTAATTTCTTCTCATTCTCTCTTTCTAGAAGATCTTCAGTGCAACTCTTGCAGGTTAAAGGACTTCAGAGCCATCTTAGACTCTCTTCACTTCTCAAAGCTGCATTTGGCAGATGAGCTCACACATCCTTAGATATCTCATAGGGTCCTTAAAAATCATTATTTCCAAGACTCAAGTCATATTTTCCCTCAAAATATGCTCTTTCTACAGTATTCCCATTGTTAGTATACAAGCCATTACTCATCTAGTTCCTTAAAGGGTGGACTTGGCATCATCATTTGCCTCATCTTCTCCACCCTGCACCTCTGTCTCCTCATCTCATTATTCACCATGTCCTGCTATTATATATCTGTAATATCTTTCCCACTGCTACCATTCTGGTCCCAGCTATTATTACTTCTCACCTAGACCATTGTGAAATCCCTCAAAATGGCCTTCTTGTGTTCACTCTTGCTTCTCTCCAATCCATCCTTCCCACAATGTAGCCAAAGTGATATTTTCAAATTTCATCATGTAACTTCCGTGCAGAAAATTCAGTAGCTTTCTGTTTCCTCAGAATAGAGGCCCAAATCCTTCTCTGGTTTATAGTGCTTTTCAGTACCTGATCCCTGATTTCCTCTATAATATCTTCATGTTCCAGCAAAATCCATCCTCTCCAAGTGTCTCAAATATACCATATCTCTCTCTTGCCTTAAGGTCATCATACTTGCTCCCAAGATGCTGTCTATTTCCCCTTCCACTTCACAGTTCAACAATCCCTCACTGGACTATAAGGGCCATAAACAACAAAGGCCAGCACGCACTTATTCTTTACCAGGTACGTGTGGTAGGTAGCTTCTAGGATGATCCCTAAATGATCTCTGCTCCCTGCAATTCAGAGAATTAGATAATGTCTTAACTTTTAGCAACTTACTTCTAAATAATAGAATACCTTAATGTTGAAGGGATATGATTTCTATGAGTAGATTATGAAAGATTCCAACTTCCATCTTTAGAGCAGACTTTCTTCCTTGCTGGCTTTAATGAAGCTCAGTGTCCCACCTGAAATACCCAGGAAAGGAAAAGCCATCTAGGAATGAAGCCCTCAGTCGAACATCCCCAAAAGATGTGGGATCCCGCCAACCAACCCTGCATGAACTTGCAAGTGGGCCCTTCCTCAGCTGAGCCTTCAGATGAGACTTCAACTCTTGTGAACATCCTGGATAAGCACAGGCAGGTGGGTAACACAGTGCTGCCATCCCTGATCAAAGCCATTGGCTTGGAGATCATTTGCTCTATGTTGGCCAAAGCTCAAGAGAGTGCTTCAGTTAAAATCAAGGAGGGTGAAAATACTAAGGACTAGCTTTGCCCCCCGTCACCCTTGTTTCCAGCACCAGTGATCCCCAATGTGCACTAATGTTGTATTTTGAACACGTCAAAATCTGTCTGTTAAATTGTCATACATGGTGTTTGTGGCCTTGGCCGACATGAAGCTGTTCTCTGAAGTTTGCTTCTCAAACTGCACAGTGCTTTGTGTAGTACTTTGATTTCATGAAACAAAGTCTCTAGTTAAGCTCTTCACGGATCCCTGACCTACTGAAACTGTGAGATAATAAATGTATATTGTTTTAAGCCGCTATTTAGGCAGCAATAGTTAACTGATAACAGTACCCTTCTATGAGCTTTTCCTTATAGACTAACATAGTCCTCATAATATTTTTATCAGACAGGATCCATGTTTTGTAGATAAGGAAACTGAAGAACTTTTAACTTATCACAGAGCACATGTTGGTAAGGGATGGAGCCAAAATTTGGACCCACATTGTCAGGCTCCATGGTCTGTGCTTTTAACCACTTCATTCTGCATGAAGCAGTGACTGTAACTGATTTGTTGACAACTGTAGTCCCAATCAACAACACAAGATTTGACATGTACTAGTGATCAATAATTGGTTAATTCATTACTTAATTTAGAAAATTGCTAAATGAGTGATGAATAAATTTTGTTTTTGTTCATGCAAAGGAATTTTATAAGAGTATTTTCAGTATAATTGTTCCTTTTTGGTCTCAAAGGATTTTTCCATTTTGTGGTATGTAGTAACAGAATGGGCTACATGTTGACTGACTGAAAATTATAGGTGCATACCGACAGCATTTTTCACAGAACTAGAACAAACAATCCAAAAACTTGTAGGGAACCACAAAAGACCCAAACAACTGGAGCAATCTTGAAAAAGAAAAACAAAGCTAGAAGGATCAGAATCCCAGATTTCAAGTTATACTACAGAGCTGTAGTAATCAAAACAGTATGGTATCCATGCAAAAATAGGAACATAAATCAATGGAACAGAATATAGAGCCCAGAAAGAAACCCACAATTATATGCTCAAGTAATCTTCAACAAAGTTGGCAAGAATATACAATGGGAAAAAGGCAGTCTCTTCAACAAATGGTGTTGGGAAAAATGGGACAGCCACGTGGCAAAAACAATGGAACTGGAACACTTTCTTATACCATACACACAAATAAACTCACAATGGATTAAAGATCTAAATGTGAGACCTGAAACCATAAACATCCTAGTAGGGAGCACAGGCAGCCATTTATCTGACATTGACCATAACAACATCTTTCTAGGTATGTCTGCTGAGACAAGGAAGATAAAAGTAAAAATAAACTGTTGGGAATACATCAAAATAAAAAGCTTCTGTACAGCACAGGAAACATACTATACAATTAAAAGGCAAGTTATTGAATAGGAGAAGATATTTGCAAATGACATATCCAATAAAGGGTTAGTATCCAAAATTTATAAAGAGCTGATACAACTCAACACCCAGAGAACAAATAATCTCATTAAAAATGGGCAGAAACATGAACAGGCATTTCTTCAAAGAAGACATCTGGATGGCCAACAGACACATGAAAAGACGCTCAACATCAGCCATCATCAGGGAAATGCAAATCAAAACCACACTGAGATGTCACCTCATCCCTGTCAGAATGGCTAAAATTAAAAAAACAAAACAAAACACAAGGAACAACAGGTCTTGGAAAGGATATGGAGAAAAAGGAACCCTCATACACTGTTGGTGGGAATGCAAACTGGTGCAGCCACTGTGGAATCAATATGGAGGTTCTTCCAAAAACTAAAAATAGAGTAATTACATGATCCAATAATCTCACTGCTGAGTATATACCTAAAGAATACAAAACACTAATTCAGAGGGACACATGTACCCCTATGTTTACTGCAGCATTATCTATAATAGCCAAATTATGGAAGCAGCCCAAGTGTACATTGATAGATCAATGGATAAAGAAGAGGTGGTATGTGTGTGTGTGTGTATACATATTTTATATATATATATGATATAAAAATATGTCATATTATATATGATATATGAATAATGTGTATATACATACACATATGCAAATAATACTTATTTTATGTATATATATATATGTATATACATATACAGTGGGGTATTATTTAGCCATAAGAAGAATGAAATCCTGCCCCTTGCAAACAGCATGGATGGATCTAGAGAGTATAATGCTAAGTGAAACAAGTTAAGAGAAAGACAAAATACCAAATCATTTCATTCACTTGTGGAATTTAAGAAATAAAAAAAATGAAAAAAGGGAGGAAAAAAAGGGACAAATAAAAAAATAGCCCCGCAAAAACCAAACCCAACAAAAAAACAAAAACCCAGTCTCTTAACTGGGTTAACAGTTTGGAGAACAGATGGTTACCAGTTTGGTGGGAGAATGGGTGAAAAGGTGAAGGGATCACTATACTATAACCTGTATAACCATACCAAAATTAAAATAAAATAAAAAATAGGTGTATTTCAGAGCACAAAGCAGTGTAATATAAGCATGATGTAAGCCACATATGTAACTTCAAATTTGCTAGGAGTTGCATCAGAAAATGAAAAAGGGAACAGGTGAAATGAATTTTAATAACATTTTACTGAACTCAGTATATCTATAATATTGTTTTAATAGACAATCAATATAAAATTATGAGGTATTTAAAAAGCTACGTAAGTACCAAGTCTTCAAAATCTGTTCTTTTATACTTTCAAGACATTTCAAGTGCTGAAATTTGGATGCGCCCTACTTCAAGGGTCCAGTAGTTTGTATTAGACACTGAGGATAAGGACAATGTAGGTGCATGGTCAGTGCAGGTGTAAAGAAAACTTGGAAGGAAGACAAAAGAGTCTGGAAGTCAACAGAGTTATCTTTTCTCCTTATAGTTACTCCTTCTGTTACAATACCAGGACGTACTAGAAGCAGTTCAAAATAAGAACTGAACTTCAGGGACAGAAGTTGTCTTAAAGATTTTCTTTAAATGGAAACTGGAAAAAAAATCATGATGTGTCATCTCAAACGGTAGGGTTTGAGCACCTGCCTTGATGCTTCTAAAATTTAGGTTGCCTGAAATATGCAATTTCATTTCAGGCAGAAGACAGGAAAGTCTGAGAGAACCAAACTGACAGTTTCTGTGTTCCTAGAAGGCAGGGGTGGAGAACATCTCCCTCTGATTCGCAAAGGTTACTGGCTGGTCGGGGCCAAAAGGCCAGGAGACAAATAGGCGATGGAAAGTGATGAGGACATCTTTACTTCAGGCTCTGAAGTAAACTCTGGGCCTCTGAACCCCTTTCCTATGGTTGTGTATTTACTTTCCCACTGTAAGAGGCTGGGTGGGAAGCAGAGTCTGTCTCCACCATACAAGCCAAAAAAGTTGGATGCTTTTGTCCACGATGGCAGGGATGGGTCATGGGTTTGACTGATCGGCTGCCTGTACCCTGCATTGGAAACTGGGAGCCAGTGATGCAGAGAACAGGTCAGAGAGGAGGCTGGTCCCTGGTGAGCAGCACCAGCAACATCGGTTTGCACGACCGTGCGCAGCTGGCAGGGCTGGTGGCAGCCTCTGCGTCTGGAGCCGGAAGCATGGGGACTTCCAGCAGTGGCTTCTACTGTTCCATAGGGGTAGCCGTGGTGCCTGGGGCTCTTCTCTATGGCTGTGGGGTCTTTACTTGTTCCTGTCCTTTTCCTGGCCTCTTTGGCGGTCCAGGAGTCAGTGCAGGAGCTGCGTGATATCCTTTCAGTAGATTCCCTTCCTCGGTTACTCCGCTGGCGGGCTCTGGAGCTCAGCTCCTCCGTGTAATGAAATGAGGGGACCCAAGGGACAGAAACGGAGAGAGGGCAGCCTGGAAAACAGGGAAGCCCAGAGATGGTGGGAGTCTCGAGGGAGACGGGTGGAGTTACAAGACTGGAGCTGTGGTCTGCTGGTGGTGGGGAAGGTGGGGAAGCCAGGGAGGATGGAGTCATTTCTGATGGCTTGGTGGCTGAGGGAACTGTGCCAACAAAGGTGCCTAATTATCCATGTTGAGCATTCAGTTTGCATTTCTGCCCTGTAAATGATCTCCACGGCACAAAAGTTTCAGGAAAGACTGCTCTACATCTCTACGTAGATATTCTGGGTAGGTGTTTTCAGCAGATATCAGTAAGAAGTCACCCAGGTTGGCACAGAACAAAAAATGGCAGCAGAGTGCGGAGATGGGCTGTGAGGGACAGCTCAACAGAGCAGTAACTTGGATTCAAGGTGACAGCACGTGAGCCTAGGGCCCTGGCTCATTCCTCCAAATCCTGGTGAGGGCATGGAACCGCTGTGACTTAGAAATGTTAAGGCAATTTTATTTAAATATTAGAAAGGCTTGGAGAAGACAGCTGACATCAGGGTCACACACATATTGATCTATTTGTCTGTACTAGAAAGGACTGGCTCAGGGATGGGTCACCGGGGACAACCAAGAGCTTCTCATCTTTATCCCAGGATTAGTCATCTTTGAAAGAGGAGCTGTTAGTGAATCTCTAAAACAAAAGGAAGAGGCAAGCTAAGAGAGTCCATATGCCAAGAATTTTCAGATAGCAGACATGAAGCATTGTCTTTCCGAGGTGACACAAAGGGTTCTAGTTCATTATTTTAAACACATGGGTGTTAAGCAGACAACATTGACTAGCAACATCCAACACAGAGGTGTTCCTAGGTCCCATTAAGTTCTTACTTTTGGAAAACAAACATGAGAGCGGTCAATGACATAAAAACTTACATGGAAACTTCACCTAATGCATCAGTTTATATAGCCTACTCCAATAGTGTCCACGGATGCCAATTGTGCATGGACTGTACTTGTTTTAGTTAAGAGGCTCTTGACGTAGGAGGACATGCGCAAGCCACATGCTCTGTTATGACATTTTAAGGGCAGCAGTACTGTTTTGGTACAAAGACACACTTGTAAAGGAGAAAATGTACTCACTGCAAGCCCTGTTAAGAGTGATCGTTTTCAAAACACAGAGCACGCTTCTCCAATGATTGTAAGCGCACAGTCACTGAGGGTTGCTTTTCGAAACTAAATAATAAAAATGATCTATATATGAAAGCTGAGGACTGACACTCATTTGCTGTGGCACTACTGCAGAGTCAACCCAGCTAAAACGTAGAAACCTCTTAATCAGGAACTTGCTTTAATGGCCACAGTCTTCCTGTGGCCATATTGAGTTAAAATGAGGTAACTTTCTCTATTAGCAAAGGGTGAATGGTGTTTCTCCAACAATTACATTCTTCTTGCACACTCCTTCCCTGACCTGTCCACCTTCCCTTCTCCTACCCACTTCCAGGCCATGTTGGGTGACTCCTTCCATGTCCCCGTGATGCCATGGGTATAGCTGTCTCTTGTGGCACTTACCACATTATAATAATGTGGTTTTCTCCTCCCTGACCTGGGACATCTTGGAGGACAAGATCCTTGTAGTGGCCTTTTTTTTTTTTTTTTTTTAAATCTCTATACCCAGTATGATGTCTGGTACCTGGTCAGCACTCAAGAAAGTCTCTCACTCTAGGAATGACCCATTTGCTTGCATTAATGACCCACTAACTCTGGAATTAAACAAGATTTAAACAAGATTAGACAAGATGCTGAAAATTGATTTCTCATTCGTTGCATTGTCAAATTATCTTCAAAAGGTAATTAAAAGACTGAAAGTGCCTTTTACTCAATGCCCTAGATAAGTGATGGTCCCACTCTCTCCTTCCTGCCCGGCTCTCCTTTTTCACCCATCCAGCTCTTTCATTAAAATCCTTCTCCTCTGCCTCACCATGATCAAAAGCTCCATCATTATGCACAATTTAAAGAATTGAAAGAAGAGATGTGGTGTCTTTTTGGTAAAGTTTCATCAATCAATTTCATTCCAGCCTCCACTCCTCTTTTAAAAAAGAACGGCAATCATAAAATCTTGAAACCATAGTGGCTTGTGTTAGTGCAAGCTGGAATCAATCCTAGGTTGTCTTAAAACAGATTTAAATTGTAAAATCTATTTCTGAACAGAAGAATTTATTAAAATTATCTTCTGAAAGCTGGATGGCTGTCCCTGACTCCTTTCAGGCAACAAAGTGACTCCATGCTAGTGGAAAACAGCTGGAAAAAATAAAATGATCAAAACCCAGATATTACAGTTCCCTTATTCTTTCCCCATAGGAGTTCCTTCACATCCTCACTCAATGCATTTTAATACTTTTGTCACATATTTCAGTCAGGTTCCCAGGCAATCAAGAAGGCATGCATGGCAAAAGGTGGCCAGTGGATTGGGATGGTGGCCAACTGTTGAAAACATGGCAGAGGAATTTCCAAACCCTCAGCTTTAGATCTTTGAAGGTAGGGGCACTCTTTCTGAGCATCATTGTGAGAACTTAAGACAGCTGTCCTATGGACCAAATTTGGGTTGCCCAAGTGTTTTATTTGGCCTTTACAGTGTTTTCATTTTTTTGTTTTATTGAGCTAATATTTTTGAATAAAGGGGTGTCCACAGAACAATATATATTTTTTATTTTTATTTTTATTTTTTTTAAGATTTATTTTTTATTTATTTGACACAGAGAGAGATCACAAGTAGGCAGAGAGGCAGGCAGAGAGAGAGAGAGAGAGGCAGAAGCAGACTCCCTGCTGAGCAGAAAGCCTGATGCAGGGCTCGATCCCAGGACCCTGAGATCATGACCCGAGCCAAAGGCAGAGGCTTAACCCACTGAGCCACCCAGGAGCCCCACAATATATATTTTTTAAAGGTACTTTTTAGACTTGTTTATTTTTAAAGATTTTATTTGTAAGAGAGAAAGAGAGAGGGAGAGAGCGTGAGCACACAAGCAGGGGGAGCGGCAAGGGGAGAAGCAGACTCCCTGCAGAGCAGGGAACCTGATGCGGGGCTCAATCCCAGGACCCAGAGATCATGACCTGAGCCAAAGCCAGCCACTTAACCAACTGAGCCACCCAGGCGCCCCTCACAGAACAGTATATTGTTCCATAGAACAATGTCCTTAGAAAAGGCGGTTTCATGAGGAATCGTACCGTCTGGCAGGACCGGGCCTGGGCAGGTACATGTGAAGAGTAGTTGACGTTCAGGGGTGACTGCACCTGAAAGAGAAGGCACATAACCTCTGTGGGTCAGTTCCACTGCTAACGTGGGTTACCCGGCCTCTATCCCGGCTGTTTGCCACTGTAGGCAATTCAGTTTGGCACAAAGAGCTTCACATCATGGTCCATTTTCTAATTGTCATACCATTGACGTTTTCACAGTGACAGGGAATTCTCCACTGCAGCAAGAAGATGTTCTTGCCTCCTGCTCGCCTAGAACTGGTTACTTTTATTTGTGTAAAACTCCAAGTGTGTTCTATAGAACCTTCATTCCAAGGGATGTTAAAATTGGTGTAACAGGGTGCCTAGGTGTTCAGTTGGTTAAGTGTCTGCTATTCGGCTCAGGTCATGATCTCGGGGTTCTGGGGTTGAGCCTGGCCTCAAGGGCTCCATATTCAATGGGGAGTCTGCTTCTCCCTCTCCCTCTGCTCCTCACCCCACTCTCACTCTCATATGTGCTCTCTCTCCCCCAAAGAAAAAATAAAATCTGGGGCTCCTGGTGGCTCAGTCGGTTAAGCATCTGCCTTCAGCTCAGGTCATGATCCCAGGGTCCTGGGATGTAGCCCCGTAGTAGGCTCCTTGCTTGTTGGGGAGCCTGCTTCTCCCTCTCCCTCTGCCTGCTTGCCGCTTCCCTTGCTTATGCTCTTTTTCTGTGTCAAATAAATAAACAAATAAAAATCTTTTAAAAAAGAATAAATAAGATCTTTTAAAATTGGTGTTACATAAAAGAAAAATTTCAATAGTCAGGTATTTATTCATTTATCAGCAAAGGTAAATTACTACTTTTTTCCCTTTTTTTTTTTTTTTTTAACTGAAGGACTTCTTAGAGCCTTTAAAATATTATTGCTCATTGTTGGTATCCAATAGGAGGATAAACATGTAGACTTTCTTCATATATATTTGACCATAAAACCTGTTTTCATGGGACTACCCTTGGATAATTCATATAGGGATTATTAAGGATTTCTAAATTTTATTATGTTGTCTCTACTGTTTTTGAAAAGTCAGCTGGAAACAAGATACAGCAACTTGCTCCAGAACACAGAAACTGTGGCTGTGATGAAACTGAGATGGAATCCCAGAATCCTGACATCAGTAGTAGTAACAGGATGCATATGGAGTGTGTACACTGATCACTAAGTTTGGGGATAAATAGGCTTAGTTAAATCCATAATAGTGGAAGAGGAAAGTGTGACCACCTTGATAAACACCGATGTTAATGTAGAATCAGTGATAGCAAAATACATAATAACAATAAGAATGGGAGGTGGTTAGGAGGTTAAGAAGGTAATTAATGGGGGCTTAGCTTTATTTTTGTAAAAAGTTAAAGTACTCTTTCCTTTGATGTTCATATTTTACATAAGACTTTAATATATGTAATATATGCTATAAGCATATCTACTACAAAAGCAAGTCATACAATGATTACGGTCTCATTTGTACCTCCTGTCAAAATTAAGTCCTCATGAAGGAAAAATTAAAGAGAACAAAACACAATTTCCCACTATCATCATTAAATTATCATTGTTAAAGACAGGCAGTCTCAATAGTAAATCTCTTTTTGTACTTGGGATTTAATGTTAGCTAAAATATAGAGATTTAGGGTGCCTGGGTGGCTCAGTAGGTTAAGCCGCTGCCTTCGGCTCAGGTCATGATCTCAGGGTCCTGGGATCGAGTCCCGCATCGGGCTCTCTGCTCAGCAGGGAGCCTGCTTCCCTCTCTCTCTCTGCCTGCCTCTCTGTCTACTTGTGATCTCTCTCTGTCAAATAAATAAATAAAATCTTTAAATAAAACTATAGAGATTTATGTTTTGGGGCCATCTCAAAGGAATAATATAGCTTTATCATCACACTATTAGGTCAACAGTGCAATAGAAGAATGGTAGAGAAAATTGGGAGCTAAAAATAACATATTCCAAAATCCCACTCTTATATCATAGCTATTAACATTTGTATTTATTTCTTACTAATATTTGTTTATGTTCTTTGTATTTTTTATCATTATAACCATACATGTATACTTTTAGCATAATTCTTTATTATAGTAAAATATACTTAGCAAAATTTATCATTCTAGCCATCTTTAGGTGTACAATTCAGTGATTCTAAGAATCCTCAGCTTGTTGTCCAAACATCACCAACTGCCATCTCCAGAAATTTTTATCTTCATAAACTGGAATCCTGTACCTTTTGAAAATAACTCCTCACCCCTCTACCTCCAGTCCCTAGCAAACACCCACCATTCTCTTCCTGCTTTTTAATGAGCGTGTTCTTTTAAAGATATTCTTTGGGATAACATCTTTTTACCAATCAGAGGTAATTCTGTTCTTAGGAGTTATAATGAAGGTAAATATTCATTCATGATATTTTTGGTGAACTAGTTACACTCTTGTTTCCAGGAGTTATTATGGCTTTATTCATTCACTGGGTCGTTCATTCCTTCTTCCAACAACAAATTGTTGCATCATGTCTTAGCCTGGATCTCCCTGAAAGCAGAGCCTGAGACAAGAGGTGTATTTGGGAAGTGATCCCAGGGAGGAGTGAGAGGCCAGGAGACTGAAAAAGGACAGAGAGGAAGATAGCAGCACAAGGATGCATTAAAAAGTTGGCTAGCACTGTGGGCTGCTGTGGCACAGCCCCCTGCACCTCTTGAGAAACTTTCTGAAGTGGATCTCAGAACTGTCCACATGGAACAAAAGTTGCCCCACAGGCATTAACACTCTGGCCTCTGGCTTATGTATTCTTGTGAGTCAAGTGGGTTTTCCTGGGATTCCACACCAGAGGCCAGAGAAGCGCCGGTGCAGGAAGAGAGAGGTATAAGGAGTGGGCCCAGTGAGGTGCTGACCAATTATACCTGTGCCATGTAGGGGAATGCTCGCAAAGAACTGGGAGCTGGGGCAGTGGCTGGAACAGGAGGCGGGCGTGGGTGGTACTTCATACACACAGGCACTGAACTAGGCATTGGACTGGAACCACAACAGTAAGCAAAAGAAGGCATGGGCCCTTGCTCCTGGAACATACAGAAGTGGATGGATGCTAGCAAACAGGGGCACTGGGGCAGCTGAAGAACGCTGGGTATGTATGACTCGGGATGATTACGAACCAGCCATCCAACCACTTGAGAAAGGGGCTGGACACTGGACAAGGCAGACGGGTGAATACAGTGAGAAGCAAGAGGATATAGGTCTCACCTCATGAATCTGGTGGAGGAAGGCCACCACAAACAAATAATTCCCCCAGGGGCACCTGGGGGGCTCAGTCGGGTAAGTGTCTCAGGTCATGATCCCAGGGTTCTGGGATCGAGACCCGAGTCAGGATCCCTGCTCAAAGGAGAAGCTCCCTGCTTCTCCGTCTGCCTGTCCCTCCACCTGCTTGTGCTCCCTCTTCTTCTCTCAATTAAATAAATAAGCAAACGAACAAACAAACAAATACATAAATAAATACCTAAATAAAGTCTTCAAAAAAATAATAATTCCCACCAACCAATGAACTACCATTATAACAGCTACTGTGAATGAGAGAAGTTCACCAGATTTCAAGAGGCATAACAGGGGTCCTGGTAACATCAACTGAGTCAGGAAAGGTTGAATGCCTTCTTCACAGAAATGATATTTAATCAGAGACCTGAAGGATGATAGGTGCTATTAAATAAGCATTCATCGGCTATTACAGCTTAGATGCTTGGAATACCCTGTAAATTACTTTTTTTCCCTCAAATTGCTCACAGTCCAATTGTGGACACACACGATGATTATGTAATCAGTAACAGTCTAACTAGATTTAGGTCTAATGGAAACCCAGGGACTCAACCCAAGGAAACTAGTGATGCTTCATCACAGGAGATAAAATCTGGTCCTGAAGGATTTGGCAGTGTCTTCCAGGTGAATCAGGTAAGGACTCCATCAGAATGTGTTTCTCCCATGGGCGGAAGGGATTGCCATGCAGTCCATGAAATTCCTTAAAGAGAACTTCAAGTTTAGTTTTTATTTTTAAGAGAATCTTTTTGAAGTTAGTTAAGCAAACCTGCATTATCTGTGTGACCCATCTTACCATTGGACACCACTGTACAATTTCAGGGCCTACATTTTCAAATGTGTTTGCTATCACAGGGTATCAAGAAAAGTATTTGAGTTATCCATCGCCATGCAGGAATTCAGGCCCGGTATGTTGAGAGAGATTCAAATTTTAAGGTAAGAAAAAAAAATCACTACTTCACATGAGCTATCCTAATATCTAAAGGTTGGAAATGAATTTTTTTCAACATTACCCATAGTAACAAAACAAAAACGACTCCCACCCAGCAATGTCTTTGGGCATCAGGGTCATTAACAGGATATCACTATCCAACTAATGGCCCTGTAGTTTCACCGCAGCTGGAAGGTCTTCAAGGAAATTTGCTTCTTGCAAATTCCTATGGAGAAAGTTCCAGGAATTTCCCCCTTTTCTTAGTCGGAGGTGGGGGCGGGGAGAGATGTGCTTCCTCATTTTGCCATCCAAGTGAGAAAGGCTTTGAGGGAGTCACTTGAGGAGCTTGATGTGTGTTCTCTGGAGTTCAGTGGACTTACTTAGTGTCTGAACTCTGAGGATGATTGTTCAGGTTGCACACTGCACAACTGCAGGGGGTGCCAACCACTCAAATGACAATGTTTATAATCTGTATGATGGTACTTGGAGACACTGGGAGGAGGCAAGCTCTTGTGGCTGGAACAGCAGCTATGTAGTAGTAACATAGAAAGCAAGTTTTACTTTCACCAACATTGGGACAAGGAGGTGAGAGATTTTCTTGTTGGTTGTGTGGGTTCACGTGAGGGAGCTGGCCTGGAGTCTTCTCAAGGACCACCCAAAAAAAGCCTTCTGGAGATTTCCTCAAACTAGCAGCCTGAGGTTGAGTGTTAGCAGTCAGAGCAGGAAGGAGGAGGACTTAGGGCTTTTACCATGCAGTTTTCAGTGAGGATTCTCAATGGGGAAAGTATCTCATGAGCGAGTCGGGCCTGCACACCTAAGACCAACGAGCAGCAATGCCGGGTCACAGAGGCACCATCCATGGAAGACTGTGTGCTTTGTCTAACCTGCATGCCCTGGGCCCAACCCTGGAGGGGCTGGAAAGGCAGCTAGTAAGGGGAAGCATTGAAAGAGTTAGGACACCCACCAGCCCTAATGGCCCCTGTGCCCCTGATTCCCAAGACCCCAGGTTTCTTGGCCTGAATAGAGCCTTAAAGAAGGGAAGAGAAAAAATCTGTTATTTTAATTACTAAAATAAGGCTTTCCGTAAGACCGAAGGTGACCTCAGGACAATTCACAGCCAGAGTGACTGGGAAAGCTGCTTGAGGACTTCAGATAAGGACAGGGGAGAGTGGGTACAATCTGGACCCTCAGTGGGTACAAAGGAGAGGCGGCCACAGAGATAATTTCTCTTTGGGCCCTGCTGAGTGCCAAGCCTTCTGTGACTAGACTCCATGGGAAATCTTTCAGTGAGATGCCCATCCATGCTGGAAACACTTTATTTTAACTTGAAACATATAAAGAAATACTCATCCCCAATCTTTTTACCTAGAGCAATGCTTCTGTGTGAGCACAGGTGAATGGATCTTTCTTAAACTCACCCACAAAATATCAACTGTGAAGTTGATTTTTGCCTCCTTATGTTGGATGGAAAATTTTACAAACCTTGCCAAGCAACTTGAATATAGCTACATACATGTATAGGATTTCATTTCTTTTGTCTTCTATGGTCATCTCATCCATAACCATTTTTTTAAAAAAGATTTTATTTATTTATTTGACAGAGAGAGATCACAAGTAGGCAGAGAGGCAGGCAGAGAGAGAGAGAGAGGAGGAAGCAGGCTCCCTGTTGAGCAGAGAGCCCAATGTGGGACTCGATCCCAGGACCCTGAGATCATGACCTGAGCCGAAGGCAGCGGCTTAACCCACTGAGCCACCCAGGCGCCCCATAACCATTTTTATAAATGTGCATTTATTGGGTCTTCTAAAAGCCTTCAATTTAGTGTTTCATAGAAACAATTTTCTTTTTTGGACTCCTATTTCATCTGTTTACATATTATTTATTTTATTTTTTTTATTAACATATAATGTATTATTAGGCCCAGGGGTACAGGTCTTTGAATCACCAGGTTTACACACTTCACAGCACTCACCATAGCACATATCCTCCCAAATGTCCATAACCCAACCACCATCTCCCTCCCCGCTCCCCCTGGCAACCCTCAGTTTGTTTTGTGAGATTAAGAGTCTCTTATGGTTTCTCTCCCTCTTGATCCCATCTTGTTCATTTATTCTTTTCCTACCCCACAAACCCCCCATGTTGCTTCTTGACTTCCTCATATCAGAATGATCATATGATAGTTGTTTTTCTCTGACTGACTTATTTTGCTAAGCATAATACCCTCTAGTTCCGTCCATGTAGTCGCAAATGGCTAGATTTCATTTCTTGTGATGGCTGCATAGTATTCCATTGTGTATATATATACCACTTCTTTATACATTCATCTGTTGATGGACAGTTATGTTCTTTCCATTTTTTGGCTCTTGTGGACATTGCTGCTATAAACATTCAGGTGCATGTGCCCCTTTGGATCGCTACGTTTGTATCCTTAGGGTAAATATCCAGTAGTGCAATTGCTGGGTCACAGGGTAGCTCTGTTTTCAAATTTTTGAGAAAGGTCCATGCTGTTTTCCAGAGTGGTTGCACCAGCTTGCATTCCCATCAACAGTGTAGGAGGGTTCCCCTTTCTCTGCATCCTTGCCAGCATCTGTCATTTCCTGACTTGTTAATTTTAGCCATTCTGACTGGTGTGAGGTGGTATCTCATTGTGGTTTTGATTTGTATTTCCCTGATGCCGAGTGATGTGGAGCACTTTTTCATGTGTCTGTTGGCCATCTGGATGTCTTCTTTGCAGAAATGTCTGTTCATGTCCTCTGCCCATTTCTTGATTGGATTATTTGTTCTTTGGGTGTTGAGTTTGATCAGTTCTTTATAGATTTTGGACTAGCCCTTTATCTGATATGTTGTTTGCATACCTTCTAACATTCTGTCAGTTGTCTTTTGGTTTTGTTAACTGTTTCCTTTACTGTGCAAAAGCTTTTGATCTTGATGAAATCCCAACAGTTCGCTTTTGCCCTTGCTTCCCTTGCCTTTGGTGATGTTTCCAGGAAGAAGTTGCTGTGGCTGAGGTCAAAGAGGTTGCTGCATGTGTTCTCCTCAAAGATTTTGATGGATTCCTTTCTCACATTGAGGTCCTTCATCCATTTTGAGTCTATTTTCATGTGTGGTATGAGGAAATGGTCCAGTTTCATTTTTCTGTATGTGGCTGTCTAATTTTCCCAACACCATTTGTTGAGGAAACTGTCTTTAGTCCATTGGACATTCTTTCCTGCTTTGTCACAGATTAGTTGACCATAGAGTTGAGGACCTATTTCTGGGATCTGTATTCTGTTCCACTGATCTATGTGTCTGTTTTTGTGCCAGTACCATACTGTCTTGATGATGACAGCTTTGTAATAGAGCTTGAAGTCTGGAATTGTGATGCCACCAACTTTGGCTTTCTTTTTCAATATTCCTCTGGCTATTCGAGATCTTTTCTGGTTCCATACAAATTCTAGGATTATTTGTTCCATTTCCTTGAAAAAATTGTTGGTATTTTGATAGGGATTGCATTAAATGTATAGATTGCTTTAGGTAGCATAGACATTTTCACAGTATTTGTTCTTCCAATCCATGAGCATGGAACACTTTTCCATTTCTTTGTGTCTTCCTCAATTACTTTAATGAGTACTTTATAGTTTTCTGAGTACAAAGATTCTTTGCCTCCTTGGTTAGGTTTATTCCTACATATCTTATGATTTGGGGCACAATTGTAATGGGATTGCAGTTTACATAGTATTTAATTAAAGTATGTGATTCCATAACAAGTACTACTGGCATAAACAGGGTTGGGAACACACCCAGCTGCTTCTAGGTAAACATAGAGTTGACCTTGTGGGAGCAGAAGCACTTTGGTGCTCTGGAGAGTACCCAACAGCTCGTGTATCCTCAACATTGGTCTGTATGTCTCAGAGACAGAACGGAGAGCACAGGATTTTCTGATGAGTCGGTAAGGGAAGGTCGGTTGGGTGGGCCATCTACTTTGGAGGTGCAAAGTTGGAAGTGATCAGCAAAAAAGAGTTACCATTAACTGAGTCCCTACTACGTGCCTGGTGGGACACAGGACCCTTTATACACACGAGCTCACCTAGCTCCCACAGGTATTATTTCCTCCTATGTTACAATCAAGGAAAGTAGAGTTTGCAGACATTAAGTAATGGACTTCGAGTCAGTAAATGAAAGAGCATTTCTCAATCTATGTGCAAATGAATTGCCTGGGGGATGTGATTTAAGAGGCATGTTTTGATGGAGTATGTCTGGGGTAGGGCCCGAGAGTCTGCATTTCTAACAAGCTCTCAGACCATGCTTTGGGTGAAATTATGACTTACTTGTCCTGAGATAATCACTATTTTCTAAAAGCTTTCCGGGAAACTTTTATACAGAGTAGAGGTGATGAGTAGCTTGGACCCCAGTGAGGTCAGGAAAGTTGGACTCTTGGACTGACAGAGAGATACTTAATTTTAAATACTTCAGCTAAATTGAGTGTTTTAAAGACAAGAGTAATGAAATTTGAAACAATATAAGCGTTTATAAAATGAAAATGAAAAATCCTCCATTCTCCACATAATATAAATAATTAAAAAAAACGAGTTAAAGGATGTCTGGGTGGCTCATTTGGTTAAAAGTCTGCCTTTGGCTCAGGTCATGAGATGGAGTCCGCCTCTGGCTCCTTGCTCCACGGGGAGCCTGCTTCTCCCTCTGCCGCTCCCCCTGCTTGTGCTCTCTCTCTTGCTCTCTGACAAATAAAGAAAATCTTTAAAAAAAAAATTGAATTAAGCTATCCCTGCACACATTCATGCAACAGTTTTCTAACTGAGTGCTATGTCATGAGCTTCTTTCATCGTTCCTACGTGCAGACCTATTTCGCACTTATTGACCCTGCATTACATCCTCTAGCACAGTTAAACCAGAATTCACCTCACTAATCTCTCACAAGCGTTGTCGATTCTTGCTTTTCAGGTTTTTAAAAGTGATTTTATTTATTTATTTGAGAGAGAGAGTGCACGAGCTGGGAGGAGCTGGAGATGGAGAGGGAGAAGCAGACTCCCGTCTGAGCAGGGAGCCCAATGTGGGGTCCATCCCAGGACACTCAGATCATGACCTGAGCCCAAGGCAGAGGCTTAACTCACTGAGCCACCCAGGCGTCCCTAGTTTTTCAGTTTTATAGATAAAACACATATCCAGGGGTATGTGTACAGATTGTTTTGCGGAATGGACTTCCAAGTGTGGAATTGCTGGGTTATTTAAATATTTATTCTTGGGATGCCTGGGTGGCTCAGTTGGTTGGATGACTGCCTTCAGCTCAGGTCATGATCCCGGAGTCCTGGGATCAAGTCCCGCATCAGGCTCCCAGCTCAACGGGGAGTCTGCTTCTCCCTCTGACCTTCTCCTCGCGCATGCTCTCTCTCACTGTCTCTCTCTCAAATAAATAAATAAAATCTTTAAAAATAAATAAATAAATATTTATTTATTTATTCTCAAGTTAACCCCCAAAAGGCTCACCAAATTATGTTCCCACCATCACATCTAGAAATGCCTTTTCCCCACCACCTTGCAACTACTGGGTATGATCATTCTTTTCAATATTAACCTATCTAATGTATGAAAAATGGCTCCTACTGATGCTTTAGTCTACATGTCATGATGAATGCATGAGGATGAATGTCTTTTAATATATTCATTAGACTTAATTGGATTTTTTTTTACTGAAATTGCATTTTAATACACTAGTGTGGATTTTTATAGTATTTTCTGTTCCATGCAGAAACAAGATATGTCTCTCTCTATGTGTTTGTGTGTGTGTGTATCTTTTAATATTTCCTCACAAACACAGATCTTGCACATTTCTTGTTAAGTTTATTCCTGGGCGAACTATATATATAGTGACATCTCTTTCCAAATCATCATTGTAATTGATTATGAAATACAGGACAACTGCTGATTTAAATACATTTATCTCCTAAAAACAAATTAAAAAAATAAATATTTATGTTTTAATTATCAATTTTACCAGATTCATAATGCCTGAAAATTTAATCGATTGTCTTTGGAGCCGGCTTTGATTTTTACCAAATTCATTTGTTAGTTGATTTTTTCAAGTATTAAGTTATTGAGTACGTGAGAGAAAAAATTAGAAATGTGGAAAAAATTACCCCAATAACCAAGGAAAACTATTACCATTTTACTTGGATCAGTTTTCATTCTTTTAGTATTTGCAGAGCTTCTGTCACATAATTTTAATCACACAATTTAATTAGCTGACATACTTCTTAAAATAACAAGTGTGCCCAACCTGCCAAGACCATTTTGCTGGAAGTTTGTTTTGTAAAGTGCCACGTGCTTCTCACTAATGGGCAGGAATGCAAATGTCACTTCTGCTCCTGCAATTACTGAGTTCAGGCTCTTCGTTGACTGCCAGCCCGGCCTGCTGGCGTTTCTACTGGCCAGTTATAGTCCAGCGTCATGGAGCCCTCTGGCCCTCGCACCACACATAGATGCTGACCTCACCACGCACTCAGCTGCTTCATTTCAGGCCTCTGCTGGATTCACGCTTGCTAGGGGGTTTATAATTCCATTCGAAAAGCTGAGTAGGTCATGACATAATCAAAATTTCCCAAGAATTTGTTCAAAAACCGTTTCTCCCATGGCTTTCATTGACATGAACGTATATGGGGTTTGGGTATGGATGGGCTGATTTGCTGCCCATCTGTATTTGTCTGTATTCCTTTAAATGTGATTTCCTCACTTGCTCGTTTTGTGACCCATATGGATTGTTCCTTCTTCCCTCAGCTCTCTGCTCACTCACCGTAACATGGAGGGTGAGTTACATAAAATAGGAATCCCCACGCTTATCCCCCGGCCAGATTTGTCCTTAACATATACAGGGCTAGAGCGTGAGCATGAAGGGAGGCCCACACATCATAGGTCGAAGTAGTTTAAAGGCCCAGCAGGGCTTCATGTACACACATGTGATCTGTCCTAGCTCTCCCCATGCTCCTTCCCCAAAAGCCACCTTTGACATCCCCTTGGGCCTGCAGGTGCAAACACTTGATTTTTTCTTCTTATACAATGATTAATGTATTTCTTGGATGTGTTAGTTTTGTGGCTTAAAAAAAAAAAAGCCTAACTATATCTTTTTCCAATTATTTTATCTAGTTCATTGTTGCTGCTTGCAGTAGATCTTTCTAGCCACCTCCCAATGTCTCCTTGTCCTTTTGTTCTTTTGTCCTTTTCTTTTTCCTTTTCCCAGTAAAGATTACCTTTTTCAAATTCTTGTGGCCATGTAAGTTTTGGCTAATGAGGCAGCAGATGTTGGATGTGGGAGTTCTAAGAAGTCTCATTCCTAGGGGCACCTGGGTGTCTCAGTTGGTTAAGGAGCTGATCTTGGTGGTTGCTCCTGTCATGATCTCAGAGTCATGAGCTCGAGCCCTGCTTTGGGCTCTGCACTCAGCACAAAGTCTCCTTGGGGATTCTCTCTCCCTTTCCCTCTGCCCTTTCCCCTGCCTGCTCCATCTCTCTCTCTCTTTCTAAAATAAATAAATGAAATCTTAAAAAAACAACAACACAAAAGAAGTCTCCTGCCTAGGAGGGAAAGAACACAATTATCTTCTTCTTTGTCTTCTCCTGTGGTTATTATTCTAGTCAGGTTTCCTAAGCCTTTTTCAACTCATCTTAATTTGTGTTTCTCTAGAAAATTCTCTGAAAAATTATATAGACTTTTAAGTTTATTGACTATAGTATCATCTTCAAGTTGTTTTATTCCCTACTTTATTTATAACTATAGACTCTGTTTTATTCCTAATGTTGCTTATACATGATCTCTTTTTGGTGTGATTGCTTGCCAGATTAGATTTAGTAATTTTACTTCTCTTTTCAACTTTTCTTTTTCTTTTTTTTAAAGACATTTATTTATTTATTTTAAGTAGGCTCTATGCCCAACATGGGGCTTGAACTCATGATCCTGAGATCAAGAGTTGAATATTCTACTGACTGAGCCAACCAGTCAAATTTTCAAATTTTCATTTTTAATTGCTATTCATTTTTTCTTCAGATTTTCTATTTGATTGATTTCTGCCTTTATCTTCATTGTTTCCTCCCTTCATTATCTTTTTACTTTCATTTTCTTTGTTATTTTTTGGTTTCTTGAGTTTTATGCTAGAATCATTTATTTTGTTTTCCTTATTTTACAATATATACATTTACAAGCCATACATTTTCCTTAAAGTATGATTTTGGTTACATGAAATAGCAGATGTAAGACACTTAGAAAGTTCTGGCACATGTAGGCGTGACTTTTTAAAAGCGTACTTTTGTGTATCAAATAAAAAGTCTTTAAAATTAAAAGAACTGCTTACATTATGATCTTGACTAAATATTTTCCTAGACATATTTCCACATGTTGACATTTCCTATGACCAAATCAAAAAAGAAATTCTTTTGGAAATATTTATTTTGTATGTTTATTAAAATTAAACCCTTCTTTTCTTTTAGAGCAGTTTTAGTTAGGTTCACAACAACACTGAGAGGAAGGGACAGAGATTTTCCTTATTGCCCTCCTCATGTGCCTACATCTCTTTACCACAAGCCCCCACCAGAGTTGTGCATTTGCTACAATTGGTAGAGCTACACTGACACATGGTAAGCACCCAAAGTCCAAAGTTTACATTGGGGTCCACTCCTAGTGTTGTATTTTCTATGGGATATCATTTTTTCTACAGAGCATTTTTTATTATTGTTTCTTTTTTATTCCTTCTTCATCTTGGCTGCTTTTTAGAATTACCCAGGAAGCTGGAAACCTGATACCAAGGCTTCAAATTTTATCAGAATCTCTAAGCATTGGACCCAGACATTGTACATTTTAAAACTCCCCAGGTGTTGAGGTGCCTGGGTGGCTCAGTTGGTTAAGTGTCTGATCTTGGTTTCAGCTCAGATTATGACCTCCAGGTTGTTAAGACCAAGCCCTGCATCCAGCTCTTTGTTCAATGTGGAGTCGGCTTGAGAGTTTCTCCCTCTCCCTCCTCTCCTCCTTCCCCTTCCTCCCTCTCTCTAAAATAAATACATAAATCTAAAAACAAACAAACAAATAAATAAATAAACAAAAAGCTCCCTGGGTGATTTCTTGGTATTCCCAAGGCTGAGGTTTACATTGATCTTAACTTTCTCTCCCATTTTCCTACTCATAAGTCACAGCCATTTGGAACTAATAAAATTCTAATAAAAATGAATTGATATAAATGTAATGCAGAAATTTTAATACTTTCTGTAACACTCTGGCAATATTTTGCTCATTGACATTGGAAATCCATAAGATGTAACTGAACATTACTCTAAGTGAGTATTAATAAGTGAGTTTTCTCAGCAATTTGGTGGACTTATCATAGGGAAAATAAATTTACGGGGTGGATAGATTTTCAGACTAGTTCAGAAAAGCCTGTATGACCCACAATGTAGCTGAAAGTTATTTAAACAGAATTTATTAGGCACAATTGAATTAAAGACATTGTTTTTTGGAGGCTGATGATCAAGTAAAATTCGTTCTAATTAGAAAACGAAGTAACGGGAGGGTAGGATTTCCCAGGGTAGTATGCTATTTATTTTCCTTGTCTTTGAAAGGGGCATCTTTATTGTTGTACAAACAGAATGATAATTTATAGCTGAGAATTTGAGGATTTTAAGTCTCCCTTGATACCCACCATTTAGGTGAATTTAGGCAGAAGAATATAAACTCTCTGAGACTTTGTATTTTTAAATTTTTAAAATTTATTTTTTTCAGTCATCCATAATTCATTGTTTATGCACCACACCCTGTGCTCCATGCAATATGTGTGCTCCTTAATACCTACCACCGGGCTCACCCAACCTCCCCTCCAAAACCCTCAGTTTGTTTCTCAGAGTTCACAGACTCTCATGGATTGTCTCCCCCTCCGATTTCCCCCAACTCACTTCTCCTCTCCATCTCCCACTGTCCTCTGTGTTATTCCTTATGCTCCACAAGTAAGTGAAACCATATGATAATTGACTCTCTCTGCTTGACTTATTTCACTCAGCAGAATCTCCTCCAGGCACATCCACATTGATATATTTTTCATTTTTTAAAAAGATTTTATTTATCTATTTGTCAAAGAGAGAACAAGCAAGGGGAGCAGCAGGCAGAGGGAGAAGCAGATTCCTGCTGAGAAAGGAACCCAACCTGGTACCCGGTCCCATGAGCTGAGGGCAGACTGACTGAGCCACCAGGCGTCCTGAGCCTTCCTGTTTTTGAATGCAAAATGAGGACAATCTATCCTGAAGGGTCCTTTGAGGTTACATGGCATCGAGTAGGTGCTTGGTACATCGTTTCTATGACACTGCCAGTCCTGCTTCTTATTTATCATTATATTAAACCTAAGACATCATCTCTCTTCTTTGCTGCGGGACATCTCTAGGACTATTCACTAGCTGCGATGAACTATGTAAGCAGGAAGGAAGAAAGAAATGCTGTGGTAGTCGCTGTTGATCTCAGATCAGCTAGGGTTACTTTTTCTGCTGAGCCTGGAGGAGGAGGCATTGCGCAACCAGACTTCCATCTGCGCAGGCTCTTTAAAGGTGAAAAGTCAAGTCACTGTCAAGACTGTCAAGACTGTCAAGTCTTCTGTGAGCTCTTGTGGTTTTTGTTGTTGTTTTGTAAAAGTCTGTACAAATCTTAAAAGGCATATAGATGTGCTTTCCTTCCTTGGATTATTTTTCTGGCCACTTTGGATTCATGGTTAAAATATGCCTAGATTAGATTTTTTTTCCTGCTACCTTTGTGTTGCCACACAAAGGAGTCATTCTGTCAGTAGAAGAAAACTTACAGGGGCACCTGGGTGGCTCAGTCAGTTAAGCATCTGCCTTTGGATCAGGTCATGATTTCGTTCTGGGATTGAGTCCCACATTATCGGGCTCCTTGCTCAGCTGGGAGCCTGCTTCTCCTTCTTCCTCTGCCCCTCCCCCCAGCCCGTGTGTGCTCTCTTTATCTCTTTAATAAATAAATAAAATCTTAAAAAAAAAAGGAAATAAATAAAACTTATATACCAGCAATTTACTCCTAAGATTGTAAAGCTGGATGGATTTCAGGAAAACTGATGCTGTCCCAGAGCCATCTAAATTAAAAGCAGGATGAGGGAGAAAGGAATTGCTTAATTTGTGTTTGTGCCTAAGACTTACAAGAGAATCAGAAAGAGTCAGAGACCTTCTTAGGGACTGAATTACAGTAATTCTAGTATTGAGTTGCAGTTTGATTGTGGAATGCAATGCTCATGTACAACCCTGATTCCAATTTACATAGCTAATGAGCTTGACTGGCTTGAGTGAGTAGTTATGAATAGGAAAGCCTGAAATATTCACCCTTTGGTCCTTTGCAGAAATAGTTGGCTGGTCTAGAAAATCATGCAGGCAGCTTGGAGAAAAAAGGCTAAAATTACCGAGAGCCTAAAATGTCTCAGCAGTGCCACAGACCTTTGCTTACTCAGCGTTTCATCTAGCCCCAACAAGTGAGCAGGATCAGAGGTAATTTCTCTACTTCACAGGGGAAAAAAATTGGTTCTGGAGACGAGAAGTCCAAGTCGGCGTGGCTAGTGAATGTACGGTTTGAATTATAGTACAAAGTCGGTCTGACCTCCAAGTTCCTTGATTTCTTTCAACAATATTTCTTCCTTCTGGGACAGCAATGTCCAAGTTCTGAAATTTGTTTAGCGAGGTGTGGCCCGAAGCCAAGAACACTAACAGCAAGCATGTGAGCAAAGGGACCCACAAAGAACTGAAGGCAGGGTCTTGGGCTTCTGTAAGAAATAAGGATACTGGAATGTTGGTGAAGCAGGAAACAATTAGTAGGATACATGTTCGGAGGCCTGAGGGTGAAAGTAGGCTCGGGCTGTGAAGCAAGGAGAGGAAGCAAGGAGAGGCAACGTTTGGAGTTCTCTTGGGATGCTCTAGCTTCTAATCAGACTGGTCATCATTGTGACTTCTGCATGCCCAGAGGTCACAATGGAAGGATCCTTCCATTATGTTACCAAGGAGGAACTGACATACTAGGAATTAAATTCTAATCACTGCATTAATTTTTTTCTTTTGGATCAGAGTTATGTATTTTCCAACCATCCTTCTGATTTCTCTATCAGGTAACAGAAACCAGCTTGAGGATAGAGACTGTCTCATCGATGGCATTGATGCCACTGCTGAGCGAGAGCAGCTGTCCCATCTTGGCCACAGCAGGAACCTGCACTTTAGTAAAGTCATTATAAGTCCAAAGTCTGAAACTGAACTTTGGAGTCTGAGGAACAGTATTTTCTTTTCTTTCTTTTTTTTTTTTTTTTCCCCATTTATTTGTCAGAGAGAGGAGCCTGACGCGGGACTAGATCCCAGGATCCTGGAATCATGACCTGAGCTGAGGGCAGATGCTTAACCAACTGAACCACCCAGGCATCCCTCGAGGAGCAGTATTTTCATCAGTTCACCTAGTTGTGATCAGGATTTAAAGGGCAGGTTCATCTGGATTAAAGCCAACCGACTAAATAATCCTATCACAAACTGATAGAATGGAACAGAATGCTCATGCTTATTGACCGTGATCCATACCTCTGGATCCTCTGAATGTTCTTCCTATTTAGCATCCTTCTGTTTTTTTTTTATTATTATTATTACGTTATGTTAGTCACCATACAGTACATCATTAGTTTTTGATGCACTGTTCATGATTCATTGTTTGCATATAACACCCAGTGCTCCATGCAATCTGTGTCCTCCTTAATACCCATTCCTACCCCCCCTCCTGCTGTCTGAAACCCTCGGTTTGTTTCCAGGAGTCCATAGTCTCTCATGGTTTGTTTCCCACTCCGATTCCTCCTCCTTCATTTTTCCCTTCTCCTGATGTCCTCCATGCTATTCCTTATGTTCCATAAATAAGTGAAAGCATATGATAATTGACCCTTTCTGCTAGACTTATTTCACTCAGCATAATCTCTTCCAGTCCCGTCCATGTTGATACAAAAGTTGGGTATTCATCCTTTCTGATGGAGGCATCATACTCCATTGTATATATGGACCATATCTTTATCCATTTGTCCATTGAAGGGCATCTTGTTTCTTTCCCAGTTTGGCGACCGTGGCCATTGCTGCTATGAACACTGGGGTACAGATGGCCCTTCTTTTCACTACATCTGTATCTTTGGGGTAAATATCCAGTAGTTCATTTGCAGGGTCATAGGGAAGCTCTATTTTTAATTTTTTGAGGAATCTCCACACTGTTTTTCCAAAGTGGCTGCACCAACTTGCATTCCTACCAGCAATGTAAGACGGTTCCCCTTTCTCTACAACTTTTCCAACATTTGTTCATTGTACGTAGGCTCCCAAATGTCTGTAACACGTTCGCACTGGATGGTGCTCTGAAATGCTCGATGAATGAGGACCTTCTGGTCAGATCTAGGGTGGACATTGTCGTTCCCTCACTTTCAAGCCCTATGACCTGGACAGGTTACTGCCTAAATCTCTTTCTACCTCCATTTCATCCTTAAAGTGGGAATAATAACAGTAAAACGGTTATTATGAAGCTAAAATGCAAAGATACCTGAAAACAATAAACACAGAGCCTGGCACAGAGTACACATCTCAAAATATTTATTTAATTTATTTGCATATGTATTTAGCTATTTATTTATTTAAAGATTTTATTGATTTATTTGAGACAGAGAGAGACCATGAGAGGAGAGAGGTCAGTGGGAGAAGCAGACTTCCCGCAAAGCAAGGAGCCCGATGTGGGACTCGATCCCAGGACCTGAGCCAAAGGCAGTCGCTCAACCAACTGAGCCACCCACGCACCCTGGATATTTGACTTTTTAAAAAATATTTTATTTATTTCTTAGAGAGAGTGCATAAGCAGGGGGAGAGGAAGGCAGAGGGAGAAACAGGCTCCTCACTGAGCAAGGAGCCCAATGCGGGGCTCAATCCCAGGACCGTGGGGTCATGACCTAAGCTGAGGGCAGATGCTTAGCCAACTGAGCCACCCAGATAAATATGAATTTCTTCCTTTTTTTTTAACTGTGACTTTTTTTCTAAATTTTTAATTTTTTTATGAACATATAATGTATTTTTATCCCCAGGGGTACAGGTCTGTGAATCACCAGGTTTACACACTTCACAGCACTCACCATAGCACATACCCTCCCCAATGTCCATAACCCACCCCCCCAACTCCCCAACCCCCAGAAACCCTCTGTTTTGTGAGATTTAGAGTCACTTATGGTTTTTTACCCTCCCAATCCCATCTTGTTTGATTTATTCTTTTCCTACCCTCCAAACCCCCCATGTTGCATCTCCACTTCCTCATATCAGGGTGATCATATGATAGTTGTCTAACTGATTGACTTATTTCACTAAGCATGATACCCTCTAGTTCCATCCACTTCGTTGCAAATGGCAAGATTTCATTTCTTCTGATGGCTGCATAGTATTCCATTGTGTATATATACCACCTCTTCTTTATCCATTCATCTGTTGATGGACAGCTAGGTTCTTTCCATAGTTTGGTTCTTGTGGACATTGCTGCTATAAACATTCAGGTGCACGTGCCCCTTTGGATGACTATGTTTGTATCCTTAGGGTAAATACCCAGTAGTGCAATTGCTGGGTCATAGTGTAGCTCTGTTTTCAACTTTTTGAGGAAGGTCCAGGCTGTTTTCCAGAGTGGTTGCACCAGCTTGCATTCCCACCAACAGTGTAGGAGGGGTCCCCTTTCTCCTCATTCTCTCCAGCATCTGTCATTTCCTGACTTGTTAATTTTAGCCATTCTGACTGGTGTGAGGTGATATATCATTGTGGTTTTGATATGTATTTCTCTGATGCCGAGTGATGTGGAGCACTTTTTCATGTGTGTTGGCCATCTGGATGTCTTCTTTGCAGAAATGTCTGTTCATGCCCTCTGCCCATTTCTCAACTGGATTATTTGCTCTTTGGGTATTGAGTTTGATCAGTTCTTTATAGATTTTGGACACTAGCCATTTATCTGATATGTCGTTTGCAAATACCTTCTCCCATTTGTCAGTTATCTTTAGGTTTTGTTAACTGTTTCCTTTGCTGTGCAAAAGCTTTTGATCTTGATGAAATCCCAATAGTTCATTTTTGCCCTTGCTTCCCTTACCTTTGGTGATGTTTCTAGGAAAACATTGCTGCGGCTGAGGTCGAAGAGGTTGCTGCCTGTGTTCTCCTCAAGGATTTTGATGAATTCCTTTCTCACATTGAGGTCCTTCATCCATTTTGAGTCTATTCTCATGTATGGTGTAAGGAAATGGTCCAGTTTCATTTTTATGCATATGGATGTCCAATTTTCCCAACACCATTTGTTGAAGAGGCTGTCTTTGTCCATTGGACATTCTTTCCTGCTTTGTCACATTATTTGACCATAGAGTTGAGGGTCTATTTCTGGGCTCTCTATTCTATTCCATGGATATATGTGTCTGTTTTTGTGTCAGTACCATACTTTCTTGATGATGACAGCTTTGTAATAGAGCTTGAAGTCTGGAATTGTGATGCCACCAACTTTGGCTTTCTTTTTCAATATTCCTCTGGATATTCGAGGTCTTTTCTGGTTCCATATATATTTTAGGATTATTTGTTCCATTTCTTTGAAAAAAGTTGATGGTATTTTGATAGGGATTGCATTAAATGTGTAGATTGCTTTAGGTAGCATAGACATTTTCACAATATTTGTTCTTCCAATCTATGCACATGGAACATTTTTTCATTTCTTTGTGTCTTCCTTAATTCCTTTCATGAGTACTTTATAGTTTTCTGAGTACAGATTCTTTGCCTCTTTGGTTAGGTTTATTCCTAGGTACTTTATGGTTTTGGGTGCAATTGTAAATGGGATGGACTCCTTAATTTCTCTTTCCTCTGTCTTGCTGTTGGTGTATAGAAATGCAACTGATTTCTGTGCACTGATTTTATATCCTGACCCTTTACTGAATTCCTATACAAGTTCTAGCTGTTTTGGAGAGGAGTCTTTTGGATTTACCACATATAGTATCATATCATCTGCAAAAAGTGATAGTTTGACTGCTTCTTTGCTGATTTGGATACCTTTAATTTCTTTTTGTTGTCCGAGTGCTGAGACTAGGACTTCTAGTACTATGTTGAATAGCAGTGGTGATAATGGACATCCCTGCCATGTTCCTGACCTTAGCGGAAAAGCTTTCAGTTTTTCTCCATTGAGAATGATATTTGAGGTGGGTTTTTCATTGATGGCTTTGATGATATTGAGGTATGTGCCCTCGATCCCTACACTTTGAAGAGTTTTGATCAGGAAGGGATGCTGTACTTTGTCAAATGCTTTTTCAGCATCTATTGAGAGTATCATATGGTTCTTGTTCTTTCTTTTATTAATGTATTGTATCACCTTGATTGACTTGTGGTTGTTGAACCAACCTTGCAGCCCTGGAATAAATCCCACTTGGTCATGGTGAATAATCCTTTTAATGTACTGTTGGATCCTATTGGCTAGTATTTTGGTGAGAATTTTTGCATCTGTGTTCATCAAGGATATTGGTCTGGAATTCTCTTTTTTGATGGGATCCTTGTCTGGTTTTGGGATCAAGGTGATGCTGGCCTCATAAAATGAATTTGGAAGTTTTCCTTCCATTTCTAATTTTTGGAACAGTTTCAGGAGAATAGGAATTAATTCTTCTTTAAATGTTTGGTAGGATTCCCCTGGGAAGCCGTTTGTCCCTGGGCTTTTGTTTGTTTGGAGATTTTTGATGACTGTTTCAATCTCCTTACTGGTTATGGGTCTGTTCAGGTTTTCTATTTCTTCCTGGTTCAATTGTGGTAGTTTATATGTGTCCAGGAATGCACCCATTTCTTCCAGATTGTCAAATTTGTTGGTGTAGAGTTGCTCACAGTATGTTCTTATAATTGTTTGTTTCTTTGGTGTTGGCTGTGATCTCTCCTCTTTCATTCATGATTTTATTTATTTGGGTCCTTTCTCTTTTCTTTTTGATAAGTCTGGCCAGGGGTTTATCATCTTAATACTTCTTTCAAAGAACCAGCTCCTAGTTTTGTTGATTTGTTCTATTGTTTTTTCGGTTTCTATTTCATTGATTTCTGCTCTGGTCTTTATGATTTCTCTTCTCCAGCTGGGTTTAGGCTTTCTTTGTTGTTCTTTCTCCAGCTCCTTTAGGTGTAGGGTTAGATTGTGTATTTGAGACCTTTCTTGTTTCTTGAGAAAGCCTTGTACCGCTATATATTTTCCTCTCAGGACTGCCTTTGCTGTATCCCACAGATTTTGAACCATTGTGTTTTCATTATCATTTGTTTCCATGAATGTTTTCAATTCTTCTTTAATTTCCTTGTTGACCCATTCATTCTTTAGAAGGATGCCTTTTATTCTTCTAGCTTCAGAGCATTGTGGTCTGAAAATATGCAGGGAATGATCCCAGTCTTTTGATACCGGTTGAGACCTGATTTATGACCCAGGATTTGATCTATTCTGGAGAATGTTCCATGTGCACTAGAGAAGAATGTGTATTCTGCTGCTTTGGGATGGAATGTTCTGAATATATCTGTGATGTCCATCTGGTCCAGTGTGTCATTTAAGGCCTTTATTTCCTTGTTGATCTTTTGCTTGGATGATCTGTCCATTTCAGTGAGGGGCGTGTTAAAGTCCCCTACTATTATTGTTTTATTGTTGATGTGTTTCTTTGATTTTGTTATTAATTGATTTATATAATTGGCTGCTGCCACATTAGGGGCATAGATATTTAAAATTGTTAGATCTTCTTGTTGGACAGACCCTTTGAGTATGATATAGTGTTCTTCCTCATCTTTTATTATAGTCTTTGGCTTAAAATCTAATTGATCTGATATAAGGATTGCCACCCCAGCTTTCTTCTAATGTCTATTAGCATGGTAAATTGTTTTCCACCCCCTCACTTTAAATCTGGAGGTGTCTTTGTGTCTAAAATGAGCTTCTTGTAGGCAACATATTGATGGGTTTTGTTTTTTTATCCATTGTGATACCCTGTGTCTTTTGATTGGGGCATTTAGCCCATTAACATTCCAGGTAACTATTGAGAGATATTAATTTAGTGCCATTGTATTGCCTGTAAGGTGACTGTTACTGTATATTGTCTCTGTTCCTTTCTGATCTACTACTTTTAGGCTCTCTCTTTGCTTAGAGGACCCCTTTCAATATTTCCTGTAGAGCTGGTTTGGTGTTTGCAAATTCTTTCGGTCTTTGTCCTGGAAGCTTTTTATCTCTCCTTCTATTTTCAGTGATAGCCTAGCTAGATAAATGGCTGCATGTTTTTCTCGTTTAGTGCTCTGAATATATCCTGCCAGTTATTTCTGGCCTGCCAGGTCTCTGTGGATAAGTCATCTGCCAATCTAATATTTTTACCATTGTATGTTACAGACTTCTTTTCCTGGGCTGCTTTCAGGATTTTCTCTTTGTCACTAAGACTTGTAAATATTACTATTAGGTGATGGGGTGTGGACCTATTCTTGTTTGTTTTGAGGGGGGTTCTCTGCACTTCCTGGATTTTGATGCTTGTTTCCTTTGCCATATTAGGGAAATTCTCTACAATAATTCTCTCCAATATTGCTGCTGCCCCTCGGAACAATTTGTTACTTAAACTGTAACCCCTAGATGATTTTACTAGTTACCAAGCACATTGAGATATGGTCTTAAGAAATACATATACTGGCAACAGGTCTTTGGGGAGAAGGACGATATACGACCATGAAGCTGGGCAGCTGGGGATGCCTGGCTCGCTCAGGGCGGAAGGCTGCCCCTTCACGGAAGTTGGGCAGCCGGGAACGCCCGGCCTGCCCAGGGAGGAATGCCGCCTGCTTCAGGGAAGCCGAACACCCAGGAACGCCTGGTCAGCTGAGGGTGGAACAAAAACCGCCTGCTTCCCTTATCCGTTATCGCTCCTTTCTCATCCCAGAAGCGCCTGTTGTTAGTTAGATGAGTCCTTTGAATGTGCTTGTTTAACTATAAACTTTATCCTCCTTCTTGCTCCTCTGCAAGACGGGATTAACGTTTCACCTTCATCAATCCTTCTATTGGCTATTGTTTTCTATCCAATAAAAGTGAGACTGTGGAGTTGCTCGTGGCAGCAGTCCTTTTCGACTGTTGTCGCCTGCTCCCAATCTCTTGCAGCTGACTTGTTTGTGCCTAATTCTTCTCTCGTCGCCAACTAAAAGCGGCAAATATACCTTCTGCTCCCCTCTCTCTTTCTTCTTCTTCTGGAATCCCAATTATTCTAATGTTGTTTCATCTTATGATGTCACTTAATCTCAAATTCTCCCCTCATGGTCCAGTAGCTTTTTGTCCCTCTTTTGCTCAGCTTCTTTATTCTTTGTCATTTGGTCTTCTATATCACTAATTCTTTCTTCTGCCTCATTGATCCTAGCAGTAAGAACCACCATTTTTTATTGCACCTCATTAATAGCTTTTTTTATTTCAACTTGGTTAGATTTTAGTTCTTTTATTTCTCCAGAAAGGGCTTTTATATGTCCAGAGAGGGTTTCTCTAATATCTTCCATGCCTTTTTCGAGCCTGGCTAGAACCTTGAGAATCATCATTCTGAACTCTAGATCTGACATATTACCAATGTCTGTATTGATTAGGTCCCTAACCTTCGGTACTGCCTCTTGTTCTTTTTTTTTTGTGGTGAGTTTTTCCACCTTGTCATTTTGTCCAGATAAGAGTATATGAAGGAGCAAATAAAGTAGTAAAAGGGTGGCAAAGACCCCAGGAAAATGTGCTTTAACCAAATCAGAAGAGACCCTAAATTGTGGGGGGGGAGGAAGGGGATAAAAAGAAGTTCAGAAAAAAAAATATTAAAAAAAGAAAACAAATAAAGAAAAAATATAGAAAAGAAAAAATATATATATATATATATATTAGACTGGTGACTATAACAGGGTCACCCACTTAATTTTGGGAGTATTTTGGTCTCTTAGAAGAAACTACCCCTCAAATTTTTAAAGAATGAAAAACGTATATAAGGGTAAACACAATGAAGGGAAGGAATATGCCTATAAAGATGAAAAAAAATTTTTTTTAAATTTCTAAAGAAGTAGTTGACAAAGTAAGTTGGTTAGGAGAATAAGGAAAAAGAAAGTGGAGAGAATTTGCTCAGGCTGGAGACTAGAACAAGCCCTGAGGTAGATTTAGGGTATATTTTGATCTATTAGAAGAAGTTGTACCCCAAATTTTTTTAGAAGAAAAAACCCTATGTATATACAAAAAATAAAGTTAAATACAATGAAGGATAAAATATGACTATAATAATGAAGGTTCAAAAAAGATTATTATTATATTATTATGTTAAAGGTATTATTAAGATAAACTAGTTAAAAAACATTAAAAAAGAAAAGGGTAAAAGTTAAAATTTAGCAGAAGAAAAAAAATTTTAAAAAAATTAAATTAACTACAAGACTAAAGAATCATGGGGAGAAAGCCATGAGTTCCATGCTTTGCTTTCTCCTCCTCTGGAATTCCACTGCTCTCCTTGGTAAGTGAACTTGGTCTTGCCTGGATTTCTTGTTGATCTTCTGGGGGAGGGGCCTGTTGTAGTGATTCTCAAGCATCTTTGCCCCAAGCGGAATTGCACCGCCCTTACCAGGGGCCGGGCTGAGTAATCTGCTTCGGTTCACTTTTGGGAACTTTTGTTCCCTGAACGCTTTCCATAGAGTTCCGGAGGACGGGAATGAAGATGGCGGCCTCCCAATCTCTGGCTGGGAGGAGCCGAGAACTCAGGGCCCCACTCCTCAGTGCGCCCTCAGAGAAAAGTGCCCAATCACTCCCATCTCCCTGGCCTCCGGCCGTGCTCCGAGCTCACCGAGCCTGCGACCGGTTCAAGGTAACCCCGAGCTGAGAGCTCACTCCTCGGCTCCGTCTCTATAGCTGGCTTCCCCGGTCTAATACCTGCGAGCTCTGCGACACTCAGACACCCCTGATCCTTCTGTGACCCTGTGGGACCTGAAGCCATGCTGACCCCATGTGGGCTTCACACCGGTTTAGCCTCTGGAGCGATGTCCCTCAGTGGAGCAGACTTTTAAAAGTCCTGATTTTGTGCTCTGTTGCTCCGCCGCTTGCCAGGAGTTGGCCCCTCCCCCACCGCGGTCTATCTTCCCGTCGCTTTGGATTCACTTCTCCGCCGGTCCTACCTTTTAGAAAGTGGTTGATTTTCTATTTCTAGAATTGCTGTTCTTTTTCTCTTTGATCTCCCGTTGGATTTGTAGGTGTTTGCAATGGTTGGATAGGCTATCTAGCTGATCTCCTGCTACCTGATGTCGTCTCAGCTTGCTACTTCTCCGTCATCTTCTACGTATTTATTTCATAAAGGAAGGCCTTCTTTCTCCCACCTTAGCATTACCAGCAGCATTAGATGTTCTCTCCTGGAATGGGATGTCTGATGATGACCATTTTCTATAACATCAATTCTTACCCCTCTGAAACTGAAGATAAATTTTCTTGAACTTGTCTCAAAATTACAGAGTGTGTCCTATGTGTCTGGAGCATTATCATGCTTGCCTTCCTTCCAGACAAAGAAAAGCACTGAGGATTGGTCATTTTTTATACATTATCTCTAACAGTTCCACCAAATGTCTGCTATCCTTGCAATTTCTTTTAAATGGAAACCAAGGCCAGTGTTTAGAGGCTATATATGAAAAATGTTGACTTCTGGGGGTTGGGATTATTATTACTTTTTAAATTTTTTTATATTTCTGAATATTTCATAATGAGCAAATATACATTGTGTATGTGTGTGTGCATGCATATGTGCGATCAGAGAAATAAAAAGCTACTTAAAAATAAAAACTAAGAGTTTTCCCAAGTTACAATCAGTAAGTAGGGTAAATAAGTGTTAAACCTATACCTGGTGATGAAGCCCATGTTCAGCCTTTGTCTCATAAATTCAACAACTATTTGTTGGTTGTCTCCAATGCTATGTGCTAGGCACTGTTCTAGGATCAGTGGAAGCAATGAACAAAACAGGCAAGTCTCTGCCCTGCTGGAGAGCATGCAGGGGTGAGAAAGACAGTAAGTAATAAACAAAGGCAAATCATATACCAGATGCTGGTCAATGCTGTGTAGAAAAAGAAAACAGAGGAAAAAGGGATAAGGAAGTACAGGGTAGGGGAGGAGTTAACCAGGCATATGACTGAGAGTGATCGTACCAAGCAATCTAATTTGTTTAACCTGGAATGGCAGCCAAATCAGTAGTTTTCATTGTACCAAAATGCTTGCATGCCTCTCCTGCAAGGAGCAAAAAGAATGATACTCAACCTTTCCCCCACTCATCTGCAATGAGTGTAGGAAGGCTTTTTGCAGAATCTGGTAGATTGTGAACACATTTCAAATAAATTAGTCATGTGGATATTGTCCAAATCTTCTTTTGGCCTCCCTTGGATTACTAATGAAATCAAAGTGCCAATGTTGAAAGAACAGTCCACCCAGTCAGTAGGAATTGAATTTCACACTCACTATAGAATCTAAATTCTGAATTAATGTGTGTTAGGAAGGGCCAAAACAAGAAATCCGTTACGGAAAAATTTAGGCACATTCAAAAGTCTAAGCATTTTTTTAAGTCTTTCATGCAACTGATTTGCTCCTGTTCTTTACCCTGTTCATTATCATTGATGATTACTTTTTAGTCTACACAAAATAATACATGGGGGGGGAGTTAATGGATGAAAGAGAGGACTAAAATGTGCCTTATTTGCAGAGCAGGCATCATATAACGTGAACATCATCTTGACCCACCCCACAAAATACAGGTGGAAGGTCACACTTGACCATGCTGGTGTGTGTTCTTTCCAAATCTGCATTTGCCTATACATGCTGAATCGTACTCTACAAAACCCTTCCCCACACTCACACTCTTGTGACTTTTACCTACTGACCGTTGCTTGCTTCTTGCCACCGACATAGAACCATCTAAGCCATATCTAAATGGTTTTAAATTGTCCATAGGAGCCATGCGTGAACGGGATTAGCATTTGTGGGATGCAAGGACGCGACGCAGGGATGTGACATGATCAAAATACTAACATGTATGTGCTTGAGAGATGATAGAGTATTAGGAAATGGTCTTCTTCAGTGGGACCTGTCTCATCTTTGACACCAAACTCTAAAGTTACAGTAGCACAAAGCCAGTGTCACCTGGAATGGTGGGCCTGATAATCTTACCTTCAAAGGACAAATTTTAGCCTGAAGAGTGGCTTTAAAGAGTCAGACAAAAGAAACCACCAGATATTTCACTTGTCTACACAAAATAACAAGTGTTAAGGATTTCATCCTGGTGAAGGTGATTTCAGATTCTCCCTAAGGAGAAAAAAATTTTTTGGCAGCACATATCACTTGTCTCTCTCCCCTCCACGCGAAACCGCCAGTGGTGGGTTGGAATGGAGATGGCCTGACCTATGAATTGTTTAATAATAATCTGTGCTTTCTGGAGTATTCCTATTACTTGAATCTTTGAACTGTTAAGTACTTTCCTTTATCTGAATTCCTTTCTGGGAGGAAGCCTGATATCTTTATTTTTTTTTTTTTAAGATTTTATTTATTTATTTGACAGAGAGAGACAGAGAGAGAGGGAACACAAGCAGGGAGAGTGGGAGTGGGAGGGGGAGAAGTATGCTTCCCATGGAGCTAGGAGCCCGACATGGACCCCTAGGACCCTGGGATCATGACCTAAGCCAAAGGCAAAAGGCAGACAATGACTGAGCCACACAGGTGACCGGAAGCCAGATATTCTAAGAGTTTTGTTTCCTAGGCCTCCTACTGAGGTTGTTGAGGACTATCTCTATGGTAATAAAATGAACACTCTAGATGCAAGATGCCCCCCACTGAATGAATACTCGTGTTCTGGAGCATAAGATCCAGAGGGCTCCCTGAAGAGTGATGTCCGAACTGAGCAATGAATGGCCAGAAGGAGACATGTATAAAGAAGGATTCCAGGCAGAGAGGCAGCCAGTCCTAGTGACCCTCCTTCTATGTTCCCCTCCCTCCAAGGGAGACTTGTGCCAAATGGTGGGTGCCTAGGGTGCCTCTCTTCTGCCCCCTGTAGCTCTGCCAGGCTGGAGTGGATTGATTTAAACAGAGGAAAAGAGAGACAAGGCTCCCTTCCTGTCCAGAGTTTGGAGAGAGGAGACCACCCTCCCTTCTCCCACCTGGCTATCCTATAAAGAATGGGGGTAAAGGTGGGTAGGTTAGGGAGCAGTTCTCGAATGGGTGCTTCTCTATCAACCCTGTGGGAAGGCAGCTGCCTCCAGCTGCTGGATGTGGTAGTGACTTTTCCCTTTTCCTCCTGGCTTTAGCAAAATTACCTACAATGGGAAAAAACATGTCCCTAATACCCTATTCCCCTCGTCTAATGGCCATAATTTGGGGAGTATTGGAAGGTCGGATCTGGAGTGTGAGGAAGCCTTTGTAAGCCACTCAAGCCAAGAAAAGTAAAAGATTTTCTGGACAACTGCAGCCTTTCAAGGGACGAGTGCTGGGAGTGAACTTGGGACATGAGCTTGGGATTCCACCCTTGCTTGTGTGGAAATGAGCAGAAATATCTGCAAAAGCCAGCTGAAAATATTCAAAGTCTAGAGGAGGCTTTTGCCATTTGGAAGCAAACCAAGCTCAGTAATGACTTTGTACCTGTTTATCTGAAGCCTCTTAAAATGATCATCCTAAGAGAGCAGAAATATTAATACACTTGAACAAGTCAGGGTTCGTGAGTTGAATAAAACAACCAAATTTATGAGTTTTAGGACCCAAATGGGTCAGAATTTGGTCAAGATTTCACTTCTTTTCCTTTCAAGACCGCTAAACAGGCTTCACTTTTCTTTTGCCCCAGTTAGGAAGGGTCTCAGATAATTCAGCAGCCTAACTATATATGACTGGAGGTTGTACTAAGTGATGATCTCAGCTGCAGGTTTGAATATTTAAAAACACTGTGCGTGGGATACCTGGGTTAAGTGGGGTAAGCAGACGACTGTTGATTTCAGCTCAAGTCATGATCTCAGAGTCAGGATCAAGCCCGCCCTCTGCACACCGCCCCCAGCCCAGGGCCCCATCCTCAGCAGGGAGTCTGCTTGAGAATTCTCTCTCCCTCTGTCTCTCTCCCTGCTCATGTACTCTCTCACTAAAATAAATAAATACATGTTTTTAAAAATTTTTTAAAAAAACCACACACACAAAATCACTGTGTGGAGCATACTCAGACCTGTGCCCACAATCAGTTCTAAGGAGCTGATCAGACTGAGTACAGCCTTTAAGTAACAGACACCATGACAGACACCAGAGGCGTCCCCTGAATGTGTGCCTTTCCTCTCTAGCAAATGAAATTTTCCGTGGAGAGCTGGGCTGTGCCGCTGGACAGAATTTGACAAGGGCAAGGCATTCCCAAGCCTTACCTTGGCTCTCTCCTGTGAATTACAAGAATATTACAGATTGAGAACCAAAACTATTTTCTCCCAGCTGGTAAGAAGTTGAGACATATTCCTTCGTTGCAAATAGCCTGCCAACGCTCAGAAAAGAATTTATTTCATCGGTAGATTTGACTACTGGTTAAGTGGGCTCCCACTGAAGCGGTCTAAACCAACCAAACTCAAAGTAACCAAACAGCCATGTTACTTCAAAAGTGGCCTGTAGTAGGCGGTTAGTAACTATGTGTGGAATGGAAGAACAAAGCTGTCTTAACTGGTGTTTATAAGGTGAGCAGGGAGATGTCAGGAAAAGGAAGGAAAGGTCATTGGACTTCATGTTTGTGATTGGGGATCTCCTGACACCAGCACTGTGCCACAATGTCCATTTGGCCCCTCATTCCAAAACCGCCAAGGGTGATTCTGAATTCCTGCTGCCTGCCTGGATCTCCGCAGCCTGTCAGCAAGTCCTGCCAGGCTCGCCTCCAAAATAGAACCAGGTTTGCTTCCCTCATACAGCTCTGCTGGCGCTGACCAGCCCCCACTCACACCCCCTCAGGAGCATCAGAGTCTGCCCTGTGACACCACACCGCTTATGACCCTTCAGACCATCCCGTTCATCCCAGCCTGCAAGGCCCTGCGTGATCCGACCTTTCCTCTTTCCCTCCCCTCTCCTTGTACCTTCTATCCCTTTGCTTGGCACTCTTCAGACACATCGGCCGGCTTTTTGTTCCTTAAATGTGCCTCGTGGCCTTTGCACTTGCTGTTCCCTCTGCCTTGAAGTTTCCTCGTGGGGCTCACCCCTTCCTTTCTCTCAGGTCACAGCTCAGGTGTGTTCTTCTCAGACATGCCCTCCCGGCCTCATCAGTCACCACTCGGTAGCTCTCTATGAAGCAACCGTGCTTCATTTCCTTTAAAGCAGGTACCACAATCTGACAACCTGTGTATTTGCTTACTCTCTCCCTCTAGCAGAGGTGGTGACTTCACCTGTCTTACTCACCGCTCTATCCCCAGCACTTACTCATTGTTCAACTAATAATTGTTGAGTATTATTGTTGTTCACTTCATTTGAAGTGAATGTTACCCTTCTCCTGACATTTTCTTCTACTTGGATTGTGACCAAAAGAAAAAAAAAAAAATCACAGAGGTGTAACGTGACAGTCGGTAGGAAAAGTGAGGTCATCTATGCCTGTTTCTTCACTTTGGGATGGGCAGGTGGGGGCTGGGGCTCTAAGGTGACTTGCCCGGCATCACATGGCTTATCAAGGGCAGAGTCCAGAATAAAGCCTCGTCTCATGATTCAAGCTGGAGCCCATGCTCAGGGCTAGGCTCCAAAACAATTGGATTTTGTGGCCAAGGGAACAGTAGAAAGGGATGTATGATGAAAGGTGGGACGAAAGACTGGAAAGAAAATATTAGAAGAATTCTTAAAATAACAGGGAGAGGTAAAAAGATCTCACAATAACAAATAAAGGAAAACATATGTGTGGGAAGAGTAGTCATTGTTATCGGCAGTGGGAAAATCAGTATAATCTGCTGCGTTCTATCCCAGGGACTCCCTGATAGCCAGTGTGTGTGAGAAGTGGGTGTGGGCTGCTCTGTGGGGACAGCATTGATGTGGAGGTGCCACGACGGGCTGGGGAGGGCATGCCCTGCCTGCAGACATTCGCAGCCACTTACACGCTGTTCTGGATAAACATAAGCTTTTGGGGGAGCTGGATTCAGCCTAGGGGTAATCCGTTAGAGTCTCCTGACATAAACCCTCAAATCTGCTTGGTTCTTGGGTTGTACCAAATATATCATGAACTTGAATTGTGGTCCAGGGTCAAGCAGATCTACTCTGATGGGTGAAACGAGGGAAAAAGCCTCATTTTTCATTTGGGTTCATTTTCAATTGGGTTGCTTCTAAATCTACGTCGTCTTCTTTTTCTACAGAAGCTACATTCAGGGTTTGACAAGTAAGTGACTGCTTAGGCAAAAAATCACTCAGGAGATGTTGCAGAGAAGTGGGGCTTGGTTTGTTGGCTAGTGTGTGTACTCACCAGTCTACACACAGACCATTGTTTTATTTATTTGGACTCTGGGCTATAGCAGATTATATCTGAGCCAGGAAGATGGTCAAATACTCTGAAAAGAGGTCATCCTTGGTCACTGGAGTGGGATCTCAGAACTTTTCATTGTGATAGGAAGAAAGTCGGTGGTTGGATTACAGAGCAAGGGCAATGGAAAAAGTTGGGGGACGGGTCTAGGTATTAATGTCAAGGAGGGATATAGTGAGAGCAATCAGAAGGGTTCCAAGTAATTAAGGGAGAACTCTTTAAATGAAAACATCTCTGAGACCTAAGAAGACTCTCCAGGGTTTCCCCAATCAGTCTATTTAGTGGGGTTTAACTTATAGTCCCTGTGTCACAGTAGCTTGAAGGTAAGTTCTCTTGGTTTGTTAATATTCATTAATTCATTTACTCAAATATTATTTCTTGGGTGTCTCACATGCCCTAGGCACTCATAGGCTAAGAATACAACAGTACCAAGAGTAACAGAACACTGTGGGTTCACAGAGCTCAAATTTAGTCATGGAGATAGAACCTTAATAAGTAAATCACATAGTGGGTTGAGTTTCACACAAGAGGTACTCTGAAGGGCACTTCACGCTGGTCTGTTCTTCATGTGGGAAAGAAGGATGGCATTCCTGAGAAAGAGATGGCCAAGTGCAGAGCTGAAGGAAAAGTACGAGTCCACCAGGTAGAACCTGGGGAGAGAGATTCCAGGAGGAAGGAGCACCATGTGCAAAGAAGGTGTAGAGGCAGGAGACGCTGAAGGAAATGCAAGGAGACCCCCGGAGCTGGAGCTGAGCAGGGATGAGTTAGAGTGTGAAATGGGATCAGAGTGGTAGACAGGGCTAGACTGTGTGCATTGCAGACCCTCTGAGGAAATTAAAATAGACCAAGCAGAATCTGAACACATTCCAGGGGTAAAATTCAAAAACGTCTGGATAATACCAGCATGGGTAAGTGTGGGAAAGCAGAGGTCTTCTGGAATGCTGGGCGACACCATTCTGGAGGACGATTTGGTGAAGCATATTACAGCTGACCCTTGTGCACCGCGGGCGAGGAGGGTGAAGAGCACCGACCACCCTCACAGTGGAAAATCCAGTATAACTTTTCACTCCCCAACAGCTTAACTACTGATAGCTTTCTGTTGATCAGGAGCTTTACTGATCATGAAGATAGTCAATTAACACATATTTTGTATGCTTTCTGTATACACAGTATTCTTACAATAAAGTAAGCTAGAGAAAAAAAAAGGTTAATAAAACCAAAATGTTAATAAAACCATAAGGAAGAGAGAATACATTTTCAGTGCTGTGAAAATCTGCATATAAATGGGCCAGCACATTTCAAATCTGTTGTTCAAAGGTCAACTGCAGAAGCCTTCCCATCATATCCTTTGACACAACTCTACTTCCAGGAACTTACACTAAAGAAATACTCAAACTAGGGCACTAAGATAGTATTACAAAACTTTGCACAAAGGGGAATTTCACTGATGGGAAGTTGTTACTTCTTTTCTCTTTCTCTTAATTTTTCTTTCTTTGTTTTCTTTTCTTTTCTTTTTTTTTTTTTAAGATTTTATTTATTTATTTGACAGAGAGAGATCACAAGTAGATGGAGAGGCAGGCAGAGAGAGAGAGGGAAGCAGGCTCCCTGCCGAGCAGAGAGCCCGATGCGGGACTCGATCCCAGGACCCTGAGATCATGACCTGAGCCGAAGGCAGCGGCTTAACCCACTGAGCCACCCAGGCGCCCCTTAATTTTTCTTTCTGAGTATACAAATCAGTTTATATGAATGGAGTTTTTTTTTTTTTTCTGCCTCTGTCCATAACAAAATAAAAATAAAAACCAAAGGGGGTATAGCTCAGTGGTAGAGCATTTGACTACAAAAATAAAAACTAAGCATTGTTCATTAGGTCAATTTGATCAATATCGGTCAATATTTGGTCAATATCAGAGTTGATTCCACAGAGAATACAGCCATTTGCTAAGAATGTAGAGATTTAAGGAGAGATAAAGCTCAACCACAGGGTGTCTTGTGGAGCTTGCTATTGAAGCTATCGTTCAGGAGCCACAAATCCTCGCTCCTCTGGGGCTCCCGTCTTAGGTAGGGTGGTTCTACAACATGGCAACGGGGGCATGTGCTGCCAATGCCTCCAAGTGATTTGGGTCAGTTTTCCTGCCTCCTGTAACATGGTGCTGTGGGTAGATGCATTATAAGCCTTCAGGTCTATGACTGTGACTTTGAAATGTGATTTAACTGTGGTTCCACGCTTTTTGGCATGTCATCAAGAATGAAGGCTACCAACCGTCCCCGGAGCAGAGATACGATCATGTTAATATTCAGCATCATGGGACTTCCCAGGGCTCCAGTAAACCGTAAATGAACCCTAACTTTATGTGCAGAGTGGAGAACACAGATTTTTGCCTGCTTCCAACATTTATCTGACCAGGGAACAAGAGATAAAAATAACCTGTTTTCTTTCCCTGAACCTATTTTCTTACCCGCAAATTGGAGATAACTATAGTAACATCTCATCAGGTTATTTCTGAGGATACAAGAGCTAATATGAATAAAGAACTTAGAGCCAGGTGTATCCCAGTGTTGACTGGCCCTACCAACATTAGAGAGATGCCACGAGAGATTAAATTTTCCAAATTCAAAGTTTTGAAGCCCCTGGGAGGAAAATGCTATTACTGAAGACAAGGGGTGGGGGAATGTCTAAGAGGACCCTTGAAATTCCTGCTTCCAGAAATTGAGTCTTTTTGCTGCTAGCCCTAAAGGGCCAGGAACATAACTGCTTAATGCCAGGAACAAGAGGTAGGTGGGTCTGAGCAGTGGCCAGAGCTAACAACAGTGACTGGGTGGGGAAGCCCTGGCGGTATGTTTGTGGAGGCAAATTAAAGGAAGCAAACTTTGACCTGACATAAAGAATGAATGGTTACCTTGGAAAAAGCCGTCTCAAGATAGCCACAGGCTATGTGATTTTGTAGTAAGCACAAACCTCCAAAATCCTAATGAGTCTTATTCCGTATTTAGAGAGTATGTCTTCATGGTTACTTGACATCTTTCAGAGATAGTTTGTGAAGGCTCTGTACACAGACTCTGAAGTCGGAAATTCCTGGCTTTATACCCTGCCTCTGCTACTCTCTTGGCTGTGTGAACTCATGCAAGTTAATGAACCTCTCTGTGCCAGGGACAATATTAATTATTCCCATTTCATTGAGCTGCTGTGAAAATTCAGATAACATAAGTAAAGTATTTCAACATTGAGTAGCACTTACCAAGATGCTATTATTATAATCAGCTTTTTTTTTTTCCTCTTCTGGTCCCTAGACCCCTCATTAATTTTAAAGATGCCTGGTGCCTTTCTGGATTCTCTTTTTCCTTTACCAAGCCCAGGGGACCCACCCTGTCCCTTCACAGTAACATCTCCCAACCCTTTGGATCACCTGCCATCATGACCCAAAGGTTGGTTGCTGAAACGGAGAGGGTGCCACGGGAATTAAATTGCATGTCTGTGTTATCTAATGGATGTCAACGCTTCTGCAAGGAAGTCAAGGCTAAGACAATTCAAGAATACCTGCTCTGAAGTCAGATGCACCTGAGTTCAGATCCTGCCTCGGATGACAGTATACTCAGCACCAGACAACATGATCTCTCATGCCTCCATTTGCTCCCCTGTGACATGGGGTACAGGGTCAGCCAGGCTGGACATCTCTGTGCCCCGCCAGATGTCGATCTACCCTTCCCCGCTGGGCACTGTGCCTTGAAGCTCCCTTGCCTTCTGGCTCCGCCTGGGAAGCACTCAGAGGTAGTTTCACGCAGCTGCCTCCCGGGAGGGCCCCAGGTTCAAATTCCTTCATATGCACCTTGAATGCCACTGCTAAGCACCAAACACTGGCCCTGGAGTAAGGCTAACTGAGTAAGCTGTAATTTGACATGGTTCCTGATCTGACAGGAGTCTGATTTTAATTTCCTCTTATTGCCCTTGATGGACCCTCATGCTGATGACATCAAATTCCCATGTCCACACGATGCCCGACCTTGTGCCTCGACTTCTGCTGCTCCCTGCTAGGTCCTGACTGCACAGGACTAAATCCTACCTTTTGCTTTGACCTGGCTCAGATGCCTTTAAGACCTTCTTCCCCTCGACTCCCAAACGTGGGGACTGTTCTCTCTCAAGCCCTCCTATTCCTGTGTGTCTCTTTCTCTCAGCATTTTATCCCTTCCTGCTTTGCATTACAATTGTGCGTATCATTTCCCCTGCTGTTCTCTAAGTCCCCCGGGGAAATGTCTGTATTTTACTCATCCTGTGCCTCCCACAGCTGCTGGCCCACACAGACTGCTCAACAGATCCTTCGTGAATGGCGGGCATGGCCATGCTGGTGGGTGACGTCCAGGAGCTGGGTGAACGTCTCAGAAAAGCACTCATTTGGGGTGTTCCTCAGCGATAGGAGCCAGCACCGCGTTCTTGTACGGAAGGAAGGGGTGTATTGACGGAAGGGATGAGGAGTAAATGCATCTCTAACCTCTCTTTTGGATCACTGCTACTTATAGTTCATGACAAAACACTGTCTAAAAAGGCTCGCTGGGGGTAACCCCGCATGCATGATGATATTCCAGAACAGGTGGCAGGCTCCGGCGGGGAGGAGAAAGTGTGAGGGGAGAGTGTAAAGGGAAATTGTCACTCTCTGCCTGCCAACCAGGAAAAAATGGGATACCTCCTCCATGCTGGCATCTTTTCGATTTCCCTTTGAACATGAAGACACACCATAATGAATTAACACTTGCGTCTCAGCGATAAATTCAGTCAAGATGTTTTGAATTTGCACTTTGTGTCCTAGTGCTGCCACGGGCCTTGGGGGATACTGGAGACCGGAGGCAGGGTCTCTGTCCCAAATTTATTGCTCAGCTTTACCTGGGAAGCAAAATCTAAAAACAATACATCTACAAAGAGGAGGCCTGTGGAGGGGCTCATTATTTTGACAACTCTGCCCTACAGCCATTCATGAGCTGAAAGCATTTTAATACAATTTGAGGTCACATTACATGAGCCAGATTGTGCCCGACTACTCTCTGGGCAGAATAAGGTTCCTTTGAGGTAGCCAGGGGTAAAAATAGCTTACCATGGACTTTAACTTAGAGCTAAACATGTTACCTCTTATGAAGCAACCGTCACTGGCTACCTGCCTCTCTGGCTCCGGACTGACCCTCTCCTTCTGTCCCCTCATCTCAGAAACGTCAACCGAGGCACTGCTCATGGCCATTTGAGGGAAGCGCCGGGAACGGTCTTGGATCCTGTGGGCAGAGCACGGGGGCACAGGCGGCTGCTGGGGCTGCTGCTGGCAGGAGGAAGCAGGTTGGGTTATGGGATACCCAGCAAGTGGACACATGTCCTCCTTTCCCCTGAGCTTCCATGTAGCTGGTATTTGGGATTAGTTTACGTAGCCCATGGCTGGGAATGAAGAAATGAAATTTCACATTTTTTTCATGTCACTTAATCTCCTGGTAATTGCCCGATTCTTGCACTTCTTATCTGTTTTCCCAGCAGCCTCCCTCACAGAGGGGTTGGGAAGATGAGTGAAACAGGTTCAAGTGCTCAGGAGGGCACCGGCACGCGGTCAGCATGCAAAAATGTTCGTTGTTAAATATAAAATTCATCACTTGCTTCCCTGTGTCTCAGCCTATTCACTCCTTGAGAGCAGAACATATATTTGAGTCCTCCTTGATTCAACCTAGCAAAGACATATGTAAATCCTTCCTTTCTATTCTTTAATGCTTTCTGGTAATATATCCTAAAAAAGTAATTTTTAATGTTAACTGCTATAAGTTAGTTCACTTCCTTTTTTATGCCCACATTTTTATTACAAATATCCCTCAATCCATCACCAACTGGTTCGAAGAAAAGGACCCTACCTCTCTTGACCAGCAGGGCTCGCCCGCCTAGAGTTGCATTTGTAGTAGTTCAGGGAGGGTATTTGTGTCCCCTCGCTTGTGAAGGTCTTTTCTTTCCTCTTCTTCTTCTTCTTCTTTTTTTTTTTTCTTGCTACAGATGAACAGAAATCAGTCTTGCAGCTGCTCTAATGACCCTGTCCCAAGGAAAGCCACTCTAAAAATAGAATCAAAGGGAACAAATGGTCTGCCTGACAACCTATTTTGAGGGGCAGGAGGCTGGAGGAGTCAAGAAATGAAAGTGTTATCAAAGAGGATGAGAAGTACACAGATCCGGAAAGTTTTAAGGCATGATTTTTGCCAAAAAGCTTACTTGGTCAAGTTCATAGCTATGTGCCATCTATAGAGATTAAGTTAAACATGTAACATTGCCAGTATCAGTTACAGCCTAAGGTTCTGAAGTTTTATATGATGCTTCCTATATATAACAACGCCCCCAGTATCTTAGGAACCCAATTTAAAATATTTTCATAGTAAGTGGAAATTACTTTGTTTTGGTGTTAAGGAGAAACCCTTGAAATGGTGTTAAGGAGAAATGGTGTTTGATATGGTGTTAAGGAGAAAACCCTAAAGACTCCACCAAAAAATCTTGGAAGTTATAAATGATTTCAGTAAAGTTGCAAGATATAGAATAGTATAGAGATCTGCTGCATCTCTATACACTAATAATAAAGCAGCAGAAAGTGAAATTAAATAGCCATACTGTTTACAATTGCACCAAAATAGCAAAATATCAGGAATAAACAACCAAAAAGGTGAAAGACCTATATTCTGAAAACTATAAAACATTGATGAAAGAAATTCAAGATAACAGAAAAAAAATGGAAAGACATTCTATGCTTGGAAGAACAAATATTGTTAAAATGTCTATACTACCCAAAGCAATCTATACATTTAATGCAATCCTTATCAAAATTTTTCATAGAGCTAGAGTGAACAATCCTAAAACTTCTATGGGTCCAGAGAAGACCCCAAATAGCCAACGAAATCTTTTTTTTTTAAAGATTTTTAATGTATTTATTTGACAGAGAGAAATCACAAGTAGATGGAGAGGCAGGCAGAGAGAGAGAGGGAAGCAGGATCCCTGCTGAGCAGAGAGCCCGATGCGGGACTCGATCCCAGGACCCTGAGATCATGACCTGAGCCGAAGGCAGCGGCTTAACCCACTGAGGCACCCAGGCGCCCCATAGCCAATGAAATCTTGAAAAACAAAACAAAACTGGAGCTATCATAATTCCAGATTTCAATATTTAATACTTTATATTACAGAGCTGTAGTAATCAAAACTGTGTGGTACTGGAAAAAATAGACATATGGATCAATAGAACAGAACAGACAGTCCAGAAATAAACCCACAATTAAATGACCAATTAATCTTCAACAAAGTAGGAAAGAAAACACAATGAGAAGAAGTTTCTTCAACAAAAAGTGTTGGGAAAATGGGACAGCTACATGCAAAATAATAAAACTGGGCCAGTTTCTTATACCACATAAAAAAATAAATTCAAAATGGATGAAAGACCTAAATGTGAGACCTGAAATAAATAAAAATCCTAGAAGAGTACACAAGCAGTAATTTTTATGACATTGGCCATAACAAAATCTTTCTAGATATGTCTCCTGAGGCAAGGGAAACAAAGGCAAAAATAAACTATTGGGATTATATAAAAATAAAATCTTCTGTACAGCAAAGGAAATAATCATCAAAGCTAAAAGGCAATTTCCTGAATGGGAGAAGATATTTGCAAATGACATGTCCAATATATAGCCAATATATATTTTGGTGAATATCCAAAATATAAAAAGAACTGATAACAACTCAACATCCAAAAAACTAATAATTCCATTAAAAAATGGGCAGAAGCCATGAGCAGACAGACATTTCTTCAAAGAAGAAATCCAGATGGCCAATAGATATATGAAAAGATGATCAGCATCACTCATCATCAGGGAAATGTGAATCAAAACCCCAATGAGATATCAGCTCACCCATGTCAGAATGGCTAAAATAAAAAAATACAAGAAACAATTAAGTGTCAGTAAGAATGCAGAGAAAAAGGAATCCTTTTGCACTGTTTATGGGAGTGCAAACTGGAGCAGCCACTGTGGAAAACAGTATGGAGGTTCCTCAAAAATTTAAAAATAGAGCTACCCTACAATTCAGTAATCACATTATTGGGTATTTACCTCCATAATACAAAAACACGAAATTAAGGGGATACATGCACCCCTATGTTTATTACAATATTATATATAATAGCCAAACTATGGAAGCAGCCTGAGTGTTCACTGATAGATCAATGGATAAAGAAGTGACCAATTTATACACACACACACACACACACACACACACACACACACACACACACACAATGGAATACTACTCAGCCATAAAAAAGAATGAAATCTTGCCATTTGCAACAACACAGATGGAGCTAGAGAGTATAATGGTAAGAGAAATGAGTCAGTCAGAGAAAAACAAATACCATATGATTGCACTGATGTGTAGAATTTAAGAAACAAAACAAATGAGCAAAGGGGAAAAAAGAGAGAGACAAACCAAGAGACTCTTAACTATGGAGAACAAATAGATGGTTACCAGAGGGGAAGTGGGTTGGGGGATGGGTGAAATAAGAGTATGCTTATCATGGTGAGCACTAAGAAAAGGGTAGAATTGTTGAATCACTGTACTGTATACTTGAAACTAATATAACACTGCACATTAATAATTCTGGAATTAAAATAGAAAACTTACTGAAAAAATAAAATAAAATGGTGTCAAGGGCCTTCCAAGTTTTTCACTCTTCAGAGAACATCTTTGGTGATGCCATGGTACTAAATGAGCACTTACTAAACACGTACCTAATGTCACCCTGGACTTGCTCGATGAACTCACAGCTTGAAGCCTTGCCAGGAGACCCTCTCGTTTTTGTGGACGTCCAATTTTCCTATCTCCCTGGGTAAACTGGAGGTGATATAAAGGAGGGAAAAGCAAATCAAACAGCAGAGTCACACACCTACCATTTGAGTGGACTGATGTTATACATGGAAGCCCCTAGCCCTGTGTATAGAACCATCAACTTTTTTTAGTCTATGTTCTTGCATAGGGTTTTTAATCATTGCAGATGTAATTATACTGTATATACAGTTATATATTTTGCTTGTTCATTTATTTCATCAGTATTTTCACTCACATTACATTTATTACATCTTTTTAAAAAAGTTTATTTATTTAAGTGATCTCCACACCCAACATGGGCCTCGAACTCATGACCTTGGAGACCAAGAGTCACATGCTCCCCTGACTGAGCCAGCCAGGCTCCCATCATTATATCTTTTAAATTATTTTGCTTAAAAATGTAAACTCATGGGTGCCTGGGTGGCTCAGTGGGTTAAAGCCTCTGCTTTTGGCTCAGGTCATGGTCCCAGGGTCCTGGAATGGTGCCCCACATTGGGCTCTCTGCTCAGCAGGGAGCCTGCTTCCTCCTCTCTCTCTCTGCCTGCCTCTCTGCCTACTTGTGATTTCTGTCTGTCAAATAAATAAATAAAATCTTCAAAAAAAAAAAAGTAAACTCATGCTTAAAAATGTAAACAAATAACATAGAAGTGAGTCAAGTGAAAAGTAAAAGCTCCCCTCCCTTCTGTTTCTTAACCCAAGAAGCACTAGTTCTGGTAAAGTCTTCCAGAGCTTTTTATCTATGAGTGTCTGTCTGTGTCTAGGCAAGCATGATTATGTATAAATTAATTTTTCTTTACATTTATGGGCTCAATCTAAACATCAGGTTTGGCAACTTGCTTTTTTCACTTAGTAATGGGTTGTCAGATTTAGCAAGTAACACTACAGGATGCCCTGTTAAACACGAGTTTCAGATCCATAAGAATTTTGTAAATATGTCTCAGATTCTGCATGAAATAAACTTATACTAAAAAATGATTCACTGTTGACGTGACATTCAAATTTCACTGGGCATCCTGTCTTATTACTACAAACACATTTCTGTATCTGCATGTTTAGGTTTATCTGTTTGTTTAAGCTGGCATATGGTTTCACGAGTCTCAATGCGGCCACGCAATCTTGGTTGGTAACAGAAGTAGAATCAGGGGTAATTTTTCTCTTCTTATTTCTCTTATTTGTCACTATCAAAGGTTTATCACTATATGTGTTTTGTAGGGAGATTAGGTCCTGTGAGCTGGAAGTCCTCTTCACCACAGAGCACCTTGATTGTTGAGGCCATGGAAACCTGGGACTATGGAATGTTCTATTACTCTGCCTTATAGAGGCAGAAGACCCCCTGGAACATCCAGGAGGAAGGAACTGAGGAGAAGACCAAGCCAGCACCTCAGGAGGCCTCAATCTCTGCCTACTTCCTCAAAATCATCTAAGTCATCCTCTAGTGCCTGGGACTGATGGGGTTGGCAGAATCTTCTTGGTGGGGTGCCCTGAGCCCAGATTAGGATTTGTATAAAGCCCTAGGTTCCCCATGGGTTCTGGTTCCTTTTCCTCCCTTTTGGGGGCAATTTCTGATCCTCTACCCTCCACCCCCCGTATGTGATTGACTAGATGCCCTGAGGCGCAGGGCCAACTTTGTGCCGAGGGGGTCTTCTGGGGTTCCTGGGGCTGGGTCCAGGAGGGAGGTTGGCAAGTAGATCATCTCCACTATCTGTATTTCTCACATGGAACATTGGGCAGCCAGCATGGGGCCGACTCAAGTTGTTTATACAGACAAAGCCCTGGCAAAAAAGTTGTCCCCTTTACCCCCACGAACCCTTGGGGTAGTCCTGGAGAAAACAAGTGAAAGGAAGACGAGAATGGGAAGTTGGAAAAAGGAGGGTTCCAAGTTGATAAAAACCCAAAGAAACCCAGCTGAGAAGGCATCTGGGGAATGTCTATGGCCAGGTGTCTAAGAATTTTATATATACTAACTTACTCACAACTACCCTGGGAGGTAGGAGTTATGACCATCCCAATTTACAAAAGAGGGGGAAGGGATGAAGGAAGGAAAGAAGGATGGATAGAAGGAAGGAAGGAACAAAGGAAAGAAGGAAGGAAGGAAGGAAGGAAGGAAGGGAGGGACGGGGAAGGGAGAAATTGGAGTCCAGAGAAATTAGGTATTTTTAAAAAATATTTTATTTATTTATTTGATATAGAGAGAGAGATCACAAGTAGGCAGAGAGGCAGGCAGAGAGAGAGAGAGGGGAGAAAGCAGGCTCCCTGCTGAGCAGAGAGCCTGATGCAGGGCTTGATTCTAGGACCATGGGACCAAGACCCAAGCCAAAGGCAGTCTTTAATCCACTGAGCCACACAGGTGCCCCCAAATTAGGTATTTTACCCAAGATCACACAGCAGCTAGAAAGTGGAAGAGATGGCTTTTGGTTAATAGAGTTGACTCCAGAGTCTATGGTCCAAAACACTTGGTTACATGTGACTAATGTGGATTTTTAACTTGTTGACTGTAAAGCATGTGATAGGACTACTTGCCATTGCCCCCGACTTTCTAGTAAACTTTATTATACTCATGAGTGCCTTGTTACATTTTAAATTTTGCTTTGTTTAGAAACCACTAAAAAAGCTATTTCTTGTTTAGATCTACAATGTAGAGAAGCAGAAATGCCGGAGCAGCAGTGAACATGTGACCATAAGACTTTCTGGAACCCACACAAATCTTTGGGAAGGCATAAATATCAGTCAGGATACCAACAGGAAAGCCAACATCCTCCCAGGGTTTAACTAAGAAGTAGTGGCACAGGCAGCAGAATTAAGGGAACCATTGAAGGAAGGTAAAGCACCAAGGGGCTGGCAAGAGAGAGAAGCCTTTATACTCCTTGTCCTTAAGGGGCAAGGGGAGATAACTGTTCAAGAGTCTAGAGAGAGCTGGGACCCTCAGAAGGCAGACTGCCTACCCAGAGCTGTGGCCATGGAATGAAGAGCTACAGCAACATAGGAAAGAAGCAGAGAGAATAAATATCTCTTCCTCTCTCTCTTTCTGATTTCTGATAGTCTGCAGGTGTTCCCAGTGGCCACACCAACTGAAAAGCTAAAGGGCAAGGGACCCTGACGAGGCAATCTAAAGGTCAGCTTCCGGAGACACAGAGGAGGCAGAGAAAGATGGCAGAGAGGCGGATGTAAGACAACAGCAAGAGAACTGGAACTTTAACACACTCTGGGAGTGTGTGTGTGTGTGTGTGTGTGTGTGTAGAAAGACCCTAGTTCCGATTTGAGTTCAGGATCTAAGTTGGGCTTCAGTTGTTCCTAGACTTCACCAAAAGCCCAGATATATCCTAGGCAGACTGAACTCTGTGAAGGCATTTGCTTGGCCTCCCCAGGAGCCTGTGCACACCCTGAGGTCTCTCTGTGACTGAGAACACCTTTTGTATTTTACTGAGTCAGTGTGCCAATCCCAGGGCTTGGCTGGAACCATCTGCCTTCCCAAGGCCAATGGCTAGGCATTGGTCACCTCTCTAGTGTCCTGCTGACTCCGGACTAGGCCTGCTGCCAAAGGGGCTCATTCTCTTCCGAAGCCAGTGATCCTGATGCATCAGGCATCATAGACTATTTCTGAGTGTTCAGCATTAGTCTTAACACTGCATAGCTCATGTAAGAGACAGTACTTCATGAATCATTATTTAAAAAAATTATATAATGTCATTTGTAATCTTCATGTGCTATGGAAGTGACACATGATTCTTATTTAACTGGTTATTTTTGGTGAAAGCTTCTTAGGATACAGCGGTTGCTTTTACATTTCATTAATCTTAAGACAGAGGACTTCTAGGCAAGGGTAATTATCTTTCAGAATAAATTCCTCCTATGTAGGCTTTCATTTATTATCCTGGAAGTCCAATAGGATCTATTTGTTTGGACTTGGAGTCATGCCATTCGACACCAGAATTGCTACCTCTTAGAAGAAGGTCAGTACTGCACTGATCACAGTAAAATGTGACTGCCATATTATGATGGTCTCTCTCCTTTGTAAACCTGAAAATTGGGATAGGAACAAGAGTTAAAGTCTTTAGGAAGCGAACTGTTGTTAAAGCCATTAACAACTCATTTGCAACAAGTTATTTTAGCAGAAGTTGTCAGGTGCGTGTTGGCTATCCTATCATCGAAGGTGGCGATGATTCATGTGTTCCTTGAGGATGGAGAAACGAAGGCTTTAGAAGGATGGAATGATGTGTTGATGGGAATTTTGCAGGGCAGGCTTACTCCGGATTCCAGTGGCAGTACCGGGGTCCCGTGGCTACGCTGAAGCTTTCTAGCACTCTCTGCTGTTACTTCAACGAACCCACATGAGTTGGTTATGGCTAATGCAATGTTCATGATTATGTGGTACAAGGTGGTGATATGACCTATGAGATTATCTTTGAAATATTTTGAAGTGTCATTTCATTCTTATCTTTCTCAGTGGAGTGCTTGCTCTTTAGGCTCAGGATTTCTTGCCTTTTTTTTCTTCCCCTCTCTGTTTTTCAGTGTTCCTTACCATCTTGGCTCTGGCTTGGTGGTTATTTCAATGTCACTGTCACCCAAATGGTTCTCAGCGAACTGATGCAGCTTCTCAGTGCTTCCAGGCCCAAAGTCCTCCCAGGTGACAGGAGAGTGCAGAGCAGCCCGGAGAAGCTAGGAGAGAGAGGAGAGGGCCATGTTCTGAAATGCCATCCCACTGAAACCATCTACACGAAGGATAAATTCTAGCAAGTACACCTTTTTGTGGCTTGCTGAACTTCTAAGACCTGAGGGTAAGCCCAAAGGGCAATGATCTTAAAAATAAAAAACCAGAGGGGCACCTGCATGGTGCAGTGCATGAAGCGTCTGACTCTTGGTTTCAGGTCAGGTCACGATCTCAAGGTGGTGGGATCAAGCCCCATGTTGGGCTCCGTGCTCAGTGCGGAGTCTGCTTGAGATTCTCTCTCCCTTGGCCCCTCCCCCACCTCTAATGTAAATAAATAAATCTTAAAAAATAAGTAAGTAAACATAAAAAACCAGAAAACATAGAAGCAGGGCTAAACCTGAGATGCCCCCTGCTCTCCATACAGCCAAGACACCTAAAGATGTCACATTCTCAGTGGAATGAACTGGTGGGCTGGGCAAAAATCTGCCTCACAGCAAAAGGCACTGCCAAAAGCCGTCAGTCAAATAAGCCAAAAAAAATACTGCTGTTGGGGGAAAAAAATGACAGTAACAACTTCTTCTCTAAGGATCTGTAATCAGAGGCCTGCCCTTTTGAGGATCTGGGATTCCAAGCCATACTCCCTGCTTAGCCGGGGGACACCCCGAACCTAGAAATGAAGTGATTCCCAGGTGAGTGTCAGTCTTGGTACATTCGTACATCCTCTCCAGACAGAAAAACCCTCATCAAGCTCCCGCGGGTTACTCAAATCTGAGCTCATAATAAAAAATAACCAGATGCCACAGGAAACATTATACCATGAGTGAGACTCACCAGAACCACAAAAACAAAACAAACAAACAGTTCTAGACCCCAGTAAGATTTCAGATCTTGGAATGATCAGACATAGAACACAGAATAATTATCCATGAAATATATACTTAAAGCGATATTACGTATTTTTAGTATCCCATTTTAAAATAATTTTCCAATGGAGAAGACAGAGCCAAAATATTGGACAACAATAGTAGGTCAACTGAGAGGGAATGATTAGAGGTGTAAAATTTTTAAGATTCCTATATTTTTGGAAAGCAGAATCTGCATTTTATTTTACTTGGAGCTTTGTTAAATTATACATATAATTTTAAAGGTGACCACTAAAAGAATACAAGTAGAGTATATAATGTACAAGTAGAGTGAAAAAAAAATCTGAAACACATCAGGAGGAAAAAAAAAAGAAAGAAGCAAAAAATGTATGGAAGAGATCACCAAGAAGATGGCAGGAATAAATACAATTTGTCAGTCATTGTAAGAAATGTATACAGTAGTCTCCCTTTACCCATTGCTTTGCTTTCTGCGATTTCGGTCACCCACAGTCAACTGTGGTCCAGGAGCAGGTGACTCTCCTTCTGATGCATTGTCGGGAGGTCAGTAGTAGCCTAACGCTACATTCCACTGCCCATGTCATTCACCTCACTTCACCTCATCGCACAGGCATGGTAGCCTCTCACATCATCATGAGAAGTAGGGTGGGGGCAGGCACCTGGCTGGCTCAGTCGGTGGAGTGTGCAACTTTCCATCTCAGGTGTTTAAGTTCAAGCCCCACATTGGGTGTAGCAATTACTTAAAAATAAAATCTTAAAAAGAAAAAGAAGAAGGAGGAGGAGGAGGAGGTGGCGGCAGCGGCGGCTAAGAAGAAGAGTGAGTACAGGACAATAGGATATTTTGAGAGAAAGAGAGAGAGAGACCACATTCACCTGACTTTTATTACAGTATGTTGTTATATTTATCCTGTTTTGCTATTAATTATTATTAATCTCTCACCGTGCCTAATTTATAAATTAGGCTTTATCATTTGTATGTATATATAGGGAAAAACAGTCTCTATAGGGTTCAGTACTTTTGCAGTTTCAGTCACTTGGGGGTCTTGGTTAAGGGAGGACTATTGTACCAATTTTTTTAGCCTCGAATATAATGTTTCTGATTGTAAAAGTGCATTCCCCCTCCCTGTGTGTGGCCTTGGGGCAGGTCCCATAGAGGTTGGTTTGTGAGCCATGGAGGCTTTCTCCTGCCACCCTGGACCAAGCATGACCTCAAGGTATCTGGCCTGAGGCTGCCATCAGCCAGATAATCATCTTGGTGGTAGATTACAATGGCCAATGTTTCTCTATTACAGCATCTTTTAGGATGCTTGTTTCTCACACTGAGTTTATATTCAACACTAAAAGGAAACCAGCCTCTGAAGGAAACAAGGTGGAGCCACGGAACTTTTGTTTCCAAGGAGGAGATTATCTTGAGGGGTGCAAAGCAACCACCAGAACACTCAAAGGATGAGAGGGACCTTTCAAAATCTGGGAGATCTCATTCAGAGCAGATAATAGAAATGAAAGGAAAGCAAATCTTGAAAAAAATGGAAGGACTTATATTGGCTATCCAGAAAGTCAGGAAAAAGGAGAACTTTTAAAATGAATTTTTGTCCCAAGTCTGTTAAAGAAAAAAGAAGAAAGAATGAATTCTGGTGGAACAAGACTCCGAGCATTTAGAAAAATATATTCAGAGCACTTACATGGGTTTTTAAAGATTTTATTTATTTATTTGGCAGAGAGAGAGATCACAAGCAGGCAGAGAGGCAGGCAGAGAGAGAGAGAAGGAAGCAGGCTCCCGGCTAAGCAGAGAGCCCGAGCCCTCGATCCCAGGACCCTGGCTGGGATCATGACCTGAGCCGAAGGCAGTGGCTTAACCCACTGAGCCACCCAGGCGCCCCAGGATTTTTAAAGACAAAAAAATAAAGGCAATGCTTTGCTGAGGCTTTTTCCTTCAACTTTTACTTAAGATGATGCTTCTATTAAAATGGATCAACATAGTGTATCCAAATTTAAAGCAGAAGTGAGAAGTACAGCCCATCCCATCTTAATGAACTCTTACTGGTTCCAGGAGATCTCAGTCACCACTAGGGATAGCCCATGAAGAGCCTGAAATACCTGATGTAGACTTAGGCTGCCACCAACTGGTAGACCATGTTTGTTCCGGCTCTGCTTTCCAGGAAGTACCACTGATTGGTATTTCCAGTGCTTAACATTTGGACATTTCCTCTCCCCTGAAATGAAAGCTAAATCTAAAATCAAACTTCAAGTGTCCCAAACCAGCTTTGCCTGTTGCTATTTTCCACCAAATAAATAGGCATTGGAGCTCGCTGGGACCCCACTCTTAACTTCTTGAGAAAGGGGTTCAGAGATCTCCAACATCTGGTTAACCATTGCATTAGCTGAGAGTCTTTCATCTGGAAGGTAAGAATTCAAATTTTTACATCCCAAAACCAGAATTTATTTTCCCCTATAACTAGGAAGTCCAGCTGTGGAGCTGGTCTCAGAGACAGCCAGCACCTAAGCCACGGTGTGTGTAGGACACGATCGGGAGCCATAGAGCAAGGTTTGCTTTGTTGTTCCTTTGTGTTCACCCTCAGCACCCCCATTAACTCAGAGGTGGCCTTTCCCTAAGGAAGGATCAGGACTGTTACAGTAGGAAAGCAAAAAGGAAAAAAAAAATCAGTATTTGTTTTTCAAAGTTCTAAATATATTTAAAATTTTTACACCACAGATTTTTTTTTTAAGATTTTATTTATTTGACAGAGAGAGACACAGTGAGAGAGGGAACACAAGCAGGGGAAGTGGGAGACAGAGAAGCAGGCTCCCCGCTGAGCATGGAGCCTGATGAGGGGGCTCGACCCCAGGACCCAGGGATCATGACCTGAGCCAAAGGCAGCTGCTTAAGGACTGAACCACCCAGGTGCCCACAACACAGATTTTTGAAAGAGCTTTGGATTTGCAAAACCAGAGACTTTTGATAGAACAAAGGCTTATTGAGAATCAAAAGAGCTAAACCCCAAAGGAATCAGGGGATGGGGTCTGTGCCTTAACCAACATATAGGAGAGGAAATAGTTGGTGCTGGCCCTGCAGACCAAATTAGGATTGCACAGATGTGGAGCTTGAAACCGGAGGGGATGAAGCATGATCTGGAAGGAGGCTGGTGATCCTATGAGTGGAAGAGTGCACCTGGGGGGTAGTTTTCAAGGGAAATGGGGTTAGCACTGGGGCACTGGCTAGGCTTCTGGTCCCAGCAGCATTTGAGTCTAAGCACCTGGTTTGACTCTCTCACTGAAGTGAAAAAAATATATATTTTAAATAATCATCTCAAAAGCATTGATGACCTGGAAAAACAGTAAAGTATATTCAGGACAAAAGCTAAAATAGGAACATGGAGTGAGAAGAATACAGAAGGTGCTTTTCCCAAACTACTCAAATATGAGTTTTGAAGTTTAAAGGACTTACCAGTTACAGAGTACAAGAAAGAAAGAAAAAAAAAAGTCCCACAAAATTGGAGATATCAGCCTATAAAGCTGGGTTCGGTAAAGAGCCATACCCCTTCCATGACCAGCTTCATAATTTATGGGGCTCAATGCAAAATGAAAATGCAGGACACCTCATTCAAAATTATCAAGAATTTTAAGGTAGTAACAGCAGAGCATTAAATCCAGTAAAGGGCTCTTCTGAGCTCACTGTCCCTGTCCCTGCGGCATGAACTACATGGGAGCCCGACTCCCACCATCTCCAGCAGACCTCACCTTTCTTTCTTTCTTTCTTTTTTTTTTTTTAAGATTTTATTTATTTGAGAGAGAGAGACAGAGAGAGCCCAGCAAGGGGAGAGGTGGAGGGAGAGGGAGAAGCAAACTCCCCACCGAGCAGGAAGCTCCACGCGGGCCCCAATCCAGGACCCGGAGATCATGACCCAAGCTGAAGGCAGGTGCCCAACCACCTGAGCCACCCAGAAGGCTCAGACCTCACCTTTCTAAACAGCCACCACACAGCCTGTATGGGGGTTTGCAACTGAAATTCAAACTGTCTGGGTCATTCCAAAATACCTCCAGCCAGGAATTTAATGTAAAGGAGACTTGGGTTGGTAGTGCAACAATGAGCTGGCCAGAATCCAAGACAAGTCCTGGTTGATGGAATTCCACTTTAATCCAAAGGCTGAAATCAATCCCCCTATTTACAGAACCAAATAAAAACAGTTCATTGTCACAAAGGAAGTAAGCCACTGTGAACAGGAACCAAAAGAAATAAGAAAATTGTTAAAAAAAAAAAAAAAAAAGACCATGGGGACCTGGGTGGCTCAGTCAGTTAAGCCTCTGACTCTTGGTTTCAGCTCAGGTCACGATTTCAAGCTTTGAGATCAAGACCCATGAGAGGCTCCAGTTCAATGGGGAGTCTGCTTGAGATTCTCTCTCTCTGCCCCTCCCACCATTCATGTGTGCACGCTCTCTCTCTCTCTCAATTGCTCTAAAATAAATGTATAAAATGAAATAAAATTTAAAAATCAGATATAAAAAAACCTATAAAGGCTTTTCTATTGTTGGCCTTATCAGACACAGAATACTAAAAGGCAATATAATATAAATATTTTTAAAATTAAGGTCCTGGTGTAACCCTCCACTCCAGTTTTGCAAGATGTTACTATTGGAGGAACCAGGGTAAACAATACATGGGGTTTCCCTGTATTATTCCTCACAATTACATGAGAATCTACAATGATCAGAAAATAAGTAAAACAAAATAAATAAAATTTGAGGAAAAACTAGATGATATGAGCAGGGACTAGGATAATTAAAAGGATGAACAAGTAAATTTTTAAAGGGTAAGTAGAACCTCTAGAATTGAAAAGGAAGGAAGGATAAACTAGAAGAATGTTCTAAGGAAATCTTGCAGAATGCAGTACAGAGAGAAAAAGAGCTAGGAAAACCTGACCAAGAGGTTAAGAAACGAGTAGCACAGGGTAGGTAGAGCTAACAGGTTGAATTAGAATTCTCAGTGAAGAAGAGAAATGGGAAATGAGAAAGAGGAAACACTTAAGGAGATGACAGCTGAGAATTTTCCACAGTTGGTGAAGGACACTAATCCACACTACATATGTCGTAACAAAAATGGCAAAGCAGCCATGATGAAAAGAGGATTACTTCCAAAGGAACAAGATCAGGCCACTGACTTTTTGACGATTCGTTTAGAATCTTCCCCCACACATTGACAACCTTTCAATAATTTCCCATCAGCCTGTGGACAGAGGCCAAAATATTCTGCCTGGTCTACACTGCCATGGTCTTTCGGAGTCACTGTCCCGTCAACAATCTGCACTCCATGGTCTTCTTCCATTTTCTGGTCTAACTGCGATATTCCCTCCTGACTGAGACCTTCAGACAGGACGCTCTGTCTGCACCACTTCCCACTCTCGCCCTCCTCCGCCGTGTTAACTGCTTTTCGGCCTGCAGGACTCCAGTCAGAGGTGGCACCCTTCGGAAGCACATATGTTGAAACCCTGTTTGTTCTTTGTTTGTTTGATAGCCCGCCATCTGAGCTCCACTTCCGCCTCAAAGGGAGTCTTATAAATTATATCCTTTGGCTGCTAAGGCTTCCAACTTCATATTCAGAATAGCTGTTAGAAAGTATTCAGCCTGGGTGGCTCAGTCCGCCGAGCATCTGACTCTTGGCCTTGGCTCCCATCATGATCTCAGGGTCCTGGGATTGCGCCCCCCAGGTTGGGGTCCATGCTCAGCAGGGAGAGAGCTTGACACTCTCACTCTCCGCCCCTGCCTCAACTTGCTTGCTCGCATTCTTTCTCTCAAACAAATATATTAAAAAAAAGTATTCATCATAATCATATGCAATAGGACTACCAACCAGTGAAACATATTTTCTGGGGTGGTTTAAGAAAATGTCTCCTTACTGAATAGTGAGAGTTCTGTGCTTTTTTTTTTTTTTTTTTAAAAAAAAAACCAAGAAAACGTGTTATTTTTCTTATGTGAAGTACTCTCTCTTGAAATTTTCTAAATTCCAGTGTAAATTCAGTTGAAGTATTTAGGTGAAACACTTTTATAAAGCAGCAAAGCCATTTTTTAGAACACAGGATCGGGAAAACTCTGTTCCTTTGGCACGCACAAAGGGTAGAAAGTTGCCAAATTCCCCAAGTGTCCCAGGGTCCTATTGTCTCTCAGTACTATCATCAGTCATTCTCTTGACTTTTCAAAGCAAGATGATTTGGGCTCCAAATACATATGGGCTTGGTTCAAGTACACAAATCCTTTGTTTGGGGTAGTCTGGAGGCTCCCTGTGAGTTTTCAGGTGGAGGGCGATATGCGGAATTATTAGTTTAAATTATGCTCTTTATCAGAATCCTGAGAGAGGGAAACTTCATCATGAAATCTTTTTCACCTGCTTTACTTTTTCTTAAGTTAGAAAAACATTTCAGGAGTGACTTCCAAAAGATAACTGTGAAAACAATGAATATTAATTCCATTTTTCAATCCAAGGCAGTGTAAAAACAAACCAAACTATGTACCACAACCTCTCCATCCACTTAACTCACTTGTAATCTGTATAGAACTGTATATACATAATGAAAGGTGAAAAGATTCCCCTACACCTCACCCTCTTTTTATCTCCTCATGATAAAAAAGAAGATATCCTAGCAGAGCATAGTGACTTGGATTAACAATTCTCTACTGCATATTTGAAAGTTGCTAAGAGCAGATCTTAAAAGTACTCATCACAAGAAACACATATTTTTTTTTTATAACTGTGTGGTGCTAGATGGTAACTAGACTTACCATGGTGACCATTTCACGATATATGTAAATATCAGATCATTATTTTGTATGTCTGAAACTACTATAATGCTATGTGTCAATGACCCCTCAAAAAAGCATATATCCTAAAACAGGTATCTATCTGCAGACATACACATTTCTGTTCAAAAGCCATAATGTTGTTCTGCACCTTGTTTTTTTATTTTAATAGTATATAAGAAATGGTTTGCTACTGGAAAGTTCTCACTGTATGAAACATGGCTTTACAATAAAAGAGAATAAAAATTTTAGGACTCTTACACAGAATGGTATTTTGGCCTAGCCTGAAAACCTCAGAGGGAAATAGCATTTTCAAATACGTTTTAGGACTACTTTTGTCGGGGGCGGGGAGAAAGGACTTGGTCTCTGTCATAGTTCATATATAGATTTTGGAGGAAAACCTTTCCATATCTGAATTCAAGCTATAGAATTTAGCAGTTACGTGTTCTTGGAAAAGTAGCTTAACCTCTCTGAACCAAAATGGAGCAAATAGCACCTAGAATACAGGATTGTTGTGAGCATCGAGAGATCATGTATATAATGTAATTAGTGCTGTGATCACAAAGCAATCTTTCAGAAATTATAATTTTTTAAAAATGTAGGTGGCAGGAAACCTCCATTTTCTGCATTAGCCTTAATTTCCCCTCCTAGGAGAGCCATGTGGGTCTTTAGCAGTAAGTCCTTCAGGCTTGGCATCCTGATTTAGGGTCCAAGATCATTTCCCGGATGACCATAAAGCAGTTTCTTAACCTGTGCGCTTCAGTTATGACTAAATCTTCTTCATTTGTATCTGAATCTCCTTTTTTGGTCTTTCTTTCTATCTCTCTTTCTTTTACAGGAAGTGTTTCCTCTTGTTCAGCAAAACACTGTGTACCCACTGGGATGTCTTCAGTGTCACAGAGAAGCCCAACCCCTGGGCCCAGCTCTAGTCCCTGCTGGGCCACAGTACTGAGGAAAAACTTATTTGGAACAGCGAGGGTGAAAGTGAAACATCACCAGAGCATCACCGGATGTTGGCTGTATCCTGTGTCAGCCTTCTTCCAGAGGGTCTCTCCGTGACCTGTCCATCAGCGGCCTCGGCCCAATGTCCCCTCCCTCCCTGCACCCTGCAGCCAACACTCTGTGTTCCTTTCTGGGCTCTCTCCTGGGTCGCCTACACCTTTCGCACATATCAGTAAATGAACTCTCCTGGTACTGGGGCATGCCACCTGTGTTGTTGGGACCCTGCCCGAAACACTTCCCAGCTTCTCCAGAACACTGGGAAACTCTCTGAGCGCTGGGATCCACTTTTCCTTGCGTGTGATTCTCTCTTATAAAGCTCCATGCTGGGAGGTGGCGGAAGGTTCAGGAAAGACTGGGAGAAACACTGGCATTACAAAACAGGAATAGAAAATATGTGATGGCGGAGAGCCTTCCCTGAAAGGACTTTCTTTCCATCTGAGATGAAACGGTGAGGGTTGAGCGCTGAGCGCTGCTCCTCCTCTTCTGGCGCCACTGTCTGTGTAGACACATGCCATGTCTCTCCTCAGGTGAACTTTTTTTTTTTTTTTTAAGATTTTATTTATTTATTTATTTGACAGACAGAGATCACAAAAGCAGGCAGAGAGTTAGGCAGAGAGAAAGGAGGAAGCAGGCTCCCTGCTGAGCAGAGAGCCCGATGTGGGGCTCCATCCCAGGACACTGAGATCATGACCTGAGCCTGAGCCTAAGGCAGCGGCTTAATCCACTGAACCACCCAGGCGCTCCCCAGGTAAACCACTTTTTCAAAGAACCTCCAAATTCCCTTCTCCCGGTCTCTCTAAAAGACCTGCTGTTGTGGTTACTGCAAGAAAATCTCATTACTCAGTTGCTTGAAGCAAATCTTACCCTTTACTTTTCGTTTCTGCTCTTCTAGTAAAATTCCAAAGGAGCCTTCCTCGCCAGACACTTTATTCCGTGCTTTTTTCATTAAGAGCTACCCTCCTTGGCGAAGGGGGCTGAAATGCGAGCTACCCGCCTCCCAGCTCGCGCCGCTGCTCTGCCCTGCCCGCTAGTGGTACAAGGAGGTCAGAGCAGAGGCTCCCCAGCCTTCTGGCTGCTGGAGATGGCCAAAGATCAGCCTTCAGCCCTGGCAATTTCTCAGTAATAGAGCTCTCGCTTGATGCAGCTTTCTGGCTAGAAGAGAATCAACTTTAAGAGCAGCTGTCTTGGACCCTAGTTGAAGTCAAAGTGCGCAAGAAAGGCAGGTCATCCTGATGCATTCAATATATTTCTTCGGAGTAACTACTCTGGGATCCTTTGATATGAACCTGCAATTCGGCACACTGGAGAAGACTGGCAAAGTGTGAGACAAGTGGCAGGGCTAGAGTCCCTTTTTCACCACCACCTTTATCTTCCTCCGTCCTCTCATACTCCCTCCTGATGGGGAATTGGGTGGTCAGTCCCGGTTCTCCAGAGAACAGAACCAGTAAGCATCCATCCATCCATCCATCCATCCACTATCTAGAGATTTACTATAAAGAAGCTGGCTCACACAACTACAGAAGCTGAGAAGTCCCATAATCTACAGTCCAGGAGCTAGAAACCCAGGAAGGCTGGTGGTAGAATTCCAGTCGGAGTCTGAGGGCCTGCCCAAAGGCAGAAGACTCACCTCTCTGCTCAAGCAGTCAGGCAGAGAGAGAGAAATTCAACCTCCCTCTGCTTGTCGGTGTTATTCATGTTCCCAGCAGGTTGATGATGCCCATGTTGGGGAGGGCAATCTCACTCATTTCACCAATTCAAATGCTTCATTCTTCCCTAGAAACACCCTTGAAGATACACAGGAATAAAGTTTAGTCTGTTTCTCTGGATGTCCCATGGCCCAGGCAAATTCACCGTCCTGGGGAAAAAGTGATTTGAAAGACGATGTAGCCTGACAAAGTTAAGTGAAGCACTAGCATAAAAATGAGAGGAGGTACATGGGTGCAACGTCAGCTTCACAGATGCTGTGGGATAAAGAATTCAAAAGTGCTAACCATCACCACACCAACTTCATAAGGAAGCAGAGGAAGGGCTGCCTGCCACCCAATGTCCAGAATGAAGCCAAGAAGGAGTTTTGGAGGTTGGGGCATCTCACTCTGCTATTCCAAGATGAGGCTGGAAGCCCCAGGGAAGGGCGGTGTGGTTGGTATCCAGAGCATCCTGAAGGTAGGACAGAAGAAAGACCAAAGGGAGGAATTTCCAGATGTCCTCAGAGTTAAGGGACTCTTTAGAAATTAAAAAAAAAAAAAAAAAAAAAAAGACTCATGAGAACAGTAAAAAGAAATAGTTTGCAATGTTCTCTACCCTCTGTGTATGCATTTTTGTTTTAATGTTATCTTCTTTGGGATACCATATTTTCCCTTCAAAGCATTCCAGGCACGTAAGGTACAAAAAGTTAACATAGAAGATGCAATTCATTTCTGGTGCTCAAGAGAAGGAGGTGAAGATGCCCATATCCTAAATGGAATTTTGTGTTTTCCCTTTGGAATGTCATATAACTCAGTAGACTTCCACCCTGACTTCACAACAGAATAACCTATAGAGATTATCTAAAATTAAATCACAGCTGGCAGGGGGGCTGGAGCTGGACATTTGTTTGAGAAGCTCCCTGAGTGACCTTGGTGAAGCCAGGACTAGCCCATTCCATTAGCACTTGGCTAATGTACTCGACACATTTGGTGGATTAGGTAGACATTTTGGAGAAATGGCGACATGTTCTACCATGACTCTTGCGGTGGCCTGCAGAGTTCCCAGGGGTACCCCTGCACACACAACAGGAATGATATTCAAATGGCTTTATTTCATAGCACTGTAGTCTGGTCATGTTATTATTTTCTTCCTATGTTGCTTTTATCCTGAAGCTTCTGAAATCTAGAAAAGTTTATAGTGGGGAAAAAAAAAAGGTTTCTTCATACTAGCTACTTAGACTTTTCTCTTTTATTTTGCATTTGGGTATTTTTTTTTCCTGTCATATATTCTGTATATACTGAAAGAGTTTTCTCAAAAAAACCCTTTCTTTCTGCCTTATCTTTCTCCTTTACTTAGTGACTTCTGATTTGGTTTTTGAGCTCCCAGCACATTTGCTTCTTAAGTCTGTGAGGAGATGCTGCCTGGTCACGAGCCACACCCAAATCTGATTTAACTTCTCCTCCTCTCGGCTGTACTGCATTTAGAAAATGAGTGCTTGATGAATTCACCTATGTTGGCCTTGCTGCCTAAACTGTAAACCTGTAGAAGGAAATAACAGCTACTTGGATTGACTTCCCCAGTCTTTTTTTTTTTTTTCTTCTTTTTTTCGACTTCCCCAGTCTTGGACCTATGGAAAGGGCTGAAACATTTTAGTAGATGAAAATTATCAAAGGCAAGATTCCCTTCTTCAATGAAATACTTAATTTCCATGTGATTTTAATGCTGTGCTTCCCTGCCCTTCCCTTCCTTCTACCCCTAATTTTCAGAAGTGATGCCCAGACTGGGTGAAGTTAAGGGGCGGAGAGACTTCAGCATTCAGCTCCTTGGCTGAGAACTTCCTTTTGACTTTCTGTGGGAGGAAATGTGTGAAAGTGGTCTGCTTCGCCCTCTAGTGGTGGCCAAGTTGCAGAACACCTTCAAAGACGGGATTACTACCATGTAAAGCTCTCCAGAATGGTATTGAAACTCCAGTTTGTATAATAATGTGTGTATTACATACACAGTTGTTACCTCAGCCTTCATTTGCTGTTTTTTTTTTTTTTAATAAGAAGCTTACAGTCCTTTGGTTAAAGGCGGTAGTCATGCACAGGAGGATGAAGAGGAAACTCTCTGGAAGGGAGTTTCAGATCAGAGTCTATCATTCTGAAAGTTGGGGATCCCAGCAGCATCCCACAGGCCCCTTCAAATGTTTTCTCCCTTCTCTGCCCAGGTATTTTCCCGGACTACATAAGGGCACCTGTGCGATCAGGTCTGGTAATGCTCCAGGCATTATAGTCCCTTAGGGTAAATACTCAAGCAAAATCCTAAAATAACAACCCAATGTGGTCCGAACAGTTGACCCATTATGTACCCCCAGGTGTTCAATCAAGTCTCACTGACTTAAAGAAAGTCACTTTGTTTCTGAATTTTATTGTGGATAGTAGTGGTGTGGTGATTTTGTGTTGGTTGGTTTTCTGATGCTCAACTAACCCTTCTCAGATAGGGGCTCTGTAGAAGATAAGGAAAAACAGGAGGAAGAGCGTATCTTCTGCAGAGAAAATACACCCTCGGCCTACAAACAGTGCTGTCTTCTAGGATGGTATTTTGTCAGCAAATTGCAAACACTTTCTCCAAATTGCAGGCACATTTTGAGTCCCGATGATATGGTTCATGAAGCAATTTGTAGTCAGTTTCTTTCACAAAATGATGATGTTTAAGAACATCTTGCAATTAGGTCAAAGGAAAACAGTGTTTATTCTATGAGCTGAGAACAGGCTGCAAGTCTGAGTTCTAATTAACCCAGTGGTGGATTCATTAACACCAAGCATCTGTTGTCAAGGAAGGCATGGAAGCAGTTCCACAGGTAACATTTTGCAAGGAACTTCTTTATAACAGCTGTTCACTCAGACAAATGATGATGGCAGTGCATATACCCTGATGCTTGAAAGGTTTACCTGATGAAAACTTTACCTCTAACTGGATTCTTCTCACCTCAAATCCACTTGTGAGAAAATGGAGATTCCCTCCCTCCCAACAAACATGTGCAAGGGAGTTACCGGGAAATAAGCAAGTGATCACAGATCAAAGTATTAGTCCATTAGTCCATGCATTCTGAGCAAATACAAACAGCAAGGCCCTAGAGAGAAAGCTTGCTTTTGTTTTCAGTGCTAGATCACAATCGGCTCCTTCAGAGCCCCAGAGAGCCAGAGGCAGAACAGTCCTTGTTCCACATTATGCTTTCCTAGTGCAGGGTTAGGGCTTTGACCGAAATGCTAATTATAGAATCTCCTTGGAAGCCTGTAGGGTTCCACTGTATCTACTTGATGATAGCGATGAAATCCCTCTCTAGTAAATCTCCACAATCCTGGGAAAAGTGTCAAAGAAATTAATTAATGAAAAAAGAGCGATTCATCTGGTACCTCAGAGTTGAAGGATGGATAGAAAATTAACCTTAGTCACTTCAGTATTCCTGCCACCCAAATTCCTCTGTCCATTCTTGATAACACATTACACACACACACACACACACACACACACACACACACACACACACACCCTCTTTCAGTACTTTTGGTGAGTGTATTTGCTTTCTGGTGTTTCTTCCCATGGGAGGCAGGTGAAGGAGAGAAAGGATTGTCTACGTGGAGGAAGAGGCTGATTTTTTTTTTTTAAGATTTATTTATTTATTTGGGAGGGAGAGAGGAGGGAGGGAGAGAGAAAATCCCAAGAAGACTCCCACTCAGCTTGAGCCTGATGCAGGGCTCAATCTCAGGACCCTGAGCTGAAATCAGGAGTTGGACCCTAACTGACAGGGCCACCCAGGTGCCCCTCACATGCACTTAAAATTTTTTTTTAAATTTTTTAATAAACATATAATGTATTATTAGCCCCAGGGGTACAGGTCTGTGAATCGTGAGGTCTACACACTTCACAGCACTCACCATAGCACATACCCTCCCCAATGTCCATAATCCCACCACCCTCTCCCAACTGCCCCGACCCCCAGCAACCCTCAGTTTGTTTTGTGAGATTAAGAGTCTCTTATGGTTTGTCTCCCTCCTGATCCCATCTTGTTTCATTTATTCTTTTCCTACCCCCCAAACGCCCCACGTTGCTTCTCCACTTCCTCATATCAGAGATCATATGATAGTTGTCTTTCTCCGATTGACTTATTCACTAAGCATGATACCCTCTAGTTCCATCCACATTGTTGAAAAATGGCAAGATTTCATTTCTTTTGATGGCTGCATAGTATTCCATTGTATATATATATACCATCTCTTCTTTATCCATTCATCTGTTGATGGACAGCTAGGTTCTTTCCATAGTTTGGTTCTTGTGGACACTGCTGCTATAAACATTCAGGTGCATGTGCCCCTTTGGATCACTACGTTTGTATCCTTAGGGTAAATACCCAGTAGTGCAATTGCTGGGTCATAGGGTAGCTCTGTTTTCAACCTTTTGAGGAACCTCCATGCTGTTTCCCAGAGTGGTTGCACCAGCTTGCATTCCCACCAACAGTGTAGGAGAGGTCCCCTTTCTTTGCATCCTCACCAGCATCTGTCATTTCCTGACTTGTTAATTTTAGCCATTCTGATTGGTATGAGGTGGTATCTCATTGTGGTTTTGATTTGTATTTCCCTGATGCCCAGTGATGTGGAGCATTTTTTCATGTGTCTGTTGGCCATCTGGATGTCTTCTTTGCAGAAATGTCTGTTCATGCCCTCTGCCCATTTCTTGATTGGATTATTTGTTCTTTGGGTATTGAGTTTGCTAAGCTCTTTATAGATTTTGCATACTAGCCCTTTATCTGATATGTTGTTTGCAAATACCTTCTCCCATTCTGTCAGTTGTCTTTTAGTTTTGTTAACTGTTTCCTTTGCTGTGCAGAAGATTTTTTATCTTGATGAAATCCCATAGTTCATTTTTGCCCTTGCTTCCCTTGCCTTTGGCAATGTTCCTAGGAAGAAGATGCTGTGGCTGAGGTCAAAGAGGTTGCTGCCTGTGTTCTCCTCAAGGATTTTGATGGATTCTTTTATCACATTGAGGTCCTTCATCCATTTTGAGTCTATTCTCATGTGTGGTGTAAGGAAATGGTCCAGTTTCATTTTTCTGCATGTGGCTGTCCAATTTTCCAAACACCATTTGTTGAAGAGGCTGTCTTTTTTCCATTGGACATTCTTTCCTGCTTTGTCACAGATTAGTTGACCATAGAGTTGAGGGTCTATTTCTGGGCTCTCTATTCTGTTCCATGGATCTGTGTGTCTGTTTTTGTGCCAGTATCATACTGTCTTGATGATGACAGCTTTGTAATAGAGCTTGAAGTCTGGAATTGTGATGCCACCAACTTTGGTTTTCTTTTTCAACATTCCTCTGGCTCTTCAAGGTCTTTTCTAGTTCCATATAAATTGTGAATTATTTGTTCCATATCTTTGAAAAAAAAAAAAAGGATGGTATTTCGATAGGGATTACCTTAAACATGTAGATTGCTTTAGGTAACATAGACATTTTCATATTTGTTCTTCCAGTACATGAGCATGGAACATTTTTCCATTTCTTTGTTTCTCCCTCAATTTATTTCATGAATACTTTATAGTTTTCTGAGTACAGATTCTTTGCCTCTTCACTTAGGTTTATTCCTAGGTATCTTATGGCTTTCTTTTTCAATATTCCTCTGGCTATTCGAGGTCTTTTCTGGTTCCATATAAATTTTAGGATTATTTGTTCCATTTCTTTGAAAAAAATGAGTGGGATTTTGATAGGGATTGCATTAAATGTGTAGATTGCTTTAGGTAGCATAGACATTTTCACAATATTTGTTCTTTCAATCCAGGAGCATGGAACATTTTCCCATTTCTTTGTGTCTTCCTCAATTTCTTTCATGAGTACTTTATATAGTTTTCTGAGTACAGATTCTTTGCTTCTTTGGTTAGGTTTATTCCTAGGTACTTTATGGTTTTGGGTGCAATTGTAAATGGGATGGACTCCTCAATTTCTCTTTCTTCTGTCTTGTTGTTGGTGTAGAGAAATGCAACTGATTTCTGTGCACTGATTTTATATCCTGACACTTTACTGAATTCCTGTACAAGTCCTAGCAATTTTGGAGTGGAGTCTTTTGGATTTTCCACATATAGTATCATATCATCTGCAAAGAGTGATAGTTTGACTTCCTCTTTGCCGATTTGGATGCCTTTAATTTCTTTTTGTTGTCCAATTGCTGAGGCTAGGACTTCTAGTACTATGTTAAATAGTGGTGATAATGGACATCCCTGCCGTGTTCCTGACCTTAGCAGAAAAGCTTTCAGTTTTTCTCCATTGAGAATGATATTTGAGGTGGGTTTTTCATTGATGGCTTTGATAATATTGAGGTATGTGCCCTGGATCCCTACACTTTGAAGAGTTTTGATCAGGAAGGGATGCTGTACTTTGTCAAATGCTTTTTCAGCATCTATGGAGAGTATCATATGGTTCTTGTTCTTTCTTTTATTAATGTATTGTATCACCTTGGTTGATTTGAGGTTGTTGAACCAACCTTGCAGCCCTGGAATAAATCCCACTTGGTCATGGTGAATAATCCTTTTAATGTACTGTTGGATCCTATTGGCTAGTAGTTTGGTGAGAATTTTCACATCTGTGTTACCAAGGATATTGGTCTGTAATTCTCTTTTTTGATGGGATCCTTGTCTGGTTTTGGGATCAAGGTGATGCTGGCCTCATAAAATGAGTTTGGAAGTTTTCCTTCCATTTCTATTTTTTGGAACAGTTTCAGGAGAATAGGAATTAGTTCTTCTTTAAATGTTTGGTAGGATTCCCCTGGGAAGCTGTTTGTCCCTGGACTTTTGTTTGGAGATTTTTGATGACTGTTTCAATCTCCTTACTGGTTATGGGTCTGTTCAGGCTTTCTATTTCTTCTTAGTTCAGTTGTGGTAGTTTATATGTGTCTAGAAATGCACCCATTTCTTCCAGATTGTCAAATTTGTTGGTGTAGAGTTGCTCACAGTATGTTCTTATAATTGTTTGTTTCTTTGGTGTTGGCTGTGATCTCTCCTCTTTCATTCATGATTTTATTTATTTGGGTCCTTTCTCTTTTCTTTTTGATAAGTCTGGCCAGGGGTTTATCAATCTTATTAATTCTTTCAAAGAACCAGCTCCTAGTTTTGTTGATTTGTTCTATTGTTTTTTCGGTTTCTATTTCATTGATTTCTGCTCTGATCTTTATGATTTCTCTTCTCCAGCTCAGTTTAGGCTTTCTTTGTTGTTCTTTCTCCAGCTCCTTTAGGTGTAGGGTTAGGTTGTGTATTTGAGACCTTTCTTGTTTCTTGAGAAAGGCTTGTACCGCTATATATTTTCCTCTCAGGACTGCCTTTGCTGTGTCCCACAGATTTTGAACCATTGTGTTTTCATTATCATTTGTTTCCATGAATGTTTTCAATTCTTCTTTAATTTCCTTGTTGACCCATTCATTCTTTAGAATCATGCTTTTTATTCTCCATGTATTTGGGTTCTTTCCAAATTTCTTCTTGTGATTGAGTTCTAGCTTCAGAGCATTGTGGTCTGAAAATATGCAGGGAATGATCCCAGTCTTTTGATACCGGTTGAGACCTGATTTATGACCCAGATTTGATCTATTCTGGAGAATGTTCCATGTGCACTAGAGAAGAATGTGTATTCTGCTGCTTTGGGATGAAATGTTCTGACTATATCTGTGATGTCCATCTGGTCCAATGTGTCATTTAAGGCCTTTATTTCCTTGTTGATCTTTTGCTTGGATGATCTGTCCATTTCAGTGAGGGAAGTGTTAAAGTCCCGTACTATTATTGTATTCTTGTCGATGTGTTTCTTTGATTTTGTTATTAATTGGTTTATATAGTTGTCTGCTCCCATGTTAGGGGCATAGATATTTAAAATTATTAGATCTTCTTGTTGGACAGACCCTTTGAATATGATATAGTGTCCTTCCTCATCTCTTATTATAACCTTTGCCTTAAAATCTAATTGATCTGATATAAGGATTGCCACCCCAGCTTTGGAAGAGGCTGATTTAAGAACATTCATCCTTTTGCCATAGGCATATACCTAGACATAGCAGGACTCTGACCTCTGTTAAGTTTAGACAGGAACTCAAACTCAAGCTCTCATCCTCAGGGCTTCCTTTTCCCTCCTGTGCAGGGTTGCCCACTTTCAGTCCTTACTTCCCCTTACTGCCATCTGTCACCATCCTCCTCTTGAAGGAAAGCTGCCTTGGGAATAACCTGCCCCTTTTGGCTCTTGACTGATAAGAAAGAGCAGGAGAAAAGGCTGCATAGAGATAGACCTTTGAGATTCTCTCTAATGCAGGTGCCCACTGCCCTCCGAAGAATCTCAAAATATCTTCCACTTCCTTCCCACCCTTTAATTTTGTGGCAAGATCAGGGAGATCAAATGTGGAACTTCCCATTTTAAAATGTGGGTTGTTGGGGCTGAAAATCTGAACAGAGTTGGCCCTGAGCAAAATTATGAAATAGGTATTTGGTATCTTCCTTCACCTTTAGCTTCTTTTTCCTCCCTGCCCGCCTCCTCCTCAATTCCTCTTCCTTCCCTGCTTATTCAGTGAAGAACCTTCTAAGAGCAAATTCTCAGGTAGCTTTCAGCCCTTCCACCTCTTTAGCTGACCATCAGTAAGTTCTCAAGGCACACTGCATTTTAACAAGACATCTTACTTCTCAGCAGTGACAAGCTGGTGGGTAGGGATGCTCTCTATGTCCTGGGACCATGTTCCTGGAGAGGCTGCCTTGAGGACAGATGTGGTCAAGTTCTCCCTGGCAAAATCAGAGAGAGTTCTAGGACTCCTGTTCTCTAACCAGCATAATCTGCAATGTGTGGGTTTTCTTTAAACAGAAGATTGGTAAGAGTTACTGATGTGAATTTTTCTGTTTTCTTTGGTGTTTTGATCTCAGAGGAATTTCTTATCACTTTAATCAAGTGGCTACTATTTTCATAGGACACAATGATTTTTTTAGATATAAATTTTTTTTCCCCCAAAAGGAACATGCCTAGGTGAGCAAAGATCTGAGTTCTCATTCTTACCTGCCACTCAGTAGCTGTGTGACCTTGAGCAAGTTGCATCTTTTCATTCTAGAATCATGAGAACACTAGCTCTGTGCCAGGCACTGGGATATAATGGCGAGGAAGGCACTGGAAATTGACCTAAAAACTGGACATTACAACAATGTGCTCTACAGATTTGTCCATGGCCCCCAAGAAGAGAGAGGAATGGACTTCTAAGTCTGGAGCACTTAGAAAAAAGCAGGTAGAAAGCCAGCTCTGGTGCTGAGAAACACTTTGTCAGCCGTACTAGACCACAAGCTTTTTGATATCACCTATTGATTTGAAAACTGTATCTTGAAAAATCTGTATTTCCATTGGTGGTGGTAGTTAGCATTGGATTGTGCATATGCGCCTTTCAACTGTTTCACAGTTAACCAATGTCTCAGCTCCCAACTAATTGAGAGACTTTAGGACACTTCCAGCCAAAATCTCCTCCACCTTGTTTCAATTCCATCCTATTTTTAAAGTCTCAAACCAATCACGATGATGTAGCTTTATACAGTCAAAGACCTATATAAAATTATATAAATATTTATCCATTTCTTTGCTGATTATGTCTTTTTGCATCTCAGTTCTTCCATTTGAGCTCAATTTTGTTCTTCCTGAAGTAGAGTTTGTTATAGGTGCACCCCAATTATTAGTGTTATTACTTGAATGATAATTTAGTCTGGCAAAGAATTTTAGCTTGATGACTATCTTCTCTCAGCACCTTGGAGATATGAGTGCACACATTGGTCTTCTTACTTACAGTGTTGCTATTGAGAATTTGCGTATCTAATTCTACTTATTGTATATTTTGGGTACATTTCTCTGGCTTTCACTGCTAACATCTTTGTCTTTGGTATTCTGCTGTTTCACTACAGTGTGTTAAGAGTGGATTTACTTTTATTTATCTTGTTCAGGATTTTGTGAACTTTCTGAATCAGATGACCTATATGTTTCATACATCCTGGAAAATAGTCATTGTACCTTCCAGTATGGCCTCTTCCTTTTTTTTTTTTTCAAATTTTCCTTCTGGACCTCCTATTAGGTAACATTTCATCTCACCCTCAATGTCTTTTCATCTCTCTTCATATTTTTCATCTCTTCATCTCCTGTGATTCATACTCACTCTATCTTCCACTATGACAATGCTCTCTTAGCTCTTCCGAACCTGTTAAGAGTTTTTAATTTCAACAAATGCAGTTTTGTGTTTTTTCCCTTCATCTTTGCAATTTTATTTTCCTCCTGATTCTTACTGTTTTATTTCTTAAACTCTAAGGCATCCAGTCAAGGTTATTTGTGGTCTTGATCACCATGGCCTGTGTTTTAGGATTTTAGATTGTAGTTTCTATACAGTGAGCCTTCATCTGTGAAGATCCTGTGAGGTCTGGATTAGAGGCATGGTTCTTCAGCGAGCTATATATTTGTTCTGAAAACATGGTACTTTGAGTTCCATGCCGGGCATGGGTCCAGGGCCACATCTCCTGTCTCCAGGACTACTTTGGACTACTGGGTGAACATTCTCTTCTGTCTCCTGCTTGCTCCTCAGAACAACCATGTATTCATGTCCTCTGAAACATCCTCATTTTTAGTTTTAGGAGCTTTCCCATACTTTCCCACAGTTTCTTGTAACCTCAGCCAAGCATTTAAAAGAATGGTATAATTCATTCAGCATTTCTAAGTGTTTTATAATTGGAGGCTCTACAATTGTCTATATAGTTAGAAATGGACACCCCTACATACTCTAAGAACTAGATCACAAAGGAATTTTAACCAGGTGACATCATTTTGTTAGGTGAAAGTGTGGTCATATTTGCTGACTAACGTGCTAACGAGAATCAGCCATGGATAACATCCTGTTACCTCAAAAATTGGGAAGGGGGGACTGCAGTGAATGGACAACAAAACTAATGTTTTTTAAGGGAAGAGATAATCAAGGAGAAAATGGTCAAGGGGTAGAGGGCCTTGGAGATCAATGCATCCATTCATTCATCAGGGTTTATGTTTGTTTTGTTTTTCAAGCAGGCTCCACGCCCAGGGTGGATGGAACCCAATGTGGGGCTTGAACTCAAGACCCCAAGATCAAGACCTGAGTGGAGATCAAGAGTCTGCCACTTAATGGACTGAGCCACCTGGGGCCTCCATTCATCAGTTGTTTGATGGATGTTTTCTATGATACAGAACCTGCTGGGGATGTAGTTCTTCCTCTTACAAAGCTCACCTTCTGTTGGGCAGCAATGCACCACTGTGAACAGTAAACAAATGATTGAATAACAGAGTTGCAGATGGTGATAAAGGCTAGAGAGAACTAGAGGGATGGGGAGGTGTTAGTTTCCTTGAGGAAGTAGCACAAGCTGAGCCCTAAACAATGAGAAGGAGCCAATCATGAGAGGAGCTGGGGAAGGGCTCCCCAGTACAAAGACAGTCTTCAGTCCACTGGTGGAGAACACATGGAATCCGAATGAGACAGCAGAGCAGACAGACGGTCGTGGGAACACAGAAACCAACTCGGCCAGATTTGGCCGCAGCTGGGGCTCTAACGATACCTTTTTCTGTCCTCCAATCCCACATGCCACTAATCCTCTTGCCAGCTGTCCTGTTCAGCCTGGTCGTTAAGCAAGCTGCCATCCACCACATCAAATATTTCTAAGTGCTCATATGAGCTGTAGGAATACCTAGAACACCTGCTTCTGCGGTATTTTATAGCTCTGGCTCCAAATCCTCAGAGCCTCTGCCATTAATGACTCTCTACGAGTTCTTGCACCTGTTGTTTTTATACAGTTCTGTCTGTGTTCATGAGAATAATCACAATTATGCTCTGGTATAGTAAATATAAAATTTGCTGCCATGGTTTTAGAAAACAAAGAAGGTGCTTGATATGTTGATAGAAACATCTCTAGCTTTAATTGTAAAATTCCCAGAGACCTTTGTTAGGTATAGATCTATAAAGCTGTGCTTCAAGTTAATAAGCACAAATACATAGCCATATATGCATGCAGGTATTTTTGTGATCATATTAGAAGACTGGAATTCATTGTGTTCCTTTCCTTATACTAGTATGCATTAATAACTCTGTGCTCTTAATAGTTTTAAAACTACTGTTTACTTAATTTTTCTCTATTTGCATAAGAATGATGTGAGGTCAGCAGTATTATCCCCCTTCTTTTAAAACGATTTAGACACTGGGTCCTCCAAAGGACGACTGATTTGTCATCACGGCTCATCAGAAAATATAACTGAGATGAGAATAAAGGTAAAATGTGCAGTCCACCTCTGCACTAAGTGAACAATACCAACATTTACACCTTAATTTGCATTGATTCAATATTTATTTTTTAAAAGATTTATTTATTTATTTGAGAAAGAGAGACAGTGTGCTTGAGAGCGGGGTGGAAGGGTGGAGAGGGAGACAGAATCCTCAAGAAGACTCCACGCGGAGCGCAGAGCCTGACCCCAGGGGCTCTGTGTGGGACTCATCCTGGGGCTGGATCCCACAGCCCTGAGTTCATGACCTGAGCCGAAACCAAGAGTCAGTGCTCAGTCCACCACTCTAGCTAGATGCCCCACACTATTCAACAATTAGATAGCTGTGTAGTTTCCTGCCATCAGTAGAAAGGCTGCTGTGCATGTGTTTTCTTTTGAAATAAATATTCATTGGCCAAAATTCGTTATTGAATATCAAAAGAAAAAATTCCACTACTTATACTCAAATATGATTTTATTTCCTTTATCTTATTTTTCTGAAGACCTTTCTCTAGGAAGTCAGGGGCCTTCTACAATGAATTCTATAATGGGATATATTTCTGAAACATTAATCAACACTAGAAGGCTTACTTTCACTAATCCTTCATACAGCAACTGAAAATAGACCTCGAGAGGAGTGTTGAGAACATTTAGCTCAGACATGAAGGACACTCGGTGGGAGGATCTTACTGGTAGAGGTCTGTTTTCCTGGGGCACGGCTGTAATTTAATCTTAGCATTGGAGCCACGACTGGCAAGACTCTTTGCAAGACACGGATTTGTCAAGTGACTTTTCTTGGTAACAGTGTTGTCTCGGTGCTGGTACTTTCCACATGTCCCACCAAGCTCTTTTGGCACACACTTCAACGACAAGTTAGAACACAAACCGGGAACGGAAAAGCTTTTCTGTTGCATCTGTTCTGCATTTTAGGTTTTGTTTCACCTGTTCTAGGTAAGTCTCTTCTTGTTCTTGATGGCAAGGTACTCTGTTCTGTGCTAGTCACCTATATAACACAACAGTCGGGAAAATCAACTGTTATGGCATTGCACACAGCTGGTTTCTAACCAACCCTTGAATAGCTAGGCTTTGGGAGGGGAGAAACAAGGAGAAGTCACTCTTGGAAGCAAAGTGATAATCAGAGCACAAGGCCTCCCAATCACCCTTTCCTTATTTTTTAAGTTTTAGGTGTCATGGAGACATCAAAATCCCAGCAGTCATTGCTATGTTGTCACTTGACTGAACAAAATTTGGAAACAGAGAGAATACTTGTCACAGGGAAACTAAAAAGAGCTGTGGGCTAGGGTATAATTACTAGGTTGGGTGGGCTGGTGTGAGTTCTCTTCCTCCAACCCCACTTACCAATTTCTCCCTTAGGGCAAAATTTTGAGTCATTAGAGATTCATAATTGCATAGAAATTCAAAATAAGATAGAAATTAGGAATTTTCTGTATTAATAACAGCTAATGTTTACTATATGATAAGGGTATAGCAAGTGCTTTATATGTCATAGCTAACCCTTGCAACTACCCATTGAGCCTGGTACTTCAGCTCCTTTGTACAGACCAGGAGGTAGAGGTGTAGAGCATTTAGGCACCTTGTCCAAAGCCATGCAGTAAGGAAGGGATAAAACAAGATTTGAACCCAGACAACCTCACCACATGGCCTAAGTGCTTCATCACCAGCACATGGAGCACTGCTTGCCTGTTAAGTACAGGGCATCTTTCTGGGTATGTCCTCAGGAATCTGATACTCTAGTAAGGAAGGAAATAAAGAGTCTGGGAGGAGGACTTATAACGCAAAGTCCAAAATCCTTTGCCTAGTCCTCATGGACTTTTATTTTGTGATTCAACTTATTTTTCTGTCTTTTTACCTATTAGCTACCGTTTCCCTACCTGAACCCTGGAGTCATTACGATGTTTCTAGAGAAGCACTCATCTACATAGCTCCATGTGTTGGTTTACTACTAAAATGTGTTTTTTCTCCATCCCTGTTCAATTTTCTTCAGGCGAATCCTAATGACTGTCCATGGAGCTCTCCTTACACTTGAACTCATAGCATTCCTTCTCTCCTCTTACAGCAGCTGCTGTGAACCACGCATCTCTCACCAAGCAAGCCTTAAGGACACCCAGAAGGGTGCTCCAGGGGCAGGGAATGGAAAATTCAAAGGCCCCAAGGCAGGAGTTTGTTAAGCATGTGCCAAAACACAAGGAGGCCATTAACATCCAAGAGTGGCAGAGCAAAAATGAGCTGTGTGAGAGCTCAAGGTCAGGGGTCTTTTCATCTCTCCTGGATAACTCAGGCCTGCCTGTTGGAGTGGTTCTTTGGACCATTATCATAGTGTGTGTGTGTGTGTGTGTGTGTGTGTGTACTTAATCACATAACCTCAAAAAAGATGAAATAACATTCTCAGAACTAAAAAGGAGAAATAGATAAATTCATAAGCATTATGGAAGGTTTTAACATACCTCTTTTGCTAAACATTATAAAAAAAACGAGCAGACCAAAAGAAAAAAAACAAACAAACAACAAAACAACCCAGGCTGACTACAGGGCGATTGGAAGGGAATGCCTCGTTCACCATGCCCACCTCCATGTCTTTTCCCCGATTCTTTCACCCACGTCAAAGGTAGAGTGAGTGAGAGGTCAGATCGCAGTTCCAGAAAATAAAGAAGTTCACAGGTGAATTCAGCCTCACTTGGTGTCATCAGCCTCATTAAGACCCAAAACTCAATGGCTATCAGAACTGGATGACAAGTACAGGATTCTCTGTGGAAGAAAAGGCTTTAGTGGCGACGACCGAATCATTGTCCCAAACCCCAAATAGCAGGAAAGACCTGGTATGCATTAATTTGCTACAATGAGATTTTCCTGTCCTTCATCAAGTCAAAATGAGCTATTCTAGGCTTTTCCTGGTCAAAACCAGTTATACCTGTTATAATACTTTACCTCCCACAGTTAGCTTGTTACAGGTGTATTTTCCCCCCATGGCAAACTGAGAAAATCTAGAGTCACACAAATGGAGACTGAATAAACATATAGATTTTCAACCTCACTATTAATCAGATAAATGTTATAATTAAGATGAAATATTTTCCCAAGGATATCATATTGGCAAAGATTTTAAAGTCTGATTTTCCCAAGGATATCATATTGGCAAAGATTTTAAAGTCTGACAACACAACTGGGAAAAAAGGGAAACTCATCTACAGCAGATGAAATTGGAAATTGGTTTGACCATTCTGGAGCACAATTTGTTAACACCTTATAGAACTAAAGATGCATCTTTTGGTCAACTCAGACATTTTACTTCTAGGTAGAAACTGTATCAAGATTCTCAAACTCTCTGGAAAACCAAGTGTTAAAACTTCAACCTGTTGAGGATCAATATTTTTGTAGAATACAGTAAAAACATAAAACAAGTGAACCTTTAAAACAGACAAAATTCAAGCCTGAATAATTTTTTATTTTATTTTATTTTGTTAAGATTTTATTTATTTATTTGACAGACAGAGATCACAAGTAGGCAGAGAGGCAGGCAGAGAGAGAGAAGGAAGCAGGCTCAGAGCAGAGAGCCTGATGTGGGGCTGGATCCCAGGACCCTGGGATCATGACTTGAGCCGAAGGCAAGCCTTTAACCCACTGAGCCACCCAGGCACCCCTGAATAATTTTTAAAAAATTATTAGTTCAATAGATGTTAAAGTACTCAGTTCATTTACTTCTTCTTCTTCTTCTTCTTTTTTTTTTAAAGATTTTATTTATTTATTTGACAGAGAGAGAGATCACAAGTAGGCAGAGAGGCAGACAGAGGGAGAGGGGGAAGCAGGCTCCCTGCTGAGCAGAGAGCCCCATGTGGGGCTCAAGCCCAGGACCCTGAGTTTCATGACCTGAGCCAAAGGCAGAGGCTTAACCCACTGAGCCACCCAGATGCCCCATACTTTAAAGTTTAAATGCTTACTCTCAATTTCTGCTCTTTCTAGTCATTAACTGGTAACAGTCTTTGGTCCATGCTTTGAGGAGCCCTGCTAGTTAACTCTAGCCCACAGCAACAAGGAGATGCACTTAGAGGAGAAAGTTCAGTGCAGCACTGTTTTTTTTTTTTGTTTGTTTTGTTTTTTATTTCTTTTCAGCATAACAGTATTCATTGTTTCTGCACCACACCCAGTGCTCCATGCAATCCGTGCCCTCCTTAATACCCACCACCTGGCTCCCCCAACCTCCCACTCCCCGCGCCTTCAAAACCCTCAGGTTGTTTTTCAGAGTCCATAGTCTCTCATGGTTCACCTCCCCTTCCAATTTCCCCCAACTCCCTTCTCCCTTCTAACTCTCCATGTCCTCCATGCTATTTGTTATGCTCCACAAATAAGTGAAACCATATGATAATTGACTCTCTCTGCTTGACTTATTTCACTCAGCATAATCTCTTCCAGTCCTGTCCATGTTGCTACAAAAGTTGGGTATTCATCCTTTCTGATGGAGGCATAATACTCCATAGTGTGACTAGATCTATACATATTAACATGGAGGGATTGTAAAACTAAGACACTGAGTGAAAACAATTGTTAACAGAATCTTTCTTGCATGATGTCATTTATAAGTTTCAAAAATACTCAAAATAACGTCATATAAAAAAGTGTTATGGATATGAATGTATTTATCAAATTTAAGGAATGGGAGATTACACACTGGCTTCAGGGTAGTGAAGTGTGAGGAGTATGAGATTAGGGCACTTGATTTTATCTGTAACATTGTATTTCCATAAAAAATTGAAACAGGTATTATATAATGTAAATATTTGTTAAATTTGGGTACTGGGTACATAGTGTCATGTTATTTCCCTTTAAAAAATGTTTGAATTATTTCATAAGTTTCGATTTAAAAAGGCAATGAAAACAGTTCAAAGAAATTCACTACATCTTTGAAAAATGGAGTTTTAATTAAAGTGTCATAGTTTATTTGGCCAGAATATATGTAGCTTTAGAGAAACAGACTTTGTCATACTAAAACTTAATCAGCTTTAGGTTCACAACAGAATTGAGGGGAAGGTACAGAGATTGTCCCTGATACCCCTAACCCCTCACGGCATACCTCCCCCATCATTGGCATCCCCCACATTTTTCAAAGCTGGTGAACCTACGTTAACACATTATACTGAGCCAGAGTCCACAGTTCACTCTTGGTGTTGTATATTCTATGGATTCGGACAAATGTATTAATTATGTACTTTTCATTCCAAAGTTCTCTCTTAAAACTAGAATAGTCCACAGACTCAGTAGGGATAATGAAAAAAGGTGCGTTGCTCTGGACACAAAATCTGTCCCAGTCCCATCGCTTCCTATACTAACCTGTCTGAATATTAAGAAGTCTCAAATCACAGAGGAAGACTTAGAAGTCACCTATTCCAACCTCCTCATTATAAAAGAAACTAGCTTGGTTGAAACCAAGACAAGGGTTGGACCCCTTCTCCATTAGAAAAGTCAAAGTCATTTAGAAACAAAAACGCAGCATTGTAACTGCTCCTTGATTTCAGACATTTAAATCCAGGTAGTCCATACTGTCCCTTCTTTAAAACTCAGTTGAGGGATCTCTGGCCCATAAGAAACAAGGAAAGAATGCTGGCTTTGGAGTCAGGCAGATCTCAGTGTGAATTCCAGCCCTGTTCTGTGCTGAGAGCTGTGTGACCTTGAGCCCATGTTTACTCCTCTCTAAGGATGGGGAAGAATAAAGTAGAAACACATAGAGTCCTGGCACATGATGGACACAGTTTAGGTGTCTAATAAAGGCTCTTTTTTTTCACCATCCTTAACTGCTAAGGCACAGAATGTGAAATAACTCCATGTCTGCCTTGCGGTGGTAAGACAGACATGTAACAAATAATTGCAACAGAGGGAGACAGGGGCCAACCTAGATACATTCAGAGGACTCTGAGGTAATTGAACAATCGGCAAGTAACTATTATGCTATCCTGTGTTGCCACTTCATGTATCTGAGTTACAATTTATTCACTTACAAAATGGTTCTCCGCTGTGCTCGCTTCGGCAGCACAACACAAAATGGTTCTCGGCTTTCTATTCTGCTGATTCAAAAGTGAGAGCATAAAAAAAAAATGAAAGTCTTGGTATATCATAAAGCATAATACCAGTGTGAGGCATTGTTCATCACCCCCTCTCCCTGAACCATGTGGGAGGCAGAATAATGGCCTTTCAAACCCATCCACGTGCCTATGTTGCACGGCAAGAAAGAATTAAGTTTGTAGGTGGAATGAAGGTTGCTAACCAGCTAGTCCTAAAATAAGGAGATCATCTTGAATTAACTAGGTGGGCCCAACATAATCACAGGGGTCTTTTAAAGGTGGATGAGGGAAGCAGAAGTTCAGAGTCAGAGAAAGTTTTGAAGATGCTACACTACTGGCTTTGAAGATGGAAGAAGGAACCACAAACCAAAGAAATGCTGTTGGCTTCTAGAATGGGGAAAAGGCAAGGAAACAGATTCTCTCCTAGAGTCTCCAGAAGGATTGAAGCCATGCCAACAGCCTAATGTTAGTCCATAAGACCTGTTTCAGAACTAATAAATAATAACACATTTGTGTTGTTTTTAAGCCATTACATATTTGTGATAATTTGTTTACAGTGGTAAGAGGAAACCTGTACGAACAAACCACAACCTCAGTACTCTGAAAACAACAGCATGAAGAATGGGTTAGTACAGAAGGCAGTGAGAATGTGAATCTTGCTTTTCTTCTAGATTTTATGGTCATCAAACCAGAGACATTGGGTTAAAACCAGAGACACCGCCCTTTCATGATCAATCTGGGTTCCAGAATCAGCAGCATGAGGTCTTTCATTAAATCTCCTCCAGATCATTCTAGCTCTGGCATGCCTACTTTGTGCTCATCTCCACTCAATAATGGCCCCAGGATATTCCATGACAGACACCGAGCAGGGCTCCCCCAGAAAAGCCCCAACTCCTATCTGTCAGAACATTTCTTTCACTCCAAATACTGTGCACTAAGTTTCCTCTATTTCTCCTGATTCATATTTCAGATGTTTCTGTCCACTTGATAAACTTGGAAACATCTCTCAGAATGTAGATCAAAGGTTTCTCTTCCTTTGGTTCCAGTTCTTTATTCCCTGTAGTAGCACCCATATCCATATTATGGAAAGGTTGAGTATACTTCCCTACTCCTTGACTTTGGGCTTGGCCAGATTACTTGCTTTGACCAATGGAATTTTAGTGACTGCAGCAAGAGCAGGGACTGGAGCAATGGTTGCACAGTCAGACCCTCTTGCCTCTTAGTGATGCACTATGAGAACATCTGGTCCAAGGAAGATGAGGACCATGGAGAGCAGATCTGAATGTGACATGCAAGTTTGAGAATGGAGCTCAAAGCCTAGAGTCAAGCACAGTACAGGGAATGGGCCATCAGCTTGCAGACCACAGGTTCAGAAGTGGAGTGCCTCGGTGGCTCAGTTGTTAGGCATCTGCCTTGGGCTCAGGGCTCCCTGATCAGTAAGCTTACTTCTCCCTCTCTCTCTGCCTGCTGCTGCCCCTGCTTGTGTTCTGTCAAATAAATAAATAAAATCTTTTAAAAAATGGCTCAGAAGTATTAAGTTATCATGTCTTTAATTTGTTGCATGGCATTATTGTGGCAATAGCTGATGGATATACCTCTTACATGAGGGTTTTTCTAATAACTCCCCTGAGTAAAACTGACCATATCCTCTTCTATGCCCACTGTACTGCTAAAATTTAAACCTCTGTCTCCCTAAATGGATTTAAATTCCTCAAGGCCAGGTATCAGGTAGGATTTGATCTTGTATCTATGATCCCTAGTGTGATGGCCAAAATATAGTAGGCCACTATGCTTTTTTCTTTTTTATATGAAAAGATTCAATTAAACAAATGAACAAATGAATGAATGAAAGGAACACACTATTCCAAGTTTGTGAACTTGAAGTAGGGGCAGTGAGGGGGAGAAGAAAATCACAGACTTTTGGGCTGATGCAAATGTCGTCAAATACATAAGGGGCCAAACTCACTTGGCAGACCAAATAAATCCTTTTTTTCAAAAACGTATGTTCTGTTTTTCAGGTATCTATAAATGTGGGTGTGATTGATGAAATACATTTATCTCAACGTAATAACAAATGTGTAATTGCTTGAATCATTATGTATTTTCTCAAATCATGTATAAAAAACATTTCATATGACAAATGAAACATTTTGACATTATTCCAAAATGGGGCGGGGGGACCATTCTAGACTATTCCCTTGAAAGAAGTCGTACAGAGTTCCGCACTGTGCCGTGTCTTTCTGGCTTGCTGACTGGTAGACCATGTAGCAGGGACTTGGCTTGTCTGCCTGGCTTACTCTGTCCTGAGTCTCCAGGTCACTGCACATTTACATCATAAGGGCAGGGCTACTGTCAGACTTCAAGATACCTCAAAGAAAATTATAAGCTTTCATTCTTTCTCTACCCTTCCTATCACAAAAAGCTGTCACATCACTGCATTTTCCAGCTCAGCCTTGGGCTGTAATTATAGTCATTGCCATAAGCATTCTTCCAACAGAGAGGCTTATTTAATAGAGAGAAACTCCCATGCCACAAAGAAAAGACTGCCAGTACAAGAGCAATGATTGAACACTGGGAGTTTAGAACATGAAAACTACACACTGAATGTGGCAGGGTGTGGCCTTCCTATGCTAAATATTTATCATAGCAAAGATGTTTCTGTGCAACTGTGGAAGCCCTTTCTCTTCAGTTGGGTTTATTTTCTTTCATTCTAATTCCTTTACAGGATGTCATCTCTAATCTGGCTGGCACAGTAGATGGAAATATTTAAGGGTTCAAAGGCATCTTATGGGGACTAGGAGTTGAGGTTGGGGAGAGGGAAGTGACAGACTGATGGTGATTTCACTTAGAATTCGTATCTCCTCACAGGTGACCCTCAGGTTCTTGACTTAAGTCCGGACACAGGCATAGCTCTCTGGGGCTGACAGGGCTAATAGGAAACTCTGGAAAGGATGTTCAATAAATATTTGTGGTTGAACACATGAACAACAACAACAAGAAAAGTGAATACATGAACAAATGCTTCACAATAACCCTTTGCTCTCGTGCCCCTCAATCATCCTCCCCGGAGCACCTACCCTCCTGTGGCAATGAACTGCTTTCTATTTCTCCAACACCATCCTTCCTATTGCTGTAACTTCTGGTTCCCTTATCTCCCCAGGCCCACCACCAGCTTCCTACCCCACCTTCAAGTCACAAGGCCAGCTCCATGCTCTGGTAGTACTTGCTACAGATTCAAAGGTGCAAAACTTACTATGTCGCAATTTTCCCAGCTCCCGTGCTAAGGAACCATGCATTTTAATCACTGCAGTTGAGAACCAGCTTGGTGCCCTAACACATCACAGGTATTCAGTAAGTGATCACTGAATAACCTGTACATTTTTGACTCTTCTGGTGTCTTCCAAATTGAACAATAAATGATTCTTCTATAATTCTTTTCTTCTAAGTCTTCCTTCCCCAGGACACACCAGTCCCCCAACCTGCCCCAGAACTGATCAAGCAGCAAAAAGAATAAGACACAGTTGTGGGTGTTGGGGTTAAGAGGAAGGAGGACAAATCATCAGATGAATTTTAGCTGGGGATGACATCACCAGATCTACTGGCAGGAAAGATACATTATAGTTTAGATAGAATAACATTTTAAAGTAGACAAGAAGGTCATAACGTAGACAAGAAGGTCAGGAAAAAAATAATGACAGATTATTGCAGATCTTAACTAGGATCAGGGCAGTGGGAATAGAGAGCTGAAGATCTATATCATGTGTTTCAGACAGCATTAATAGGATTTGGTGGCTGACTAAAAATGATGCAAGGACGGAAGGAGTCTAGGATGACTCCAAGGTTAGTTAGTTTGGACAAACTGTATGTCCTTCAGGATAGTGAGGGACACGGGAGAATAGGTCCACTGGAAGAAGGGAGAAGGGCCCAGAGTTAAGCATCATTTTTATTGTAAACAAGGAATCCATGGGTCATCCACAAGAGAGATATCCATCACTAGTCCATTGTTTGGGAGCTCAGCAGAGCAATCTGAGTCGCAGATACAGATTTCAGTCATTAGCAAGCAAGTGGAGGTTGAAGGCTAGGTGGTGACTTGTTTTGCCCGAGGATACGGTATACAGAAGAGGTTCTAGAAATCTGGGGCGGGAAAGGGTTATACGGAAAATGCCAGGGAGTTGACTTAAATTACATTCCTTCCGTGGCTAAATAGGTGTCGTAGCAGTTTTAAAGAAGTGAGAATTACTGACAGTGTTGCGCCTTTCTCCTGGGGGTGGCTGTGTGTGTAATTTGAAAAGCTCCCTATGTGTATCTGATATAATCTCCCATCTTGCAAACCACTGCAGAATAGAATTCTACAACACCGGATATATGTGTTTACATGTGTGACTTTCCTACCAGATTCTGCACTAACTGACGGTGGGCATTTCATCATGTGCAAATCTTCATCCCCAGCACTTAGCCCGGTGTTCCACACACAGGTGTTCATATGTTGTACGAGTCAAATCATCTCCTTTCTCGTTGACCTCATGGTTACATTTTATTGTCACTGACATTTTATTTTTATTTACTTCTTTGGGTCACTGATATTTTAAATGTGAGGAAAAAGAGGCCCCACAAGACTGAGTAACTTGGCTGTACAGCTACGAAGTGGTTCAGTAAATACCTTGTCCCAGTGTCAATCCAGGCCCTTCCAGTGGCCCATCACCTCTGCTTCCTCCTAGATCTGCCACCACCATCACAAGGCAGGACAAGAGGATCATTTACCAATGGGGTCGAACATTTCTGAAAGACCTCACTAAATTCAATTCAAAGTATCCTCTAAGGTTTGCACAGCTGGCCTTCTCACTCCCTATAGGCACACTTCTTGATACATCAGATGAGAAGAATAAATATTAAGATAGGAGTCATTTCATATTGGGCTCACTGTAGAGAAAGACTCAGGCTAAGTGGGAGCACAGGAGAAATGACTATGTGAAGGTGAAGTGTGTGTCATAGTTCCTGATAAACCTCACCCCCTTTATCTGATTAAATAAGGAGTTTGTTTTCGCATGTTTCTTATATGAATACTAGGATTTTTCAAACAGGCAATTAAAAGCACTGTTCCTCTTTAGGTCTCTCCTTAACCAAAAGATTGGTATGTGGCTGCTGTCTTTAATACATGGACTATATGCTAAGGGGAAAAAAAGGAAAATGCTGAGAAAGGATTTTTATGAGAGGAAATTTTATGACTGAAAAATGCAGAGAAGTAGTAGGGAAACCTAGCTCCTCCATGGTCTGTGAACAAATAGCTCCTGACTGGTAAATACCCGCTCCCTACAAGGTAGCATCGACACTCAGTGGGCCGGAATTCTTCGAGGAAAGCTGCTGTGGAAAACCGGGCAGCTTCCACAGAGCCTGTGGATCTAAGGATGGTGAAAGTAAGATCCTGAAAAGCCAACAAAGCGTAGGGGAGCTATCTCAATGGGTAGACACTCATGGGGGCGATTCTTTTTTTTTTTTTTTTTTTTTTAAGATTTTATTTATTTATTCGACAGACAGAGATCACAAGTAGGCAGAGAGGCAGGCAGAGAGAGAGAGAGAGAGGAGGAAGCAGCCTCCCTGCTAAGCAGAGGGCCCAATGTGGGGCTTGATCCCAGGACTCTGGGATCTTGACCTGAGCGGAAGGCAGAGGCCTTAACCCACTGAGCCACCCAGGCGGTCCATGGGGGTGATTCTTGATTAGACTTGTCTTGGTGGAATGAGCTTCAGTGAGGAAGAAGTACAAAACATGAGGAGGGTAATGGCCACCACCAGTCATGCAGCTTGACTGGGATTCGGTAATCCGTTTGCTTTTGAACAAACAGTAGTACCTCCAAAGGCAAGGGAGTTGGGAGGGGGGAGCACGGCCTACTCTGCCTGCACTTCCAAGTCTGGCAACATGGACGGGCTTAACACCATGTAAGGATTGAAAGAGGAAACATGAGGCAGGAGATGGGTACATAGGGCAAGTAGACGGCCAAAGACCAAGTTTGCCAAAAGAGAAAATTTGCCAAGGGATGACCATGCACCAGGAAAGGGGAAGGGTTTCTCTTTCTCTTTTACTATGGCCCTGGAAGCCTTCCCGGAGCTTCCTTGGCTTAAATTCTCCCTTCCTTTCTCTGTGCTTCAAAGTCCTTTGTTCATCCTTTGCTAGAATAGATGTTTTTGTAGTTATCTGAGTCTAAGCCCCTGAAAGGGAAATAACACTTAATTGTAATCAAATGTACTGGCTACTTGAACATTGTTATTTCATTTCAGTCTTAGAACAATCCTGTAAAGCAACAACTGTTATTCTCCTCAGGAAACCAAGCCTTAGAAAGTTAAATATTTTATTCAAATTCACAGAGCACTAAGGAGCAGAGCAAAAATTCAAATCTAGTTCTGTCTGAACCTGAAATCTTTGTTCCAGAGATGGCTCATCTCCCATGAGGCCCCGAATCAGTTCTTGTGCATCATTTCCCCTCAGGGAACCTAGCACAGTGACTTGTACAAGCTAAGTCTTCAACATGTGTTTACTGAATTGATTGTGTTTGTCAGTCTTTTGGGGTGTGTGTGGGGGAGGTTGTTGAATTGACCTCAGGGTATTATTATAACACGAGAACACTTGTTATGAGAGATAGACCAGACATAAATCTTGTCTCCCTTCTCAGAGTCTCTCAAGTACAGGTCTCATCAACCTCCACTCCATTCTGCTCTAGATTTGGATGGGAGGTTACTTTTCCGGATATTGGGGTTGGCTTCCTGGGAGTTTTTGAAGGGCCAGATGACAAAACTTAGGTATGGGGGAATTATGTCCCAGTGGGATAAGACTCAATCAAAGGCAAGTGGGAGGGAGGAGTTCTTGTAATCCCTGTGGAGAAAGTCCTACCAGCGAACAATGAAAGCTATGTTTCTGAGTCATCTGGGAAGTACTGGCCAGTAGAGCAACTCATTGCTTCATGTGGCCTTGCATTTGACCTTTCTTCCTCACCTGCACTGCCCTGGGCACCCAAGTAAAAACATCAGCCCTTAAGGAATAGAGGCGTGATATGTAACAGAAATAATCCAATAGGGGGCGCCTGGCTGGCTCAGTCAGTAGAGCACGTTGTTCTTGATCTCAGGATCATGAGTTCCAGCCCCTCATAGGGCCTGGAGCTAGCTTAAACAAACAAACGAAGAAATAAATAACCCAAGAAACTCTAACAAACATATATGTACCTAGAACAGAGCCATGAAATAGATTTGTAAAGGAAAACAACAACAACAACAACAACAAACTGACGTGACAGGGAGAGACTGGCAAACTCCAAGTCATACTGGGAGAGTTTATTATTCCCCTCTCAGAAGCTGACAGATTTCAATACTTCTCCCTTTGAAGCAGAGATAAAGAAAAAAGGAATTAAGTCTGTACCAGATTTAAATAAGAAAAAGGATACAAAATGTCTATGAACGACCAACTGGAATGTGGAATCCTATTCAATAATCATAACAGGGTTTCTGCAGACATATAGGCTTGGGGGTTCAGAAAAATGACACATTTTAGGATATGACAACTTTGTAAGTTGGGGAGAACCTGGTTCTCAAAGTCAGGGCACAGGGCTAGGACACCTCAGTTCACACACGCAGGTCCTCCCTGGCCTCAGGCTCCTGGGTCAGTCCACATGAAACATCTCCCCAGGAAACCAAACACTGCTGGCTCAAGCCCACACTGAGCTGTTAGAAGGTGGGCTTCTGAGGATTTGTGGTCTCTGCCACAAGCCTCCCCATTCTTTAGCTCTTTCCATGTGATGAAAATCTACTTTCCAAGTAAAATTAACTCTGAAACCAGAGAGCTATGAGAAAGCTGTTTCGAGGCTAATGCTTTTCCTGAATTATGCATTTGAAATCCTTGGTTGTCTTTTACAGTGAGCATCAAATTTTTACCCTGGCATAGCCTCTCTCCCACTGTCCATGCAGTTACTATCATTTGAATTCCTGCCTCCCTGAATAACTTTGTAATCTGGAGTTTTCCAATGACACATTTGATAAATTTTAAAAATATTTTCCATTTTTTCCTTGTTATAAAAGCAATGCCCATTCATTGTAGAAGACTTTGTAAATACTTTAAGAGCAGAAAGAAGAAGATAAAGTTCACTCATTATCCTATCACTCACTGGTGGCCACTTGCATGTTTTATCTTAACCCGGCCACATCTTTTTGAAGCTGACTGACCAGATTTTCTCAAAGTTCTCAGGCCTGCTATTCCCTCCCACCTCTGTCCTTTTTTTTCTTCCTTCGGCACTTCCCCCCACCATTTTCCTTTATGTCTGCTATTCATCACTAAGTAACAAACAGCTCTCCCAAATTATAATTTTAAATCTCCTTATATTTTATTAACTCAGAAAATTTAGGTGTAAGAGGTCCATAGGTGAAGACCTGAATTTGTTCCTCAGATTCGATAAAAAAGGTAAACTACTAGCACAAGTTATCTGAGGGATGGATTGCGTGAGACATGGGACAGAATCACTTCCTGGCACTATCCCCAAAATGCTCTCTCCCCAGTTCTGCAGAGTCACCAGTCTGGAAGCGCAAAAGCTATTTACTGTGTCCTAATAATAATGACACATAGATATAGAGTACTTACCATGCACCAAGCCCTGTTAGAAGTACTTTGTATGGATTAACTCATTCAGCTTTTACACTAGTCCTGCATCAGAAGTACTAGTGATACTGGGCACCTGGGTGGCTCAGTCGGTTGAGGATCTGACTCTTGATTTCAGCTTAGGTCATGATCTCAGGGTCCTGGGATCGAGCCCTGCGTGGAGCCCCACATCAGGCTCTGCCATCAGCAGGGAGTCTGCTTGAGAATTCTCTCCCTCTCCCTCTGTCCCTTTCCCTGCTTACACTCTTTTGCTGTCAAATAAATAAATCTTAAAAAAAAAGAAAAAAAGAAGTACTAGTGATATCACCCTATTTTGCAGAGGAGGACACTGAGGCACAGAAAGATTAAGTGACTTGTTCAATGTCCCAAAGTTACTAAGAAACAGAGCTTGGATTTGAACCCTGGTGGTCTGTTTCCAGAATCTATAGTTTCAAACCACTGTGCTACCCTGAATCCAGGATACTTCCTATTCTGCAAGTTGTGATTTCTACAGCATGGGATGTGAGACACAACTTAAGGCAGTTCGTGGAGAAATGTTTAAATATTTTGTTTATTTTTATTAGTTACTTACTTATTAATTAACTAATATTATACTTTAATGTGTATTAGAAAAATATCTTTCACAAGTGTGGTATCACAAACATTATTGCTTAGAATGAATAAAATTTAAAGTCAATTTCAAGAAAATTATTCAAAATAGTACAAAGGGTATGTAAAGGTTGCAAAAACAAATTGTAGCTCTTATACCCAATGCCTCAGCCATGGGCTGGCGGCGTGATAGGCAAATAGACCTCTCTCACTGAAGTGCACCAGAATCTGTCCCGAAGGAGTCAGAGTCCAGAGGGACAGTGTTCTGGCCACTCAGATAGCCATTTGTAGTAGATAAATAAACATGTACTCGGTCTGCCCCTCCTTGGAATTTATATTTCCCTGACTTGATGCTATGATCCTATAAAGCTCCTGGCTATACAGAAGTTGAAGAAGTTTTTCAGTTTTGTATAAGGTCCTCTTTATGACAATGCAAGAGGTATTTTTTTCTTTAGTTTCAATTACAGGAATAATAGACTTTTATTTTGGGAAATCTTGAATACATTGTTTTGCTACAATAAATCTTAGAGTACAACTAGCAGCCCATTGTCTTAGTAATTATCAGCTTTCATACCTTGGATGTATAGAATTTGACTATGCCTCATCTTATCACTTTCCTTCATTCTTTATTCACAATTATTTTCTTCCAGGGCATATAGATCTATATAATACACTTTATATGTTGTGTGGAATAAAACAAAAGCAAAAAAAACCCCAAAAAACTAGTATTCCCCAAATACTAAATGTTAAGTGGATTGTGACTCAAATCAGCAGTTGCAAGGAAAATGTAGAATTTTTTCCCCCATCAGTCACAATTAATTTGCCTTTGTGGGGCAAACCTAATTCAGGAGTCTTTTCCAATCCTCCAGAATATATATTCACAGTGCATTTGACAGCATCTTTTTTCCTTTCCTGCCTCATATCACCATAATAGAACTAATTGCCTGAGTGTGGCGCTCAAGCAAGTGGACTTATCATTTTCCCCCCTACACAGATAGCCCAATCTATTTTAGACTGGGTCCAGGCATTTGTGAGCATGACTCTCTTGTTTTATTATAGTTCATGGTCAGTGTAGATGATTGATCTATTTAAAGTTAAAATACAAAAGCCTCTAAAGAAATTCCTAGTGCAAAGAAAGAAGCAAGAAAGCCTAAGTGTTGGTCAAAACATTTCCCTGAGGCTGCTAAGGGTGCAAATGAAGTCTCATTGCAAAACACTGAATGCTATTTTTGAGTTTTTTTTTTTTTTTTTCCTAATGAAAACTCTCCAGGACCCTGCGTGGTGAAGTTGGTTGAGGATCTGACTCTTGGTTTCAGCTTGGGTCATGATCTCAGGGTCATGAGATCAAGCCTCTCATTGGGCTTTGTGTTCACCATGGAGTCTGCTTAAGATTTCTCTCTCCCTCCACCCTGTATTCATGGGAATACAGGAAGACACATACCACCGGGACTCATGAAGGCAGGAGGACAAAGGCTTTCTGGATCTAACACAGCTGTGGCGTCCAAGCATCTAGGGCAGCGTTTCCCAAACTTCAGTAGGCAAATCACTTGGGAACCTCAGAATGCAGATTCTGATTTAAGTCTGGAATTTAAGTCTGAGTTTCTGCATTCCCAACAAGCTCCCAGTGATGTTGCTGCTGCTGGTCTGCAGACCACACTTGGGGGAGAGAGGATCTAAATTTCCTCTGTGTAAGAGTTACTCAAGTCCCTGTTTTTTCTCTGTCCTGTGTCTTTCACAAACTCCACAAGGGAAAAGACTGAATTACCTCAGTGTGATGAAAATCTAAGCACTCTTTAAAATACTCTTTTGTACCTTTGAAAGGTACCTTCTATAGAGCATTACTTACATAATCAGAAATGAAAATTATTTTATGTTATTTGTTACTAACAACATTATCACTTTGGCTGGGCAATGCTGGCCTTTCAGAAACCCAGAGCTGGTGAGAAAAATACAGATTTGAGAAGCAGAACACATCCTAAGGACAGAGCCAGCATCTTTGGAAGGAACTGTAGGATTCCCAAGGGGTCAACAAACTGCACCCAAACACCAAGATGTAGGGGCCACTTTTAGGGAACAGGCTTGAACCTTAACCTTGAGCAAGGCGATAGGGTCCACAGGGACCACCAACCTGATGCAAAAAGTCTTATTAAGCCATACACCCTAAATGACCAATGGGATCCTTACAACCAGGCACAGTTCTGAAGATTACCAAAAAAGTAAAATTCCCTGTGTCCCCATACTCTGCCCTATGACTATAGACCCTCCCACCCTCCACTGCCTCAAGGCTCACAGTCTCTCCTTTGCTGTCCTTCCTGTGGCTCCCTCCATCTCCTTTGCTCTGCCTTGGGTGAATTCTGTCACCACCCATGCCAGGGTCCCCATGCAATCCACAAAAGACTCCCTCTCCTGAACTGAGATCTCTCATGTTCTTTTCTGTCGGTGGGTGGGTCCAACCCTGCACTGCAGCTTGGGAGAATTAATAAGGGGAAATCTCCTTTAGAATGGAATTGGGAGGCTGCAAGGAGGAGCTCCCATGCCCTATCACTCATTATCAGTTGCAAGTCCAACAGGAAGAGTTGGACTTTGCATGTGTTTTCTACTTTACTACCTCTGCAGGAAGAAGAATGGTTTTTCCTTCTCCCAGCAGCAATGGTTCAGCCCATGAGAGACTGTCACAACTCAGTAAAAGCCGCTGTGCATTAGACTCTCGGTTTACTCCAATGGACTTCTTGTTTATAACAGCCTTCCCAACAAACCTCTTTGCTCTAGAAAAGAATCCTCTTCTCCTTCATTCTGGGGATCTGCCCAGGGTTTTGCTGTAGCTTCTTTGCTCTGGATGGCAATTCTCTGCTATTCCCAAATAAACCCATCTTTCGCCAGTAAAAGAGCTGGCAAAGAGTTTTATTTTTGAAGTTTAACAGTTCATCTGGGCTCACTTTGGAAGGTAGTCAGAGAGCTTTGTCGTTCTACGAGGGCTACCTTCTTTAGCTATGCTTGCCATGACCCTGATGCCTGCCTTGCATGGGGACACAGTGAGAGGAAGCAAGAGAGGGTCATCTGAGAGTGTGCATAGGACCTAGAGGCAGCCTGATGGTAATTAAAGGTGCTAATATAATATTTCTTCAGATTTGAACTAATTACTGGCTTAGGGCTTAACCAGAACAACATGGTATGTTTTACCAGCCATTTCTATTTTATACCAAGTAACATTAGAGAAACAAATGCTGAATATCATACAGTTGGGTGTAAATCGGCTTTTAGCCCTCCCCCCCTTTAAGAAAAAAAGATTTTATGTATTTATTCATGAGGGACAGAGAGATAGAGAGAGGCAGAGGGAGAAGGGGGCTGCCTGATACTGGACTCAATCGCAGGACTCTGGGATCATGACCTGAGCTGAAGGCCAACCGAGCCATCCAGGTGCCCCTAGTCCTCCCCTTCTTTCCAAGCTCAAGTTCAACTGAGAACTACTTGAAAGAATGGTCCAAAGACCCCAGCCTCTCAGGGTTTTAGAGCTGAAGGGTGGGTCCACTGTGCTAGGCTTCTGTGTTTCAGTACAAGAAAAGTGGCTCTCCTTAGCCTGGGGCCTTGCCCTCCTAGAAGGTCATTAGTTTTTAAGATCAGTTGCAAGAAGCTGCTTTCTGGACTCATGGGACTGGGAAATCTGCCGATCCTGTCTCAAGTGGACCCCCTACCTCACCTCCCAAACCCTAATTGACCTCACGTACAAAATGCACTTGGCTGAAGACTGACCCTAAGGGTCTGCCTTCAATGCTGCCCTTTACAAGGTTCTGACAACACAACACCATTTTCCCTGTTGGGGGTGCTCAGAGCACACATATGCTGCTAGAAGCATTTTATGAGCTGCTGAGAGTTTCAGACAGCTAGGGCAGGGATGAGAACTCAGCAGTATTTACCAGTTCAGCACAGAAATAATTTCTATCACATGGTATAGACCTTATCCCATTGTGATGAGACAACTGGTCTGTGTGGCTATTTATCATTGGGTCATTAAATATGAGTCATGTTGGTTTGTTTTGCTGACATTCCCACTTCATCCCTGAAAACCCTCAAACACCAGCGGTTGACGTAATAAAGACTTTTCATGGTGGCTTGAGGGTATTTACTTCCTTCACTTCCTTTTAAAAAAAAAGGAGGAAAGTCAGTGTGCCTCTAGGGGGAAGGACAGAGGGGAAAAATCTCTGAAGTTGTGGCAGAGCTAACTACTGTCTTTGGAAAATGACAAATGTCTAATGGGCAATTTTTTCTTTTTTAAGATTTTACTTATTTATTTGACAGAGAGAGATACACAAGAGAAAGGGAACACAAGCAGGGAGATGGGGAGAGGGAGAAGTAGGCTTTCCGTGGAGCAGGGAGCCCAATGCGGGGCTCGATCCCAGGATCCTGGGATTGTGACCTGAGACCCTTAACTACTGAGCCACCCAGGCACCCCAATGAGTGATTTTTTTAAATGTATGCTGTAGATGTGGGATGCAAACTCCCTCTGGCATCTCTACTCTAAAATCTTCCGTAAAATATATGGTACTCACTAATGGTTTCGTGTGAATGGAGAATTTAAGAGCACGTGGAGATCTGCATGTTCTGGGACGTGAAGAGAAGAGCTGGACAGCCCTCTTGAGCGCAGGGGCTGGAAGACAGGGGCCCCTGGCTGTATTCGCCCAGGTGGTGTACTTTTGGGGAGGTGCTACTCACACTGTAATATAGACAAATGTTGCCCCCAACGTTGTGATACTCTCAATCTGCACAACCAGCTGTATTGGCCTGAAATACAGGGGTAGACTGTGCTTTTTTATATCCATACATTTATAGAGCATTTCCTGGGTATATGGCTAGGATTTTATCCTTGCCCTAGAGTTTCTTCTATGCTTCAGGGAAGGCAAAATGAAATGCAAAGATAAAAATGGAAGGTGGCAGTGCTAAGTGTTACATGAATAATGCAGAAAACTCTTCTGAGAAATACCAGTCCTATGAGATGCTCTGTGAAAAGTGTCCTGAGACCAATTAAGTTGGGGAAACACTCATATTCAGACCTTTCCTTGGAGGTTCTTCATGCACACAAGTGTATTAAAAGATCCCATCATTATATAATCTGCACATCATCTGTTAGCTCAGAGTTCCTCATTTATTTCAACATGGAACATGTTTTTGTGTAACATCTATTAACATTCCAAGAAAATGGGGAGGAGCTTCTGTTGTAGAAGGTACATGCTGAGGATTTAGGGTAGGAAGGAATCACTTTGGGCTGGATTTACGGTTCTATGGAAGCATTTCAGGGAGGCAAAGGAAAAGTACACAGCCCTAAGAAATAGGCAACAGGTAGGTGAACAGAACCAGGGTGGAAAAAGAATGATCTGGAATCATTAGAGCAAGGCAGGAAGGTAGGAACACATAGGTGAGTTTAAAGACCTTTGAGCCTTAACTTGGGAAGAGGCTGGGAAAAAAAGTTGAAGAGGTAAGTAGGAACCAGATTTTGAGAGTAATAAATGTAGGCTGGAACTTTAACTTCATTCTGTACATGCAGGTAAATACAAGTTTATTTTTAGAACAGTTTTTGCATGGAAAATTGCCACATACCAAGCAATATAGAAGGTTGTTAGAGGTGTGAAATTTATTAAACAAAGGAGGCCATTAGACCGAGGTGGGCTCTAATACCTTGGTGGCTGGTCTACATAACAAACCAAGATCTAGGTCTATAAATGTCTCAAGGTTATGAAATCAACACGCTAAGGACAACCAATCACAAAGAGCCAAATAGGCCTTAGGTTATAGCCAGTCAATGATTTCCTTCTTCGGCCTTTTCTCTATAAAAAGCCTCCCTTGGCTCCTGTGTGTGTGTGTGGGGGGGGCAGATACTTCTAACCCCTTTGGGTGTGGTGCTGCCTGATACAAATTGATATGTATTCAGATAAACTCTTAACATGTTTAATATGCCTCAGGTTATTCTGATGGAGAAGGACTCGGTAGAAATGAGAGTTATTCAGAGCCCAAAAAGAAGATGAGAAGACCAAGGTCAGGGCAGTGGACAGTAAGAGGGGATGTGGAGAACCCAACAGAGAGAGAACTAACTGGTCACACTGGCAGGGAGGGGGGAAGAAAGGGGGGCTGCCACAAATGACTCCAGGGTAAAAGGAGAAAAAAAAAAAAACAGGCTAAAGGGAGAGCAAGCAGATCTGAGAAGGGCAGGGCAAGTGTCACCTTGGCCTTTGTTTCAAGGTCAGTGGTTTAATAGTGTCTGGCTCAAATATAGTCTCTGGCTCCTTCCTGTGCCACATGAACAGGAGATCTGGCTGCAACTATACTTCTCAGTGCATTCAAACTGAAGTTATAGATAGTCAAGTCCAAGCTGACTTTAACCAAGATCGAAGACATTCAGAGTCCCGGTCTTGAATTAAACTCCCTTAGCTTTCCCTAGCAGTTATAGTACCCTCCAATGTTCGAGCGCCCGCTGTGTGGCTGGCATATGCTAGATATTTACATACATTACCTTTTCATTTTCACAATAACCATACAAGGCAGACTTTACTGATTTCCTTTTCAAAAAACGGCATCTTAATAAGTGTTGGTTAATGCAGAGTCCCCCCCCCATTTATTTGCATTGGAAGTCTAAGGTTCACAGAGGTAAAGTATATTATCCACGATCACACAGCTAGGATGTGAGCCCAGGTCTGACAGACTCTGAGTCCTGTGCTATTTCCAGCACACTTCCTGACTCTGACTGAAAATACTCATCTCATCCTGATGTTCCTTCTTCTTTTAACGTATACTCTGCATTCTGGCTTCACTTACTTCGATTATCTACTGCTCTAAATAGCAGCTCAAAATCACCCACCTCATGTACATTTTCTCACTTTCCCATCCTTGATCCTGCTTAACTCTTACCCGATTCTGTATTTCTGGTACAATAACATCAGGTACTGTTAACTAACATCTTATTACAATAGGGAGTAAATCCTTTTGAAGCCGGAGGATTTATTCAGTCCCTGAAACATTAGCTGGGAAGCCCAGAGAGGTATTGTTGGTGGGTCCTAGGCAAAACCAGCTGGGAGTGCTCAAAGAAGAACCCGGTACTATGAAGATGTAGCCAGACCTGTCAGGGATCAGGCCAGGATGTGGGAACCAGTTTCATGGACCAAGAGTGATGCCAAGTGAGTCCACAGGGAACATTCCTGGGATCACATGAATGAATACCTGAGACTTAGTGCTGGGACAGGAGCAGGGCTCAGGTCTTGAACAGCCAGGGGCCACGCCATATGCATCTGAATGGACAGAGTGTAGGCTGCAAGATGTAATGGGAATCCATGCTCAGCCTGTTTTCTGAAGGGCAGCCTGTGATCTCCCCATGCAGAAGCTCAGTGGTGCAGCCTAACAAAGTCCCTCCAGGGCTTGGGCTGAGGCCTCTCTGAAGTCAGCCATCTTTGAATCAGCTCTTCTGGACTCGCTGTCACACTTCTATGGCAGTACCCTCCGTGTTTCAGGCCTCAGTGGTTCACCCTTCCATACAACCGCATCGTGCCTTTACTATGAATTTGGAGACTGTGCCTTGTGAGGATCAACTTCCTTCCTCTCCACGTTGGCAAATCTCTCAGTATTTTCATTTATCTCCCTCCTTCCTCTTCCCTCTGGGAGCTAACACTCGCAGCTCTGTTCCTGCTTCCCTGAGCGGCCCTTCTCTCACCTGCCTGTTCACTGTCTTCTCCCTCCACTTCTCTATATTACCCAGATTTCCTGTTTCTTAAAGGGGCTGCTTTTGATCTGCTTCTCTATTTAAGCTGTCACTTCTTTTCCTCTTTCCTTCTCCCAGTTTCTAGTCCCTCACCTCCAATTATCATGAAACCCTTTACCACTGGACTTCCGTCTTTCCTAGGACTTTTAAAAAAAGTCCTAGGAAAGAAATGCGTCTTTCCTAGGACTCAGGTTGCTCCTGTGGACCCCTTTACCACGTCCCCCATGCTGAGACTCTCCCCTCTATGATGCTCAGTCCCCTGTGCCTCCCCTGCTCCTTGTTTGCTTTCTTCTCAGCTCCTCTTCCCACAGTCTGTGTGTAGACAAGTCTTAGCTTCTGGCCTGTCCTTCTTTCCTCTTTCCTTTTACTATCTCCCTAAGTGAGAATAAAACTTCCATGACTTAGACCACATATTCTGCACAGCATGGGGAGGCCTACTTCTCTGTCTCCAGCACAAACCTGCTAAATTCCAACTCTGCTCTTTCAGTTGGAGAAAAAGATTTTAATCCCACTGTCCTGAGTGGGCTTCAATTGGGCCATCATTCTCTACATGCCTGCCCTCCCCAACCTCAGGGAATAATCGTTATCCTAATTAAAGCTACTTTTAATGGGCAACTACTATGTACTGTAGGTCATTCACTCTAATGCCAATGATATCTCAATGAGGCAGGTTTTTTACTCCCATTTTATAAATGAGGAAGCTAAGGTCAATGATCTAACTTGCCCACATTCACCCAGCAGAGCTGGGATTCAAAGCCAGATATCAGTGAATCAACCAGTTAGCTTTTATACTTTGAGAAGAATTTAGGATAGTAGCTAAATGCATTGCCACTGATGCTAGATTACCTGGATTCCTACCTGGTTCTGCCACCTCCTAGCTGGTGACTTCAAGCCTGATACTTAACCTTGCCTGTGTTTCAATTTCCCAACCGATGGAATGGAGACAATGGTGTCCCATCTTGGGCAGTTCTGAGGTCACAGCAGGTAAGCACAGTATCTGGCACAGAGTAACTATGTGAGTGCAGGCTAGAATTATGCATACTTTATCACCTGTCACCCTATTTTTCATCCAGTGACTATCCTTACATTAAATATTTATTTATTTTGGAGAGCATGAGAAAGAGAGTGGGGAAGGGGGTGGAGGGAATAAGGGGGTGAAGGGGATGAGGGGAAAGAAAGAGAAACTCAAGCAGACTCCACACTGAGCATGGAGCATGACGTAAGGCTCAAGGTGGGGCTCGATCCCACAACTCTGAGATCAGGTCTGAGCTGAAACTAAGAGTTGGATGCTTAACGAACTGCCTCACCCAGGTGTCCCACGAGAATCTTAAGTAGGCTCCATGCCCAGCTGGGAGCCCACCATGGGGCTCAATCTCACAACCCTGAGATCATGACCTAAGCTGAAATCAAGAGTCAAACTCTAAATTGAGCCACCCAGGTGCCCCAATTACATTGATCTTTGACTGCATTCACAACATCCTTTTGACAAATACTGTCATTATTTTGGTGAAGACCAGTATTTGTTTCTCAAACACATAAATTTTCTAGTTTTACTGAAGTTGTCCACTGTGAATAAATGGGCATTGCCTAGCCTATTATACAGAATAAAAAGGATTTAACCATTCATTGGTTAAATTCATTAGGCATCACTTTGGATAACTCTTTAGAAAAGTAAGATTAAAAACTTTATTTCTATTATATGTTTAGGCAAAGCAGAGGTATTGTGAGGCTTGTAAAATAAAAAATAAAAGAAGGAAATGTATGCTACCAAACAGAACACAATCTATATCCATACTTTATCATTTAGAGCAGTGATTCCTACCTAGAGATGATTTTGCTGTCCCCCCATCCCCCAGGACACTTGGTAATGTCTGAAGACATTTCTGGTTGTCACAGCTTAGAGGATGGTCCTATTGGCATCTAGTGGGTAGAGGCAGGGATGCTGGTAAACACCTTATAATTCACAGGACACCCTCTCCCCATCAAAGAGTTATCTAATCTGAAATGTTCATAGTGCCAAGGTGGAAAAATCCTGATTTCAAGACAGAGACAGGATGGTTCAAACCGGTCTTGTAGTTTTTAGACCAGTTCTTGTTAAAAGCAAACAAAACTAAAAGTCACCACATGAAGTTTCTCTAAATTTCACAGGGATAGTGTTAGTGGCATCAACGGATGGTAATGTAACACCACTGCTGACTTTATTTTGGAGCACAGAGTTTAATTATATACGACAGCACCCCTGGAGAGATAAGAAAATTGTCATGATGGTACAAGAAGAAATAACCACCCTCCAAAGTCCTGGAAAACTTTTAACAACAAAAGTGGTAGCCAGCAGATAGCGAAGCAGATAACTGTCACCTTGTTTCAAAAACAGCAGAACCCTCATGGAGGCAACTGACATCAGCATGCTGTGTCAGAAGGACCTTGTCAAGTAAAGGCTGTAATTGCCAACAGGTTCCCTGGGCAAGAGGGAAGAGGAAAAACAGGAAAATTTAAAGTCCTCTGTGAATTGCTCTAACACAGAGCACAAAGGGGAGTGGATGTGACAGCTTTTAAGCTGACAGTTGCTCTAGGTGAGCCAGGAATAGAGTGACCCTGCAGATGTTTAATGAGCCCAGAAGAAGACACTTTTCTCTGCTCTGCTAGAGACTGCCTTCACAAAAAAAAATCACTGACTTGGTATGCAAATGTTTTTGCATAAGATGTCTTGCCATTTCTTTTGGCTGCCTGTGAATGCACTGCAAAATGTATGGCTTTGTAGAATTATAGTCTGTTAGAAATATAAGGAGATAAAGAAATTAATGGCAGGTATGTTTACTTCTGCATAGGCCAGAAGAGAGAAAATCCTGAAACATGGTGAGCACATGAAACATCAGAAACCTTTGGGTCAGTGAAGGACAGGTGCCTTTCCTTTCTTCCTTCACAATAGAAAATACCCCAAATTATTTAGTGTTGCCTCAATGCTATCAATCAGTAGATGATAAAGGAGGGTAGATAAGGAAGCTAAGAATGGAGGAAATGTGTCTGGCAGGATAGAGTTTTGGGGAGAGGTGCACACCTGGGGAACAGACCAGGCCCTGGAATGGTTTCCAGATGCTGATTCCCTTTCCAGGGTTCCAAGGTGAGTGGCCAGGGATGGGGTACATATGTCCCAGCCACTAGCCCAGATGCAACTCCATCTAAATTAGAAAAGAGGCCCCTCCTAAACGCTTTTTTCTATCTTCCAGAAAATTGTCACAATAATTACTCAAGTCTACAATGACTACTCTGTCAACTACCCCACCCATCTCTGAGATGTGCAAAGCACAATGTGCAAAATTATAATAAACAAGGAGCTCTGGTGGAGATATCAATGGTCATCAGTGGCTGCAATTTTAAAATTCCATGGTCCCAGTTAATCCCCAGTTAATAGAAGAAAGTTCTTCCCTCAGAACAAAAGTAGTTAATAAATTTAGAAGAACAGACCTAGAAAAAGCATAATTTTTGCAGTTCCCATTGAAATAATTGATGCAGGGTGCCTGAGTAACTCAGCTGGTTAAGCGTCTGCCTTCGGCTCAGGTCATGATCCCAGAATTCCAGGATCAAGCCCCACATCAGGCTCCCTGCTCAGCAGGGAGTCTGCTTTTCCTTCTGCCCTTTACCCTGCTTCTGCTGTCCCTCTCGCTTTCTCTCTCTCAAATAAATAAGTGAAATCTTTTTTTTTTTTTTTTAAAGAAATAGTTGATGGGGGCACCTGGATGGCTCAGTGGGTTAAGGCCTCTGCTTTTGGCTCAGGTCATGATCCCAGAGTCCTGGTATCGAGCCCCGCATCGGGCTTTCTGCTCAGCAGGAGTCTGCTTCCTCCTCTCTCTGCCTACTTGTGATCTCCGTCTGTCAAATAAATAAAATCTTAAAAAAAAAAAAGAAAAAGAAATAATTGATGCAGGCAAAAATCACCAATGAATGCTAAAACTACTAGGTAGGTGAAAGATGACTGGAGAACAATATTTATGTGGTGCTTAAGTAGCACCCTACAAATTACTTGTGGATTTTCTTAAACAAACATGTCCTTTTCTTCAATCAATTCTCCCAATATATATTTTACTTATTTATATGCTGTAATCATACAGAACTGTACTGATGCATTTCTAAAACATAAACACAAAAATACATCTGAAAGAGTGAGATAGGGGTGCCTGGGTAGCTCAGTTGGTTAAGCGTTGACTCTTGGTTTCAGCTCAGGTCGCCATCTCCCAGTCCTAAGATGGAGCCCCACGAGGGGCTTTGCGCTCAGGGCTGAGTTTGTTTCAGATTCTCTCTCTCCCTCCCACTCTGCTTCTCCCCTCACTCGTACACACACACTCTCTCTAAAACAAGTAAGTAAATGAAATCTTTAAAACAGTGAGATTAAAAACAATTAAGCTATTACAGATTTTTCTCCCAACATCCCAAATCATTGTCTTTGAGGCACACTTCAGAAAGCATCAATTTAGTCTATCCATTATTTTGTGCCTGGAGATTTCTCTGATGATTGAAATTACTGGCCAAAGCAAAAGAAATAAAAGGCACACAGAACAATGCAAAAAGAGTTGAAATCACAGAAAAGGCTCTCCTTCACCACCACTGAATAGTGAAGATGAATCTTTCTGACTCGAAGACAGCCAGATGTGTTACTTGCTCTGTTTTGCTCCGTTTCTGGACATGTCAGATGTTGTTATGATTTTTACGTTTTTCTTTCCATCCCACATTTTTCATGTGTTGCTCATTTTTACCATTTGCTTTGGGTTTTATGTCATTCTGTAGCATCTCCCCTGCATTCCCTGTCCCAAGCTTTGACTCCCACGTCAAGCTGCTGGTTCATTTCAGAACAACTTGTTGCATTACCCAAACAAACAAAAGTGGGCCACTCTTCAATGAATGGGGCAGAGAAAGGGGGCCAGAGAAGGCATCCTCAGGCTGTGATGTAAGTAAGGAGTAAGAGTTAAGTGTTATGGGTTTTTGTTTAAAATATGTCTTCATATGGGGCGCCTGGGTGGCTCAGTGGGTTAAGCCTCTGCCTTTGGCTCAGGTCATGATCTCGGAGTCCTGGGATTGAGCCCTCTCTCTCTGCTCAGGAGGGAGCCTGTTTTCCCTTCCTCTCTCTCTGCCTGCCTCTCTGCCTACTTGTGATCTCGCTCTCTGTCAAGTACATAAATAAAATCTTAAAAAAATAAATGTCTCCATAATGGAGGAATCTGGTAGTCCTCACCTTAACCAACTAACCATACTTAACATCACTAATCTCCTGATGAGTTCTCAAAATGAAATACAGCTCTATGAAGTATGCTTACCAAAAATACTTCATCTGTGTTTATTCAAGCCTTTAAGCCTAATTTCCTTTTCATAGGCAATACAAGAGATAAAGAAACAAATAAAACAACAACAAGATGAAAGATCCAGAAATGTAGGTCTCCAACAAAGTTGTCAAAAAGTAACAACAACAAAAAGTTGGGGTGCCTGGGTGGCTCAGTCATTAAGCGTCTGCCTTTGGCTCAGGTCATGATCCCAGGGTCATGGGATTGAGCCTCATATCAGGCTTCTTGCTCAGCGGGAAGCCTGCTGCTCCCTATCCCACTTCCCCTGCTTGTGTTCCCTCTCTCACTGAATCTCTGTCAAATAAGTAAACAAAATCTTAAAAAAAAAGTTAACCATTGTGTTGCCCCAAATTAGAGAACATATTATTATTAACATTACTGCAGTCATGATGGGTGAATGGCAACATTCATGGCGAAAAGTCTCCTGGCCAAAATACCATAGGTCTTTAAATAGCTGATCATTATTTTGCAAATATTTTTTTTTCTACATAATGAAAGGCCTTATTAGAATAGATTACTTTATTAAAAATGTGTATCAAATAATATAAAAGCTTATAATAAAAGATAGCCATTCTTTGCATTCATCACTACCCATCTCCAAGAAACAGCCAGCTTTAACTACTTGGCTATGTTTTCAAATAAGTGTTATCATGTCTTTAAATAATGTGTTCTTATTACTATTTTTCGGTTTATCAGTGTGAGACCTTCTGCTGTGACAAATGAAGATTTAGTTCTTATACTCTCATCTCTCTGTCTTTCAATATAGTTATATCATCGCCTTTTGTTAAATTAATGGAAAACAATTGCATAAAAGTGTCATTGCAGAACCAAATAGTATCCTATGAGTATACTTTTTTCTTGTGTGCCTTCGTCCTTGTCCTAAACATCTTTCCTTTCTTTTGCAATGTATTCCTTACAACAATCCTTCTGTTTTGTTGGTCGTTTTGTTTGTTCCTTCTTCTTTTTTTAAAAATAAATAAATTTTAAAAAATAAAGATTTATCTATTTATTTAACAGAGAGAGAGATCACAAGTAGGCAGAGCAGCAGGCAGAGGGAGAGGGAGAGGGAGAAGCAGGCTCCCCACTGAACAGAGAGCCCGATGTGGGGCTTGATCCCAGGACCCTCAGATCATGACCTGAGCCAAAGGCAGAGGCTTAACTCACTGAGCCACCCAGGTGCCCCTGTTTGTTCCTTCTTGTTCTTTAAAAGCACCACCATGTTGGGGCACCTGGGTGGCTCAGTCAGTTAAGCGTCTGACTCTTGGTTTTGGCTCAGGTCATGACATTCCATTTGTAGGCTGGAGCCCTGCATGGGGCTCCATGTCCAATAAAGAGTCTGTTTCAGACTTCTCTCTCACTGTCCCCCAACCCCTGCTTGCTCTCTCTTAAATAAATAAATAAATAAATAAATAAAACCTTTTAAAATAAAAAAGCATCTCCATATTTATCTGATTTCATCATCATCATCATTATTATTATTTTTTAATTTTTTCCAGTAAAACTCTCATAGAGCTTTCTGTGCTGCTCCAACCTCTACCGGTAGACCCCTAGATCTTCTTGGTGTTATTCCCTTGAGGACCTACTAGATTCTGGTTTTTCACTTTTGTGGTGTACTCTCTTGTTTTGTACAGCATATTTTCTGGAAACTTCCTAAGACAAGAAATAAATTATTTCTGAGGCTCTGCATGTCAGAAAAAGTCTTTATATTACATTTCAATAATAGCCTTGCTGAATGCACACCAGAAGATTAGAAACCATATCCCTTGATGTTTGGAAAGCAGTGCTCTATTGTTAGGCATTGTTTAATTTTCAGATTGTTTGTTGCAGAGTTTAGAAATACAGTCAATTTTTGTATAATTGTTTTATATTCTGTAAACTTGCTAAACTTGTTTATTAGTTCCAATAGTTTTTTAGTGGACTCTTCATGATTATCTCTATGTAAGATCATGTCATCTTCAGATAGAGATAGTTTTATGTCCTTTTTTCCTTTCTGGATGCTTTGTATTTTTTTTTTTTTCTCCTTAATTGTCCTGGCTAGAACCTCTAGTACACTGATGAACAGAAGTGGCAAGGACGGATGCCCTTGTCTTGTTCTTGATCTTAGAGGGAAAGCATCCAGTGTCCCACCATTGTTTAATCATGAAGGGATGATATATTTTGTCAATGTTTTTCTTGTGTTTATTGAGATGATCATGGTTTCTTTGTTTGGTTTTTTTGTTTTTTGTTTTTGTATAGTTATTGTGTATTACAGTAGTTGATTTTTGGGTATTAATTTCTGGGAAAATTCCACTAGTAGAGCATGGTGTGTAATTATTTTTATTTATATGTATATTTCATTATATATCTATAATTACATATATAAATTTTTGTTTCTTTTTATATGCCTTTTCATAAGTTTGCTAGTGTTTTGCTGAGGACTTTCATATCTGTATTTACATGAGATATTTGTTTATAATTTTCTTCTGTTGTTTTTGGCTGCTTTTGGTATCAGAGCAATCCTGACCTCAGAGATGAGTTGGAAAGTGATGTCCTGCCACTTCTGAGAATATGGCCCTCTAACCCTAACCAGGAGGCACGGGGAGCCCTGTCTTTTCGGTGGCACCTATCTAGAATGGAGTTGCTTTCTCTCTGAGCCGGGAAAAGGGGCCAGTAATAGGTCTCGATTCAAATGCCACAGACTCCTGTTCTTGTGAACTGTTAGCAGATTTTCTTGAATAAATATGTCTTCCTCTGCTCTTTGCCCTTAGGATAATCTCCAGATATTTTAAATTGTTGTTTTTGAACATAATTTTGTTTTTGTTTATGAACACAAGTTTGCTGAGCAGTAGGTCTATGAAGCCTTTTACACCATCACATCAGAAATCAGAAGTAGAGCTCTAATTATCCTTTCTTACTTCGTCTAAGAGTCTTTAAATTTTTTAAAGTTATCTTGGTTCCACTATTTAATACAGGAGGAATGAATGAAATGCCCTGTGATTTTTGATTGTCTGTTCATATTTAAAACTGAGGTGTTGAAAAGCTGATTATTCTGTAGCAGGCAAGGATAGGAACAGGGAAGCTAATGTGAATCAATTACAGAATTTATCTCTAGACAAACTGGGTAAATTATGGTTTCAGAATAGAATATAAAAGAAAACAAAAAAAAATCAGAAGTCTGGAGGAAAGTGAGTGTGCGAATCATCTCATCTTTTCTAGTTGGAGCAAATCAATACTGATTTGGAAAAATCTAGCTCTTCTCCTCAGCCCTGGCATTCTTGCTAACACTCTCCACACTTGAATTATTTCAGTAACTATTTTCTTTAATTTTAGAAGGACCCTTTGGGGAAAAGGGTAAAGAAACACTCACCTAAGTTTCAGTCATTCCTGTAATTTAAATTTAATTAAGAAAAAATCAGATTTAATATTTTTCCCAACAATATCATGTATAGTGTTATTCTCTCTTTATAAAATAATTTATGTTTATACCTGTTTATTTCTTTGACTAACTATATTGTTTATATATCTACCAGCTTTCTTTCTCTATATATGCATATAGAGATTATAACAATGTATGCTAATGACTAATGTTAGTTATTTCTGGGCAGAAGGACCTGGGATGCTTTAATACTTTCTCCCTTTCATTTTTTATATTGAGTGACATTTTAAATAAGACGTCCATATCAATTTTTTTAAAAGTCAATACAGTGCAAAAGCAAAACCCAATCCACTAACAGATCAATCAAACATATAATCAGGGCTGGTATCTATGGTGAGGCCAGCCAGGAGCCCGGGAAATGAAATTTGGGAAGGCATTTCCTATCAGAATCACACAGTGGCCCCTCAGCTCCTCACTGGCCTCACCACAGCAGTCCTGAACAGCCTTGCCAACAACACAGGGAGGGCTGGCAGATCAATGGAGGTAAAGAACAGCATGTTTGGAATTCTGGGTCAATGAATAAAGCATACTTTTCCCTTTTTATAAATGGTTATTAAATATGTTTTTAAAAACTATTGTAGAAGAAATCATAGCCTTCAGACTTTAGAAGTTAATTACCTTTATGATCGCTTGGAGATGAACCAGCACCTAGTCTTCCCATTCCTACCTGTCCCTTGATCCGGCGTTTGCCTGAGTGTGTGGCAGGCTCTGGCCGCAGGGCTCTGAGGGGGCGTGTTGCTGTCAGCTGTAGCATCTTTTGCTTCATCTAGGACTTTCCTGATCACCCTGGCTAAAACAACACAATACCCTCCTTTGTGTTTCCAGCCCATTTTCTTGCTTTAATGTCTCCCTAGCTGTTATCATATTCCAAATGTATTCATCCTTTCTGCATACAGTTTTATTTTGTATGTGATGTGTTCATTGCCTGTCTTGCCTCATTGGCTTATATGCCTGATGGTGCACAAGAGGTTTCTATAGTATCTGCTGAATGCAAAAATGAATGAGTTCATTGTACACTCTCTGAAGGACTGTAGACCCGACGGTGTTGTGACAAAATGAAAAATGCACAGTCTTTACTCCCCACAGAGAGAGTCCTTGCCTCTGTTCCCAGGGACAGTCACTGGCCTCATGCAGTCATCACCTCCCAATCACATACAGTTTGTTTTCACCCACCTTTTCCTTTTCTCGTAGTGTCTCTTTGTTTTCTCCCTTCAACTCTAGCCCGATTAGCATAGGGAGCTATTTTTCCCCCTTAAAAAAATCACTCAGGGACGCCTGGGTGGCTCAGTTGGTTGGACGACTGCCTTCGGCTCAGGGCGTGATCCTGGAGTCCCGGGATCGAGTCCCACATCAGGCTCCCAGCTCCATGGGGAGTCTGCTTCGCTCTCTGACCTTCTCCTCGCTCATGCTCTCTCTCACTGTCTCTCTCTCTCAAATAAATAAATAAAATCTTTAAAAAAAAAAAATCACTCAGACTGGTGAACATAAAAGGTAATACTAGTAATAACACACTCATGAAAAGAAAGTCAGTTTTGAAGAGAAAACAATAGCATTATTAATTGTGAACATCTATGTCTCTATATATCTGGCCCTCTGCCAAGCAATTTATATGCATTGCCTCATTTAATCAATATAGATAAAGAAACTATGGTGGCAAGAAGTAACCTGTCTGGGTCACAGAGCCAAAAACTGGTCTGAACCCATGTCAGTCTGATTCCAGAGCCCAGGCCCTGCCAGGGGCAACAGAGAAGCTGTGCTGTTCATTTCTAATGTAATCCCCTCTGTGGGATTTTCCCTCCATCCTCTTCCCACACTACATCCTCAGCCATGCTACCGGCAGTTGTTCTCTTCATGTTCCCACAGCGCTCTACTCATACTACCTCAGCTGTGATCACATAAAATGTTAGGTCTATGTCTGAAAGGCTCAGCTGGGTGCATTTGCACTCATTATCAATGTTATGAGGTATCTGCTTGCTTTATTCATTGCAATTAAGGTTGTAATAGAAGCAGGAGCTTTGGAGTTATTCCATATCCATATGTATATATGGAGGATGGGGGAGAGAAAGTTAGAAACCCAGCATCTGCTACTTATTAGCAGTATAAAGTTAGGCAAAGTATTTAATCCCTCAGAATGTTAGGTTACTCACATGTGATGTGGGGATAATGATTCCAGTATTACAATGTAATGAGGATAACCTAAGATGTGTCTGTAAGGTGCCTGGCATTGTGCCTAGAGCAACACAGGTGCTTCGTGAGCACTCTTGATGTGGGTTCCTATAACACTGGGCCTACCTTGATTCTGACTACTTCTGTTGCACCTCATACAGCATTTCAGCTATGTTATGTGTTACCTGTTTTGGTTTGCATTAGTTTTCTATTACTTTGCAACAAATTACCCCAAACTTAGCAGCTTAACACAATAAGTATTTATTCTCTTAAAAGTTTCTGTACATCAGTGATCTGAGAACAGTTTAGCAGGTGGTTCTGGTTCAGTCTCTCAGGAGGTGTAGTCAAGATAACTGACAGCCAAGATGTCAGTTAGACCTGCAGTCATCTCAAAGCTCAACTGGGAGAGTATATGCTTCCAGCTTCACTCATGTGGCTATTTACATGCTTCAGGAGATTTGTTGCCAAGCTTATTCACGTGGACCTTTCTACAGGGCTCTCAGGCCATGGCAGCTGGATTTCTCCAGAGGAAGCAATCCAAGAGAATGAGAGAGAGCACCCAAGATGGAAGCCGTTCAGAGTCTTTTTATAGGAAGGAGTAATATAGAGCATGAATATCAAGATGTGGAGATAATTGGGGTCATATGAGAGTCTCTCTACCTACATGGTTTAAATATTGTAGAGAGCTAGCTTAGGGATTGTGATGTGCCCAACTGTTTCACTGATTTTCTGGAAAAGTTTTTACGGAAAGTTCTGTGTTTACATAAGGAACTTACATATTTTGGAAACATATACTTTGCTAAGTAGGTAACTGGCTATACCATTAATAACTTCAACATACTCTACAACATAAAAATAGTAACAATAATGATTTCTTTTCATAGTTCTACAAGTTATCATGTTATCAGTACCTTTCATTTCCCACTCTATGCATAATTATACTTTTCCTCTAAGTTGGTTTCTTTCATTTTTTTTTTTAAGATTTTATTTTATTTATTTGAGAGAGAGAGACAGTGAGAGAGAGCATGAGCGAGGAGAAGGTCAGAGGGAGAAGCAGACTCCCCATGGAGCTGGGAGCCTGATGTGGGACTCGATCCCGGGACTCCAGGATCACGCCCTGAGCCGGAGGCAGTCGTTTAACCAACTGCGCCACCCAGGCGTCCCTGTTTCTTTCATTTTTTAAAAAATTTATTTATTTAAGAGAGAGACAGTGAGAGACAGCATGAGAGGGGAGAATGTTATAGGGAGAATCAGACTCTCCGTGGAGCTGGGAGTCTGATGCGGGACTTGATCCTGGGATGCCGGGATCATGACCTGAACTGAAGGCCGTTGCTTAACCAACGGAACCACCCAGGCACCCAGTTGGTTTGTTTCTTAAAAACCATTTCCCCTTTGGCTGTATCCTTGGTACATTTTCCACCCACTCCCCCTTCTTTGGTTTATAGACACATGCACAAATGTGTGTGTGCGCGCGCGCACACACACACAAACACACTTTCTAGCTTCCTTCCTCAGAGAGCAGCAAAGATCAGGTTGGTAGTCATGGTGAAATACAAACATTACTCCCAGTCCCATATTTGGAGGGCAACCTGTTTTTTTATTCCCAATTAAGTCATAGCTCCAGCTACCTCCCTTGAGTGAAGTATCCTGCCTTGGGATGATCTTGGCTCCTTTTCTCCATTTCTCCTGGTGGCTGCTCTTAGTCATAGCATTGCCTAATTGTGTTAACCTCCCAAGAGGAATTGACATGGGTCAAATTTGATATTTGTGTCTTCTCAGTCTTAGGAAAAGGATTATATAAATACAAAAATATGAATAATAACTAGTAAAATATATCAAAATATTAAATAAGTATTACAAATATTAAAACCTTATTGTATAAATATTAAAACACAACCTTTACATAAATATAATCTGCTTGGATATTAAAAAGGTAGATTCAATAATAACAGTTTGACAATTTGCACTCTTCCATTTCTATAAATTATTGAGAGTCTATTTTATTAGAGATAGTATTTAATTATTTGTGTTGTCTATGCCTGCCAATAAGTCTAGTAAACTAAATAATTTCTGCTTTTGAAATGTTCTTTCTCAGGAAAGTAGACAAAAATGAGCCAGATGAATAGTTAAAGAAAGAAATATAAGGAGCCATGAGCAGGTACATATTCTGAGACAAAAAGATTTGATGATGATAGTTACATTGGGAAAGGGGAGAGAAAAAGTGATAACAGAAAAACAGGTGCACTGGCTGTGAATAATGAAAGGGAAATGTTTATAAAAATGAAAACGTGATAGTATCACTTACTTATGATAGACTTTGTGCCATTTACATCCTCAAATATTTTGAGGAAGACGTATAATCCTAGCCCTGTTAGAGTTGTCAGAGACCTTATATACTTTCTTACTCCATCTGCTCCACTTAGGGTGAAAAATAGGAATGAAAGAGATTAATCTTTTGATGGCCAGTGTTATTTGGTTGAAGAGCTAGGGCTGAGATTAACTGAATTCTTAATTCAGCAGCTTTTATTAATAATTATATTTTATGATTTAGAAGAGTATTAGTTTAAGTTTTTACTTGTACATTTCTTATTTTTTACATCACCTAAGAGATTTAGAAATCTGAAGTAAGTCTGTCAAATGAACTACAGTTATAGTATATGTGTATGCGAATCCAATAGAGGGGTTCACCAACAGATGAGATGAAGCAGAGAAAAGGATCAGAGCCATTGAAGACAGTGCAGTGGAATTTATCCCATCAGAAGAGCAAAAGGAAAAAAGAATGAAAACAGCTTAAGTAAGTTAAGGAAAAACATCCAGTGGACCACTTTTCCACTTTATAAGGGTTCCAGAAAAAGAAGAGAGAAAGAGGCAGGCAGAAAACTTATTTCAAGAAATAATGGCTGAGGGATGCCTGGGTGGTTCAGTGGTTAATCATCTGCCTTTGGCTCAGGTCATGATCCCAAGGTCCTGGGTTTGAGTCCTGGATCATGCTCCCTGCTTAGTGGGAAGCCTACTTCTTCTGCCTGACACTCCTGCTGCTTGCGCTCTCTCACTCTCTGACAAATAAATAAATAAAGTCTTAAAAAAAAAAAAAAAAAAAGAAAGAAAAGGAGAAAAAAAAAAAAAAGAAAAAGAAAAAGAAGAGAAAAGAAAATAAATAATGGCTAAAAACTTCCCTAACCTGCAAAAGAAACAGACATCCAGTCCAGGAAACCCAGAATATTTCAAACAAGATGAATCCAAAAAGACCCACATCAAGACACATTGCAATTCAACTGTCGAAAGTTAAAGACAAGAAAAGAGTCTTAAAAGCAGCAAGGGGAAAACAACCTGTTATGTATAAAGGAATCCTTATAAGAAGGCTATCATCAGAATTTTCAGTGGAAACTTTACAGGCCTAAAGAAAGTGGCACGATATATTTTTTTGAAAAAGCTGAAAGAAATGGAAAGAAGAAAACTGCCGATCAGGTGTTCTCTAGCTAGCAAAGTTGTCTTTCAAAAATGAAGGAGAAATAAAGAGTACTCCAGACAAACAAAAGCTGAGTGAGTACGTCGCCATTAGATCGGTCTTACCAGAAATATTAAAGGGACTTCTTTAAGCTGAAATGAAAGAGTACTAGTCAGTAAGAGGAAAACATGTGAAAGTATAATCCTTACTGGTAAAAATAAACATATAGTTAAGTTTAAAATACTCTAATATCGTAATGACAGTTGTTAATCACTTATAAATCTAATGTGAAGGTTAAAAGACAAAAGTATTAAAAATAACTATAGTAATTTGTTAAGGGATACACAAGATAAAAAAAGACCTGTATTTTGACACCAAATACAAAAAAATGTGGGCAGTGGAGAGTAAAAATGTGAAGGTTTAGATTGTGTTTTAAGTTGTTATCACCTAAAAATAGACTATTGTGAATATTAGGTGCTTTATGTAAGCCTCGTGATAACCACAAAGCAAAAACTTACAGCAGTTACACAGAAGATAAAGGCATCTAAGCATATCACTACAGAAAACAATCAATTCATAAAGAAAGAACAAGAGGAAAGGAGTAAAGGAATTACTAAACAGATAGAAAATAATTAACAAAAATAATTAAAATAGCAATAGTAAATCCATATCTATCAATAATTACTTTAAATGTAAATGGACTAAATTCTCTAATCAGAAGACATAAAGGAGCTGTATGAAAAAAAAAAACCAAAACCCAAGACCCAACCATGTGCTGTTGAAGAAATGTGTGAAGTTGAAGAAATTCAACTTCAAAGACACATGTGAACTGAAAATGAAGGATGGAAAAAGATATTTCATGCAAATGGAAACCAAGAAAAGCAGAGATAACTGTACTTATATCAGACAAAACAGACTTTAAGCCAAAGTAATAAGAGACAAAGAAAGTCATTATATCATGATAAATGGGTCAATTTAACATGATGATATAACAGTTGTGTTTATCAACCCAGCATATGGACACCTAAATATGTAAAGCAAATGTGAACAGAGATCTAGATAAAGATCTGAAGAAAGAAACAGATAGCACTATAATAATAGAGGACTTCAATGCATTTAACAATGGATAGATCATCCAGAGAGACAACCAAACTCAAACATGTTAGATCAGATCGACTTAACAGTCATTTATAGAACATTTCATCCAACAGTTGCAGAATACACATTCTTTTCAAGAGGATAAGGAATATCCTCCAGTTTTGATCATATATTCAACCATAAAACAAGTACTAATACATTTAAGAAGATTGAAATCATAGTAGCATCCTTTCTGAACTCAATGGTATGAAACTAGAAATCAATTAAAAAAGAAAACAAAAACTCACAAACATGTAGAGATTAAACAACATGCTACTCAACATATAATGAATGGAAGAAAAATCAAAAGAAAATAAAAAATTACTCAAGACAATAAAAATGGAAGTATACTACACAAAAATACAGATCCAGCAGAAGCAGTTCTACAAAGGAAGTTTATAATAATAAATACCTGCAGTATGAAAAATAAAATATTTCAAATAATCTAAATCTATATCTCAAGGAACTAGAAAAAGAAGAACAAAAAAAACCCTCAAGTTAATAGATGGAGGGAAATAATAAAGATCAGAATGGAAATAAAAGAAATAGAGATTAAAAACACAATAGAAAAGATGAATGAAACTAAGAGCTGGCTTTTTAAAATTAATTAATTAATTAATTAATTAATTTTAGAGAGAGAGAGTGTGTGTGAGAGCATGAAGAGGAGCAGAGGGAGAGGGAGAAGGAGAGAAGCAGACTCTCTACTGAGTGTGGAGCCTCACAACTCTGGGATCTGGGATCATGACCTGAGCTGAAGGCAGATGCTTAACGACTGAGCCACCCAGGTACCCCTGAGCTGGCTTTTTGAAAAGATAAAACAAAATAGGCAAATCTATAGCTATACTTACTAGGAAAAAAAGAGAGAAGAATTAAATAAGCAAAATTATTAATGAAAGAGGAGACATTACAGCTAATATCATAAAAATCAGAAGGATCACAAGAGACAATTATGAACAATTATATGTCAACAAATTGGGCAACTTAGAAGAAATGGATACATTCCCAGAAACATACAACCTACCCAAGACTGAATCATGAGGAAATAGAAAATCTGGACAGACCAAAGACTAGTAAGGAGATTGTATCAGTAATAAAAAACCTTCCAATAACAAAAAAGTCAGGACTAGACTGCTTCAGTGGTGGATTCTACCAAATAATTAATGAAAAATTAATACCAATACTTCTCAATCTCTTCCAAAAAATATAAAAGGGAACAATTCCAAATTTAATTTATGAGGCCAACATTACCCTGACAATGTAAGAAAAGGAAATTATAGGTCAATATCCCTTATAAAAAGAGAGACAAAAATCCTCAACAAAATATTAGCCAAATTCAACAATACACCATGATCAAGAGGGTTTATTCTAGGGATGCAAGGATGGTTCAATACTCAAAATCAGTATGATATACCACATTAACAAAATGAAGGGTAAAAAGCCATATAATCATCTCAACAGATGCAGAAAAAGCATTTGACAAAATTCAATATCCATTCATGATAAAAGTGCTCAACAAACTGGGTACAGGGACACATACTTCAACATAATAAAGTCCATATATGATAAGCCCACAGATGCTCAACTGTGAAAAACTGAAAGCTTTTCCTTTATGATCAGAAACAAGACCAGAATGGCCACTCTTGCCACTTTTAATCTATATAGCATCAAAAGATCTAGCCAGAACTACTATACAAATAATAATAATAAAAATACATAAAAGGCATAAAATCAGAATACATAAAATCAGAAAAGACAGAAAACTCTGTTTGCAGATGACATAATTCTACATATAGAAAATACTAATGATTTCATTAAAAAAAAAGTTAGAATTACTAACAAATTCAGTAAAGTTACAGGATATGAAATCAATAGACTAAATTAGTTGTCTTTCTATACATTAATAACCAACTATCAGGAAGAGAAATTAACAGTCGCACTTACAATTGCAACAAAAAGAAAAAAAAAAATTTAACTAAGTGATAAAAGGTCCATACACTGAAAACTATAAGACACTGATGAAATTTAAGAAGACATAAATAAATGGAAATATATTCTCTTCTTATGGATTAAAAGAATTAATATTATTAAAATATCTAAACTAACAAAGGAATCTACAGATTCAATGCAATTCCTATCAAAATTCCAATGACATTTTTCACAGAAATAGCACAAACAATCCTAAAATATGTATGGAACCACAAAAGACCCCAAATGGCCAAAGCAATCTTGAGAAAGAACAATGCTAGAGGAATCAAAGTTCCTGCTTCAAACTGTATTATACAACTCTAGTAATCAAAATAATACAATATTGGCTAAGAACAGGCACACAGATTATTAGAACAGAATAGAGGGCCCAGAAAAAAACCTCATGCATATATGCTCAATTAAATTACAACAAAGGAGTCTAGAATAGACAATGGGGAAAGGGCAGTCTCTTCAAGAAATGGTGCTGAAAAAACTGGAAACAATATGCAAAAGAATGAAACTGGATCACTATTATATATCATACACAAAAATAAACTCAAAATGGATTAAAGATCTAAATGTGAGACATGAAACCATAAAACTCCTAGAGAAAGACAGAAGTGGTAATTTCCTTGACATTGACCTTAGCAATATTTTTCTAGATGTCTCCTGAGGCAAGGGAAACAAAAGAAGAAATAAACTACCAGGACTACACCAAAATAAAAAGCTTTTGCACAGCAAAGAAAACCATCAACAAAATGAAAGGCAACCTACTGAATGGGAGAAGCTCCTCATAAATGATATATTCAATAGAGGATCAATATCCAAAATATATAAAGAACTTGTATAACTCAATAATAAAAAAGCAAACAATTTGATTAAAAGAATGGGCAGAGGAACTGAACAGACATTTTACTATAGAATACATCAAAATGGTCATCAAGTACATGAAAAGGGGTTCAACATCACTAACCACCGGGGAAATACAAATCAAAACCACAATGAGATATCCTTTGCCCCTCTTAAAATCCAAATTTTATGGGTGAAATTTTAACTGGAGAGACATGGCATCCTTTAGGTTTATTTTAGTTAAATGATCAACATTTATTAGTAGTGGTATTTGAATTGTCTGAATGGCACTGCTCAGTAGAAAGGGCACATTTCCTTTTGTTTATACCTTTTTTTCTTACTTTCATAAAATAGTTATTGACCTAAGATGAAAACTTAATGTCTGTATTGATTTAATTCATATTTTAAGAACTGTAACTATAAAATAAAGGTGATCTAGAACAAGACTGAGCTGAATGATCTCCTAAAAGCCTTTGTAAATCAATGTGGAAAAGAACTGAGGCATCTGTGTTTATTTAAATGACTAAAGGATGTATTTTGATCAATTAAGATAATGGATGTTGCTAGTTCATTTGAACTATAAAACATTATACAAATGTAAAGCATTGCCACAACCTGAGGAAAGACTGCTTGTAAGCAGCCTCTAGGCTTCATCCTCCAAGTTTTCAGTTTTATTGGAGAAAGAGGCTATGAAGCAGAGGTGGGGTGGAGGGGGGAGATGGGTTCAGGGGCAGGTGTTGTTTTGACTAGACTCCCTTGGTGTACTCTCATTCATGCTGAAATACTTTTACAGTCTCATTTCTACTAATCCACCATACTATTTTCCCAAATAGGGTACTCACATCTTAGGCTTTCTGCTGGTAACTGAGAAAAGGGTATTGGCAATGCCTAATGCCTAATGTGCAGTTTTCTGCAGCACAGAAAGCTCTTTCCACTACATTAATTCAGTCCCCTCAACAGCTTTTTGAGGGTGGCAGTTTTCATGTCTTTTGTAGAAATAAGGAAATGGATATTGGAGTTAATACGATTCACTTATGATCTAATCCCTAGTAGTGGCAGATGCAAGAATTTGATGCAAAATCATGAGTTCTTTTTACCATCCCATGTGACAGATTAGTGTTTGGCCCATTTCCACCAAGGCAAAATGTTGTTCAATATTAGACTCATCATTAGCACATTTATTAGGAGACTGAGAAAAATAGAAAAGCAAACGAAACTCAAGCTGCTCGTTTGTAACTTCACTGAATGGAGGAGTAGATTAAAATCTATGTAATATGAAATTTTGGATTTTCTACATACTATTACAATCTGTGAAGCTGAATAAATAAATGATTATAATTGGCTCAGTGGGTTAAGGCAAAATGTTGTTCAATATTAGACTCATCATTAGCACATTTATTAGGAGACTGAGAAAAATAGAAAAGCAAACGAAACTCAAGCTGCTCGTTTGTAACTTCACTGAATGGAGGAGTAGATTAAAATCTATGTAATATGAAATTTTGGATTTTCTACATACTATTACAATCTGTGAAGCTGAATAAATAAATGATTATAATTGGCTCAGTGGGTTAAGCCGCTGCCTTTGGCTCAGGTCATGATCTCAGCGTCCTGGGATCGAGTCCCTCATCAGGCTCTCTGCTCGGCAGGGAGCCTGCTTCCCTCTCTCTCTCTCTCTGCCTGCCTCTCCATCTACTTGTGATTTCTCACTGTCAAATAAATACATAAAATCTTTAAAAAAAAATAAATGATTATAATTAATAAAAATCAAGGACTAGTGTTTTTCTTTCAATAATGACTGAGTGGTTACTATCAGACTAACTTTCCCATAGATAACAATACTAATGCTAGACAAAATTTTTTTTTTTAGAACTATTTGAAGGTACTAGAGAGTGACAAAAAGCAAGCAGGAACTGAAGGGGACTGTACACTTGGAAGAAGCAAATACTCTGCGTGAATTTTCTGTTTTTATGGCTTTGGTAAGCATAGACATTATACTACATAAAAGGACTAAAATTTAAAGAATAAATTAAAACAGGCAATGTTCATAGCAATCTGATTGCCTTGAGGTACTGTAACCATGAGTGACCATGGCAGTTGGGAAGTGAGAGAAGGAAACCTTGGCAGGAACTGAGGGAGAGGAGAAGCTTCAAATTCTGCATAGAAACTCTACCCAATGACCCCTATACATGTGCAGCTCTGTTTGAAGCAGCACCATTAAGAATGAAGTAACTGAATATAAAATTTCAGCTGCCATCCTCCATAGAGAAAATAAGACAGTATAGGCCAAATATGTGTCCCACCTCAAGGGATTAATGTCCTTACAAAGTGAGCCCAGAGAGCTCCTTCATCCCTTTGTAATGTGTAGAGACAGAGTGAAAACAAAAACATCTAGAAACCAGGAAGCAGGTCCTCATGTGACAATAAATCTAGTGCTGCATTGATCGTCGATGTCCAGCCTCCAGAAGTCTAAGAAATAAATTTCTGATGTTTATAAGTTACCCAGTATATGGTATTTTTGTTATAGCAGCCTGAAGAGACTAAGACATAAGAGTTTGAAGTTGTGTCCTAAAACAAAAAAATCAATACTCTTTGAAGTAATTTAACAGAATCCAGAGATCCTATCATTCATAATGTGTGGGATACAAATGGAAATTACTAGGCATATTTAAGAGACAGGAAAATGTGACCCACACTTAAAAGAAAAGGCATTCAATGGAGATTAACACAGATGCTGAAATACTTTTACAGTCTCATTTCTACTAATCCACCATACTATTTTCCCAAATAGGGTACTCATATCTTAGGCTTTCATATTAGTATAGATGTTCATATTAGTATACAAGGAGTTTAAAGTAGGAATTAGCAATATGCAGTATATAAAGGAATATAAACTCTTTTTTTTATAAAGATTTTATTTATTTATTTGACAGAGATCACAAGTAGGCAGAGAAGAAGGCAGAGGAGGAAGCAGTTTCCCTGCTGAGCAGAAAGCCCAATGTAGGACTCAATCCCAAAACCCTGGGATTATGACCTGAGCTGAAGGCAGAGGCTTAACCCACTGAGCCACTCAGGTACCCAGGAACATATACTCTTAATAAGCAAATAAGAAATCTCTAAAAGAAATATAAACTATACATATGAAAAGAATGAAACAGACATTCCAGAACTACAAAATACACTATCTAAAGTTGTATTTCATATGGGCTTAATGATGCTTGAGATGACAGAAGAACCAGTAAATGTGAAGATATATACAGATATATCTATCTATCTATCTATCTATCTATCATCCAGGTTGAAAAACAGAACAAAACAACGGGGGATAAAGCAGAATCTCAAGTACATCTGTGCCACTACTAAAATGTTCAACATTTGTGAAATTGTAATTGTAATATCAAAAAGAAAAGTAAAAAATTGGGCAAAAAATTTAAGGACTCAATGGCCAAAAATATTCTAAGTTTGGTGAAAGTTTAAGTTCATAGAGTCAAGAAGTTTAGTAAACTCCCATCAGCATAAATACGGGCATATAATAGTCAAATAAAATCTTGAAAACAAACAGAAACAATGACACACTATAAGCAGCTTAGCATCAATTTGAATACTGCTGACTTCTCATAAGAAACAATGAAAATCAAGAAAATGGTTCATTTTTAGAATGCTGAGAGAAAAATAATTATCAACCCAGAATTTTATATGCACTGTACATGTTAAGGAATTAGGATAAAATAAAGACATTTCATAATAAAACCAAAAGAATCTTTGGCCAACCAACTTTCACTGAAAGGTGAGAGGAATGAGGTCAAGTAGGAATAAAGAACAATGTAAATAATAAACATATGAGTGAATGTAAGAGACTATTTTTTTCTTATTTCTTTAAAATACAAATGGTTATTTAAAAAATCATAAAATTCTGTCATGGAGCTTATAACATAGGTAAATGTAATATACATAAGGGCTAAAACATAAAAAAGCAGAGAGGTGGTAAATGGACCTGGGTAATTGCAAGAGTCTTATGTTTTACATCTTTTGGTATATACATGTAAACTGAAAATTTAAGGATGTCTGTTGTAATTCCTAGAACAGCCACTACAACTAGAAAGCCTATAGATGAAATGGTATTGTTTATTTATTCAAAACATGGTGGAAAAGGAAGAACAGAGGATGAATAATCGGATGGTACAGACAGAAAGCAAATAAAACACAGCAGACTTAAATCCAACCACAGCAATACAGTTGACCCTTGAACAACTTGGGTTTGAACTATATGAGTTCACTTATATGTAGATTTTTTATAGCACTATACTATAAATGTATTTCCTATTCCTTATGATTTCCTTAATAATATGTTCTTTACTCTAGCTTACTTTATTGTAAGAATTCAGCATAAAATAAATATACAAAATCTGTGTTAATTGAATGTTTATCATTAAGGCTTCTGGTCAATAGAAGGCTATTAGTAGTTAAGTTTTGGGGCATCAGAAGTTATGCATAAATTTTTTACCATGAAGGGGTCGGTGCCCCTAACCATTGCATTGTTCAAGTATCAGCTCGTAATTATATTAAATGTTAAAGGGCTAAACATTCAAAGTAAAAAGTCAGGAATTGGTGGGGGGGGTGGAATTTTAATTTAGTAGCAAGAAGAAAATAGAGAAATCTTAGACTGGCAACTTTACTTCTGATTATATAGATTGTTGAATTCTACATTGATTTACCCATGAGACTGTGTAGGTTCTCATGTTTTTTGAATGGTTTGGGTGTCCTTCCTTTCTAGCAGGGATATATAATCTCTAGAAAATGTCCTTAAATTCAAATTTGAAGAAACAGAGGTTAGGGTCTGAGTGTTTCCTCTCCCAGAGGGCTGTGGGATTCTTTTTTTTTTTTTTTTTCTTTTTTCTTTTTTCCAATTTATTTATTTTCAGAAAAACAGTATTCATTATTTTTCACCACACCCAGTGCTCCATGCAAGCTGTGCCCTCTATAATACCCATCACCTGGTACCCCAACCTCCCCCCCCCACCCCCCCCCACTTCAAACCCCTCAGATGGGCTGTGGGATTCTATTGCAAATTTCTTCCTAGTGTCCAGCATTGCATACAGTAAGATTTAATTTGCCTATATGACTTGCAAATAAACAACTCAGCGGGCCACCCATGAGACCTTTTACAGGACAAAGATTAGACTCCCCAGATTAAGAAAAAAATTATACTATGATTATTATAATTCCCTGGATAACTGCCTTTCTTTTAGTAAGGCTGAAAACTCTCTTATTTCCTTATTTCCCCAGAAAATTAAGCCAGTGACTGGCACAACCATGGGCATTAAATAAATGACACAATATGATTCCTAGGTCCTAGAAGTAATTTAAGACTGCTTCTTAAATACACTTACCTGTATATTATTTATTAACTTTTAAAACTACTTTTATTAATGAATAATTTTATATAATAAAAAGTTCCCATTTTAAAAGTATAGTTTGGGGACGCCTGGGTGGCTCAGTGGGTTAAAGCCTCTGCCTTTGGCTCAGGTCATGGTCCCACGGTCCTGGGATTAAGCCCCACATCAGGCTCTCTGCTGAGCAGAGAGCTTGCTTCCCTTCCTCTCTGCCTGCCTCTCTGCTTAATTGTGATCTCTGTCAAATAAATAAATAAATTCTTTAAAAAAAAGTATAGTTTGATGAGCTAAATGTATACACACATGCAACCATCAATACAATCAAGACATTTGTATATGGGGAACATGCTAGAAATTATATCAATAAGGAAAGCCTAAAACTCTTCAGCATAAAGAATGGGTTCCCTTATTTTCATTTTTTTCCTCTCTTACCAGATTGATGTTTCAAATTCTAGGCAGTACCGTATGTAGCAAACCCTAAAGATTCCACCAAAACCTATCAGAAATGATAAATGAATTCAGTAAAGTCGTAAGATATAAAATCAACGTACAGAAATCTGCCGCATTCCTATACAATAATAATGAAGCAGCAGAAAGTAAAATTAAGGGGTGCATGGATGGCTCAGTCAGTTATGCATCTGACTCTTCTTCTTCTTTTTTTTTTTTTTAAAGATTTTATTTATTTCAGAGAGTGAGTAAGAGAGAACATGAGTGGGGGAGGAGCAGATTCCCCACTAAGCACAGAGCCCAGTGTGTGGCTTGATGTGGGGCTTGATGCAGGGCTCAATCCCTGTACTTCGGGATCAGGACCTGACAGCCACCCAGGCACCCCCACATCTAACTCTTGATCTCAGCTCAGGTCTTGATCTCAGGGTTGTGAGTTCAAGCCTTATGTTGGGCTCCATTCTGGGCATAGAGCATACTTGAAAAAAAAAAAAAGTGAAGTTAAGAAAACAATACCACTTACAATTGCTCCAAAAACAATAAAATATCTAGGAATAAACTTAATGAAAGGGGTAAAAAAAACTTATACTCTGAAAACTATAAAACATTGATGACAATACAAGGAATGAAAGAACATTCTATGCTCACGGATTGGAAGAACAAATATTGTTAAAATGTCTATATTACCCAAATCAACCTACAAATTTAATACAATCCTTATCAAAATACCAACAACATTTTTTACAGAACTAGAGCAAACCATCCTAAAATTTGTATGGAACCACAAAAGACCTTGAAGAGCCAAAGCAATGTTGAGAAAGAAAAACAAGGCTGGAGGTACCACAATTCCAGATTTCAAGTTATATTACAAAGCAGTAGTAATTAAAACAGTAAAAAAATAAATACATAGATCAGCAGAATAGAATAGAGAGCCCAGAAATAAATCCATAATCACATGATCAGTTACTCTTCAACAAAGGGGGAATGAATATACAATGGGAAAAAAAGTCTCTTCAACAAATGGTCTTGGGAAAACTGGTCACCCAGTTGTGAAAGGATGAAACTGGACCACTTTCACCATTCACAAAAATAAATATGGATTAAAGACCTAAATGTGAGACTGGTGACCATAAAAATCCTTGAAGAGAAAACAGGCAGTAATCTCTCCGACATCACCTGCAGAAACATTTTTCTAAACATGTCTCCTGAGGCAAGGAAAGCAAAAGCAAAAATAAACTATTGGGACTTCATCAAAATAGAAAACTTCTGGACAGCAAAGGAAACAATCAATAACACTAAGAGGCAACTTTTGGAATGGGATATTTGCAAATGAAATATCCAGTAAAGGGTTGGTATTCAAAATACGTAAAGAACTGATACAACTCAACACCCCAAAAATAATCCAATTAAAAAATGGGCAGAAGACATGAACAGACATTTCTCCAAAGAAGACATACAGATGGCCAACAGAACATAAAAAGAAGTTCATCACTTACCATCAGGGAAATGCAAATCAAAACTACAAGGAGGTATCACCCCACACCTGTCAGAGTGGCTAAAATAAAACAAAAAAAAGAAACAACAAGTGTTGGTTAAGGATGTGGAGAAAAAGGAAGATTCTTGCACTGTTAGTGGAAATGCAAACTGGTGTAGCCACTGTGAAAAACAGTAGGGCGATTCCTCAAGAAGTTAAAAATATAACTACCCTATGATCCAGGAATTGTGCTACTGGGTATTTACCCCCAAAATACAAAAGCATTACTTCAAAGAGATACATGTACTCCTATGTTTACTGCAGCATTATTTGCAATACCCAAACTATGAAAGCAGCACAAATGTCCACTGACAGATGAATGAATACAGAAGATATATACATATATGCACATACATATGTATGCACGTATGTGCACATACACATATATGCACATGTATGTATATATACATGTATGTATGTATATATATACATGTATACATATATACATACCATGGAATATTATTCAGTCATAAAAAAAGAAGAAATCTTGCAGTGGATAGAGGTAGACAGTATAATGTTATGTAAAATAAGCCAGAGAAAGACAAACACCAGATGATTTCAATCATCTATGGAATTTAACAAACAAAACAAATGAGTGGGGAGAGTAAAATCAAGGAACAGACTGTTATCTATAGAGGACAAACTGATGGTTACCAGAGGGGAGATGGGTGAAGGTGGGGATGGGAGAATTAGGGGATAAGGATTACAGAGTACACTTATCAGGATGAGAAAAAATAAAATGAAATGAAAAAAAAAATTCTCTTAATCAAAAACAAAAACACACCAAGAGGCAGGCCTAACAATAGCATCTTCTGAGAGCCCCAAAGCTGGAGAATTTCAAAGCAGATTAGCTGTGTTATGGTCAGTGGGTTTAAAATAAAAAAAGATGGAAAAAAAAGACAAATTCTAAGTAGATCCTTGACAACAAAGGAAGTCAAGAATTCTGGCCCTGATTTCACACAGTTAACAGAAGTTTGCCAATTATTTAATGTGCGTGTGTCTCTGTGGTCGCTATAGAGATCTATGAGTGAGACAGTACTTGTTTTCCAAGAGGTCACAATCTCCTTGGGATTAAGGTGATACAAAAATAATCATAAACCAAGTGTACGTGTCACAGAGAGACACATGGGGAATACTAATTGAGGTTTCAATTTTTTAAGAGACCAGCCATATCTTTAAAACATATTTGGTGTTTACTAAAATAATCTAGTGTGGTAATCTCTGGAAGTCAAAGATTAGAATGAAGGAACTACACCTTTCTTATTTTTGTTGTTTTTTAAAGAAGTTAGAAAACTTGTGAAGACAAGTCTATGACTTGCTTACATTCCAGACTCAGCCTCTTAGTCAGGAACCACAGTTTTCCACTAACAGTGGCATAAAATGGGCTTCTGGAATGTGAGAATGATGGAAGAGTAAGCAGCTAAGGTCCAAAGTTGAGGTGGCCTTCCTTCCTGAGAATGTAGAAATCACACCAGGACAACCAAAAAAGAGAGTGGAGTGGGTTTGGCAATGGACTTTAGGTACTGGCCAGAATTACAAAGTTAAGATGATAATTCTGGGCTCAAAAACAAAATGGTACTCAGATCCATCCTCACTGATTGGGGGGAAAGGAGTTCTCCTCCTAGAGTTGAAATGAAGTGTCCTCCTCCTTGCTAACCCCATGGGAAACTGTTCTGCACGCAGCTGGAACCGGAAGTCTATGTAGACACGTATGCCCTGTATAAACTAGACCAAAAATTCCCTTGGTCACTGATTATGCTCAGCTTTCAGTCTTCTGCAGGAAACTGAATTGGATGACCCCAGCTTTTAGCTGTGGCAACTTCAGTGCGGGAGAGCCCCGTTGCGTCTGGCAGAGGTCACAGGCAGGATCTTGAAGGGAAGTGTGAGGACTGGGGGCAACTAGGAGGGGAGTCAGAGTAGGACCCAAAAGACTTTAAAAATCGATGTGATTGACTTTGATCTGGTCGACAGTCCTTTGTAAAGGAGCCAGTTGGTTTTCTGGGTTCTGGTCCTAGTCTGTGGGAATGAATCAGGGGCGACGGAATAAATGGTCGCTTATTATCCAGTAGTGAGCCTCCTGAGTCCTCCCCAGCTACTCCTCCTTGGGCTACCATCTCTCTTTGCAAGACACTGGGTGTTGGTGCAGAAACGCAGGATCTGGTTGGAGGATGCTCCCTGCCCCCAGCCAATCTGCCCCACCTCCCCTCACTCCTCCCACCTCACTAGCCCAAAATAGTTGCCAGGGGCCAGTCAACATCTGGCCAGGTTAGAACCGGCTCAGGAACTCACCTTTGCGACCTCGTTTTTGCATTTGGACTCCTGATGGGTGCATCCACGCCAATGAGAATCTTACAGATTCTAACTCCTATGCTTTTGGTGGTACGGGGAGAGGGACTTCCTCTGACTCAGTGTATAAACAATGATTCCTGAAGAGGTGCGCCCAGGTTACACAGCCTGCAGGCGGTGCCCGCGGACCAGAGGGCACGGTCGGGGCCCCGACGCGGTGCGGGGCTGAGGGCAGCCGGCTCACTTCTGAGGCCGCTGGTGGCCAGGGTACCTCAAAACCACACGGAATCTCGTAGCTTCGGGCGCCCAGGACGCGCAAGGTACGCTTCGGGGGCGGTCCTGCCTGACCCCGGAAGAGAAAGTTGTTTTGGGGAAGGGGAGCGAGGAGCCGAGAGCGAGTTAAGTAACTAAAAATCAAAGTTGTTCTGCTCCCCTCACTCCATCTCTCCTCTGCTTCATCTTTATCTCAAGCTCCATTGGAGTCAGCCTTCCTCGGAGGGCTGGGCGCTCCTCGAGTCCCAGCCTGAGTAGGGGTATATACCGTGCAACCGGCCCACAGGTTTCGACCCTCTCGGGCTCCGGGTCTCCAGGAAAACCCGGAGCGGAGCATCCCCCGGGCCGGGAAACGCCCTCGCGCGCGCCCACTGGCGCGCATGCTCAGTCGCGCGGCAGCCGCGAGTAGGAAGCTCCGCGAGGCAGTAGCGGCGGTGGCGGCGCGACTGGAGGGTGGGAGGAGACGCGCCCGCTGGCGGGCGGGGGCGCTGCGACGCGGCTGGGGCTCCCGCCCGAGGTTCCTGGGAGTGTTTGGGACCGCGAACCCCGGCGCGAGGAGCTAGCTAGCACGGGAGCCAACGAGTGCGGAGTGGACAGCGGGCGGAGCGGAGCCGCGGGACGGAGCGGGCTCAGAGCCCGAGTCTCCGCGACTCGGCTCGGGACCCGGCGGCGGGGGCGGCGATGTTCCACTGCATCCCCCTGTGGCGGTGCAACCGTCATGTGGAGACCATCGACAGGCGCCACTGCTCGCTGGTCTATGTCCCCGAGGAGATCTACCGCTACGCCCGCAGCCTGGAGGAGCTGCTGCTGGACGCCAACCAGCTCCGCGAGCTGCCAGAGGTGAGTGTCCGGCCTCACCTGCGCGCAGTCTTCGGTAGAACACCGACGAGCCTGGCCAGCCCTCTCCCCCTCTTTCCCTCTCCTCCCCACTCTACCCTCCTCCCACCTCTAGATCCGGGCCGCAGGTCCCACAGAACCACCACTACCTGTATTCACCTGCTTCTTCCTCCCTTACTTCTCCCCACCACCACCGTCTGCATTAAAAGTTCCTTGTCGTTTTGTACAAAGTGAGCGACTTGCTGTTTTCCCAGTAGTCAGTGGAGCTTGTGCGACTAGGGAAACGTTCTGGTCTGGTAAGTAGTTTAGATACACGTCAAGGTACTAACCGCTGGTCCCGATACCCGGGCAGGTGAGGAGCCAGGTGGCTCCGGCTGTTCCCGGATGAAAGGACAGAGCGTGGCATCCACTCCCTGGGCAGTTTTCCCTGCGCTGCATTCCCCGATCACTGGATCACTGGCCAGGGCGCGCTTACCCGTTGGCTCCGACAGGTCCGGTGGAGGTGGGCAGCCCTCAGGAGAGTCGCACTATCTCGGCATCTTCCGAGGAATGTGCCCTGGGCCTTATCGCTGGTGGGCAGTGCTTGAAAGTGCTGTAGTTTGGCTGGACGGTCTTGGCTCCGGGACCGGTCGAGAATTGGGGGTGGGTAGGAGGAGATCGGGTAGGAGGAGAGCTATGCCTTGGGAGCTGTGGGCAGGTGCCCGCTGCTGGGCCCCTGCCTGCGTGGACCTGTTGCGTGGAAGGGTGAATGTCAGCAGAGGCCGTGCCTGACGGGCCAGTCTTGCAGCCGCCTCTCCCGAAGCGGGTACCTTCAGCCTGCTGATTTACGTCCTTGCAGTGATGCGTTACCTCTTCGGAGTTGTTTACGTAAATCAATCAGTCGGCTGAGGCCGAACTTGTTAAGGGACAGATGCTGATTGAGCTTTAATGGAGGGTCTGCGACTGCGAACTTTTAACCTTCGAACTTGCGCTGGGAATTTAACTTGAGTAAAGCTCCGAAGAGGAAGGTATCGCAAATCCAAGGGTGTGCAGGAAGTCGGCGTGCAGTAATCCAAAGGTGTGCAGGAAGTAGGGAGACTAGACTGCTGGGAGTCAGGGGGAGGACCCGAGGCCTGGAGTTGGAACACAGATATCTTTCTTGTCCTTTAGTGATCATGAGGCTGAGGCACTGTCACAGAAACATTCGCTAGTCAAATGATCTGGCTTGTTAAAATGACCTGATACCTTCTTCAGCCCTGCCAGAATGTTTTAAAAAGGAGAACAATGTGCTTTTTCTTAATATTTCAAGTATTATCTTTGGATTAACTTTTCCTTGGTTCATGTGGAATTGGATGGTTTGCCCTGTGTAATCATGCAGATTATCCTCACTAGGATCTTTGCAAAGCACCCCCCCCCCCCCAGCTTTATTTAGCTTAGAAGCAAAAAAGCCATCCAGTTCCCTCAGGCATTTATTATTTTGCAGGCATTTCCAAAAACATGGCTTTGTCTGGCCTTTAACTTCCTTAAATTTGACTTGAAAGTCATAAGCTCACTTGCTGCCTTAAGTTGTAAATAAGTTTTAGGCATTCCTATTGCCAGAGATACAGACTATATTATTTAATACTTTTCAGTGTGTCAGAATGAAGTTATTAAAAGATTGAGTGAAAAGCTATTTAACTAGAAATGTTTTGGTGTTCCTTGTGGTATTTTTGTTTGTTTGTTTGTTTTAGTAGAATTGGAAGATTTCCTTTGACTGGGTTGGCTTTTCACTCTCTTCTGCAAAGTTTGTGGGTTTTCCTGTAATGTTGGGGAATTCAGCTTCGTAAGGGGAAATTATGGGTTTTGAAAGTGTTAGGTATCCTTACTGATCCTAACTGGAAACTTCTCAGAAGCTCAAAATAGTCTTATAGCACTCTATAGATACAGCAAATAAACATGCTTTTCAGAGACTAAAGGTGGTCTTGCTTATGGGTAATTACTGCTCTTAGAGCTCTGAAATTAGTTTTATGGTTTCTAGGTTGTTGAAAACCTGTTTCTTCATGACTTATTGTGTCTGGGTGCCTGGATTTGTATAAACCAGACAGGAACAACCACCTTGAAAGCTCAGATATTTCATTCAAAGGTACAGTCTTTCCTTGGGCTGTTATTTCACCTGTGAGATCTGTAGTGCTCATTAGCACTGCTTGCTGCTGTCCCTGCCTTCTCCTCCAACCCCTTTCTCTTTACCTGGCCCATCACCAGGGGGCCTCTTTTTGCTGACAGACCCACAAGGTCCTTGTGGTGGTCATGCTGGCTATCTGTTCTCTTCTCTGTAATTTATTTGGAAGCACAGACAGGGGGAAAACTGTACCCCCTACTCCAACAGCAAAGATACGCACACTATCCAGGCTTCAGAATGATGAAAAGGTTTGTAACCTCTGACTTGATCCAACTTCCTTGTTTTGCAAATTGAAACTCAGACTTGAAGTGACTTTTTCAAGGCTGTCCAGCTGGATAGTTGTCGTTCCCCTCTCCACCCCACCACCCCCCACCCCCATTTTACACCTTTGGACACCTAGGAGGAACCTGGCATATTCAGTTTCTCACATCCATTAAAACCTCAGTTATTTGACCCCTCCTGTTTTACTCACATCATTAAGCCTGGCCTCTGCCAAACAGTTATTGACCTTTCATCATTTGTCGTTGGTGGGAATATAGAGATTAAAGAAGGTATGATTCTTAGGAGTTAGTCACAGCTTTGTGGGGAGACAGATGTGGTGAGTGTGGAGTGGAGGGGGCATCGCAGTTTGCTTGATGGTTACTTACCTAACCTAACCTTTTGCTGAATCTGCATCCCCATCCTCAACAGACTGACTACCTTGTGATAGCCTCTCAGTGCTGCTCTTCTGCAGGGAGGGCTTGGGAGATTAGCCTGACCCCAGATAGGTGATGGTCAGGATGGATGGTCCCATCCATCATCTCCTTCCCACTTCCTCCCAGCTAGATATCTGTGGCCTGTGTGTTAACAGAGACAGTCTCTAAACTCCTTGAGATGCTAGTGTGTTTTTGCTCATCCTTAGGAGTGAGCACAGAGCCTGGCACCCAGTACGTCCTGCTCAGTAAACAGCTTTTATCTGTTGAATGAATTTAGACAAGTCAGATACAAATCTTCCTCCTTTGGTTCTTTCTCTTCCCTTGAGCATATCACTGCTCTGACATCTATCCTTTTCTAATATAGTCTGAGAACATTCAAGTTGGGAGTGATTTTTTTTCAGGACTGTCTAGCTGGTTAGAGACACACAATCTCTGGCTGCTTTAAGCTGGAAAGCACTCCAGAAGTTAAAGGCCATTGATGTGGCGGAGCTGATTTGTCTTCTACAAGATCCTCCGCCCCACTGTGTACCTCCTCAGTATTTCTGACACCATCAGTTTTCCCTTCAAGGTGCATGGATTGTTGAATACCTTGGCATATGTGTGTTTTACTGTGCTCTCTCTGGCTCCAGTACAGAGCCTTGTCTAATGGGCAGCAAATATTTTGAATGAATGCTGTTGAGCCCAGGCAGCTTATAAAACTGAGCTTCATCTTGTTACCTGCTTTTTTTTTTTTTTTAAGATTTTATTTATTTATTTGACAGAGAGAGATCACAAGTAGGCGCAGAGGCAGGCAGAGAGAGAGGGGGAAGCAGGCTCCCCGCTGAGCAGAGAGCCCACTGTAGGGCTCGATCTCAGGACTCTGAGATCATGACCTGAGCCAAAGTCAGAGGCTTAACCCACTGAGCCACCCAGGCGCCCCTGTTACTGCTCTTAATTAGAGTTCAGTTGGCCTTTTGATGATGGCCAGATGACATTATCTCAAATATCTACTCCCTCCCATTATTCTTTCTCATATCCTGCTTAATTTTTTCCCCAGCCCTTAGAGCACTATTACTACCTAACTCTAGACTATATGCTTGCTTGGTTATTCTTTGTCTCAACAACTAGAACGTCAGCTCCATGAGGACAGGGATGTTTTTGTTCATGGCTGAACCTAGGACAGAATCTGGTATATAGTGGGCACTCACATGCTTGTTGCATGGATGAGTCTTCCCATATGATGTCATGGGTAGTCTGCCCCTGTTTCTCAGCCATTGTGTTCCCTTCCCTATAGTCTCACAGCTCCTGTACACGAATCTGTTGAAACTAGTCATGGCATAAAGTCATTCTGAATTCAGTAGTCTTGTCTTACCAGTCTTCTCCATTTCTTCTGTGCCAGGCACATTTGTCTTCTGTTTTTGAAATAATTTTTATACATTGTAAACACAATTCTCACTATGACTTCAACATCTCCAACTGTGACCTATTAAGAGGATATCCATTCCCACTTGGAATAAGTCCCTTTTGTCTTAAATTTACCATGTTTCAATTTGGGTCTGTCTCCTGCAGTTCAGTTTCTGGTGGGTGGGACAGCCATTCTTCCTAGCCAACAAGTCTGTGGACCAAGGCTCTTTGGGCTTGTCTTGAAGGAGCAGAGACCAAGGGTGCTGGAAAAAGATAGCTTAAATGCTGCTCCATCACTTGGACTCTTTCTTCAGGACTAGGTTTCCTCACTTACCATTTTAGTACCTGCTTTTTTAGGGCTATTCTGGGGACTAAAGAGAATGCATTCAGAGCACTTAACAGTCAAATATAAGATGTCTGTCTTTGTAGATACTATGGCAAGACCCTTTTTAAAAAAATAAAACAATGTTTCTTAACCTGGAATTGGAAAACATTTTCCTGGGAGTTTGTAAATGATTTTTTTTTTAAACCAGAATTAAAACTTTAATGTTCTCTTCAAAGATAATTTTAAAAAATCATAGATTCCATATATCTAGATGAAGTCACAAATGAGTAGAGCCATAAGGTCTTTAGTAGTGTCATAATCTGTGTTTGATTGAGCACTCCCTTAATTGTTTCTAGCCACAGGGGGAAAAGAATAGACATGGGCTTATTGTAGAAATCATGTGCTTGTGTCACGTGATCGCTGGAAGTTCCATGAACAAAGGTTTCATGGCTGTTTGTTAGAGAAGACTGATGGGTAGCTGAAGGGGTCACAGAGCTCATGGTGGCACAGGCTGACAGGAACCTGCTCCGAGGTATTGCTGTACCGTTGTACGCAGCCATGCGAGGACTGCAGAATTGCATCATTGTCATCTGTCATGTTAGATTAATGTTGAGTTCTTTCTGATTGGTTTTTGTCAGATTTTTACCTTGATTTACCTTCTAGTTTTGTTAGAGCTAAAGCATAGGGAGGACATACCTAGTTTTATGTTTAGACATACTTAAATAACATTATCATAAACATAACTTAAGTCAAAGCTTAAGAAGACGGGAGCCCAAGAGAGGGCTTCCCCCTAAAAGTGATGATCCACACATTTGTCAAGATAAGAAAGCTGTTTTCATTTCTCAGACACCTTGTTATACAGTTTAGCTCTTAATTGTTTGTGATTCTCTCTCTCTTTTTGTAAATAAAAGATTTTATTTATTTGACAGAACAAGCACGCAGGCAGGAGAGCACAAGCAGGGGGTAGGGCAGAGGGAGTGGGAGAGGGAGAAGCGGACTCCCTGCTGAGCAGGAAGCCTTGGGTGGGGGGGCTCTCTATCCCAGGACCCTGTGATTATAACCTGAACTGAAGGCAGACCCTTAAGCACTTAACAGACTGAGCCATCCAGGAGCCCAATTGTTTGTGATTCTCTTCTGTGTTTGTTTAACTCGTTTAGCTCCCCTTCTACCTCTTGCCTGCCTGCCCTCAATTCACCCTACCCCCTTTTGTAGGTAAGGACACTGAGACCTAGAGAAGTTGTAATTTGCCTTGGGTAAGTGGAGGGTAGACTTTGTCTGATTAAGAGACATTGAGTGAGTACCTGGTACCAATTAAGTAGAATAACATCACTCACTGAGATTTCACTGAGCTCCAGACATTAGCTACTTGAGTTATTTCTCTTAAATTGGGTAACAACACACTTTAACCATTGTAATTTCAGTTTTTTTGCAAAGTTTTTTTTTTTTTCAGTTTTTTTTTTTTTTTTTTTTTGCAAAGGCAGGAATTGAGTCTTATTAAAGAAAATTATTTAAGAATCTTGTTTGGGGAAGTTGGTCAAGGTCAGTTCTGGAGCTGATGTTGGACTCCTAACTCTATGTGAGCATTTACCACCTGGGAGCCCACCTGGGAGCAATGAGGTCTGGCACTGTGTATCGAAGCTTAGGAGCGAGCCTGTACGGAAAGCTCTTGGCAACCTTGAGGAGTCTCTCACTCTCTTAGGAGCTGAACGAAGGCTTTAGAGGTGGTGACATCCACGCTAGACTAGAAGGAAGAAAAAAGCACGTCAGCTGTTAAGAAACCCCTGTCCTTTCCAGATGGCTAGAATGGGTTACACCTGAGTGGAAAGGAGTGGCTGGAGAGGAGCCTGGGGCCAGATCATGAAAGGCTCTTGACAGTTTTGCGAAGGAGGTGTACTCTGTCCTTAGGTAGAGGAGGTCCATGGTCAGTGTGTAAGCAGAGATGCTGTACGGTTAGAGCTTTGTTTAGATAATTCCAGGGCAGAGTACAGAGTCAGGGAGACTAGTCAGGAGCCTGTTGTGCCAGAAAAATGATATGGCATCTGTGGGGATGATCAGGGGAGACGGCTTTGTCCACGATATTTACACTGGGCATTTCCTGCTCTTGTGTCCAATGTTCTTCCCACTGTGCTGCCTTCTAATAGTGCACTGAGTGGGGTACTTCATACTTTGTGAAACGCTAAGTAAGAAACATTTACCTCCACGTTTTTCTCAATTGTAGCGTGTGTCTGCATTCAGTTTGCAAATTGCTTGCTAAGACATGGCAAGCATTGTATGTAGGCATTGGCTCAGGGGAAAGAAGAACAGCCAGATGTGCTCTGAATGGCAAGAGATTGTTATTTTTGGGTTTCAGATAAATGTGGTCATCGAGTTTATAAAAATGAACCCGCAGTAATGCTGGCAAGCCTGTGGGTTCCGTTTTTCTGAGTAATATGAAGGCGTACTATGTGTGTTCTGTACCGTGAATGTTAGTTTCATCATCTTCTGATGCTCTGAAAGACTAATACTTGGAGAATTATTATTATTTTTGAGTTACTTGGAAGTTACATGTCTTTTTTTTTTTAATGGCTCAAATCTTTGAGGAGAAGTAAAACTATTTAATAAAACTTTTCTGGAATTGACAAAGTTGAGGCACACGGGTAAAATAGCAAAACAAGCTTGTTTCCACAGTTCCTCCTTCCCTCTTTCAGTGAAAAAGGGGGAACCTTGAACCTTCCTCCCAGCTTCCTAGTGTAGAATTTGTAATTTCTATACCATAATAAATAGGGTACTTGGGATTTTCTTAAAAAGGACTCTGTACCACCAACTTGACATTCTGGGGATAAAGCATAGTTGATATTTATACAGGAGGGTCAGAAATAGTAAGGTAAACATTTTTTAGCAATGATGACAAAAATCTCAACCATGATCTTGCTGTGCCATGGAACAAACAGGCATTAGATTCTTTTAGGTGAGGATCTAGTGACTGCTACAGGCTTTTGTCTTTGTTCACAGACGACTTGGGAAAGTTTGCTTATTTTAGGACTCTACCCAGAACATAGGGCTAGAAATGTTTGTCCTCTACTTCATCTGATAGTTATGAGGGATGATGAGATCATGGGCCAGATCTTTGTAAATGCATAGGAGAAACTTCTGGATGTCCATTTACTTTCTCTTAGGTATTATTTAGTGGACAGGAATGGTAATTTACTATTGCATGTGGTATTTTGGAAGATCTAATGGTGTGTATAATGCGGCTAGTGTAAAGTACTTTGAACTCTTAGAAGATGAAATGTTTAAAAAAAAGAAAAAATATTTTTTTGCTCATTATTATTTTGAAGAGTTTTCTTATCTAGGCTGTAACTCTAGAGTCTAGAGAATTTGACACAGTTGGAAGAAATTTGGTATTTCAGTTTCCAAGAACCACAACGAATGGATTTGTCATGTAGTGGGTGGAAGGAGGTGTTACACCTAATTACAGCATGTTCCAGACTGATTCCTGGGTAGCGTGGCCAGATGAAGAGGACTCTGTCTGCCCTGGCCACTCTAGTCACCTTTCTTTTTTTTTTTTTTTTTTTTTAAAGATTTTATTTATTTATTTGACAGAGAAAGATCACAAGTAGGCAGAGAGGCAGGCAGAGAGAGAGGAGGAGGAAGCAGGCTCCCTGCTGAGCAGAGAGCCCGATGTGGGACTCGATCCCAGGACCCTGAGATCATGACCTGAGCCGAAGGCAGCGGCTTAACCCACTGAGCCACCCAGGCGCCCTCTAGTCACCTTTTTTTCCACAATCTACACCCGCTTCTTGGGAAAGCATCAGGAGGGGCTGTCGGCTGACTTGTGGTAGAAACTAGGAGCTCAAATTGGATGAGCATGTGCAAAGGCCGGAAAGTGGCTTTTAACTGCTTAGTATGTGACGTGGGCACCAACTGCTTCACTTGATTTGGCAGATGCTGAGACCTCAGAGCTCATGCTGTTAGTGCCACTGGCCTGACTTTGGACCATGACGTGGCTTTGTTTTTATCTCATTAAAGGAGTAATATGGGTTGGATGCTTAAAAGAATTCAAAGAGAGAAAAGTGATATTTCCCTTGCTTTCTTTGAAGTGATGTCAGCCATTAGCAATTTTAGAATGTATTCTTACAGATCTTTTCATATACCACCATATGTTTATTATTGTTATAATGAAGAATTCTTACTATCTAAGTTGCTTTGCTGCCTGCTTTTTTACTTAAAGCTGTCTTGGACATATTCTCTATCAGTATGCTAGATGTATTTTAGCATTGATACTGGTGCTATAGTATATTGGATATACCACAGTATATCACTGTTGGATATACCACAGTTGATTGGTTTAACTTTTCTCCTATTGCTGGACATTTAAATTGTGTCTAATTTTTTGCAGTGATGAACCATGCTGGATTAAATACTCTGGTACATATTACTTTGTACTGCTGTACAAATGTTTCTTTAATAGTGGATTTTCTAGGAGCCTGGAGACTGGTTCTGTCATCTCTGCTTCCTTTATTTTTCACTGTGACTCTTTTCGTATAGGCTGGAGAAGCTCTCAGATGGGCTTTAGTCAGTTAATCAGATATGTGTTCCAGGGCTTTGAAAGACTGGCAGCTAAGTCTTTCCTTCAGGTAGTCAACACTCTTTAGTTGGGGAGAAAAGTTTGGGGTCATGGAATTCCTAATGTGGCTCAGAGTCACATGGATCAGTAAACCAAGAGTTGCTGTGGCCCCTTGTAGAAGGCTCACTGGGGCATCAGGAAAGCAAGACTCTGGTTTTCACTGAAGGTAGGTTCAGATAGGCTGGGAAAGCTGGGCAGGTATTGCAGACAGGGAGCTTTTGTGAGGTGACACCAAGTTGTGCCGTGGAGCAGAGACCCTCGCTCTGGGTTGCCTTTGTTCTCTTTCTGGAGCAGGGGCCAAGATGATACAAAGCATGTTGGGGGACAGGAAGCATGGGTGCTGACTTGATGTGCTGACTGTGTGGATTAGCCTCTCCCAGAGGCTCAAACTTTTTCAGCATTTCTCCTTCAAATCCTTTCTCAGTACTTAGCTGAGTGAGTGATCTTTCTAAAACAAAAATGTGACGAATGACTTCCTGCTGCAGTGGCTTCTCACACCTTCGGGATACAACCTGGCAATGTTTTTGTTCTCTTATCTCCCATCTCTTTCCAGCGTGAGCTCTCCAGCTTGTGTTTCAGCAAGAGTTAGCTGCCCTTGGTTACCAACATATCGTTTCATGCTTCTGAGTCTTCATTTTTTATTACTCTGTGTACCGGGAGTTACTCTTTCTCTACTTCTTTTGTGTGGCTCATTGCTCTTCATCCCGTGGGATACAGTTAGGGAGGTAACATTCCTCTGGAAGCCTTTCCTTCCCTCCTCTCTGGTCTCTGGGGACACCTGTGTCATTATTCATACCTCTTTGTAATTATTTCTGCCTCCCATCAAAATGAGTTTCTTAAAGCTACACACTTTTTTTTCTTTGCACTCCTGCTACCTAACTGGGTGGTTGGCACAGAGCAGACATTTAATACATATTTGATTAGCATTCTTGGGGAAGTTTTCAGCCCTGTTGGGGAGTGGAATTAGAAGTGGGTTTGGATGAGACCTATAGGTGAGAGCTTAATGATTATTACAAAAAGAGCTGGGCTTTCTGTAGTCTTGTCCTGGATGGGTAGCATCATGATGGAGTGAGATCAGCATGGTCCTGATAGTCAGACCTGATTTTTTTCCCTTGTTCAATGGCCCTAGCATTGTGACCTTGGGCAAATCATCTGATCTTTTGAGCCTGGGTTTCCTTATCTGAGTGATGAAGGGATGGTGTCAGTGATGTTTAGGGTCCCTTTGAGTTCTAAGTTTGTGAAATTGTATGACTTGATGCTAATTTTATGAAATTTTATGACTTCATGCCATAGTGCTAACCTTAGAGGAGAGTGATCCCACAGTTGCGCACATACTCTGTGAGGTTGCCTAATGGGGTTTAGTAGAACCACAAGTCTAAGCTTAATAATTATAATCAAGGATTTGATGATAATCCAGAACCAGTTAAGGGAAAAAGATCAGCAGACTTTTCTCTGGTTAAAACACAGTCCTAAAAAACAAAAACAACAACAACAAAAACCAACACAGCTTTCGATAGCCATACCCCCTTCAACATTACCCCACCCTGACATGCCCACACTCTCCCCCATACTCACAGCCCCCCCAGACCCACACCCTCTCCACAGACTCACCCCCCCCCACAGACTAACACCCCCTCACACCTTCTCTACAGACCCACGCTCTCCCACATACCCACACCCTCCCACATACCCACATGCCTTCACAGGTACCCCGCCCCCACAGACCCACAGCCCCTGCACATAGGTACATGCCCATCCTATAGACCCATACGCCCCCCAACTTCCCCCACATGCTCTCACCTTCCCCTCTCCCCACACACCAACAACTTTTGAACACTGAGATGTTCCTCCATGTCAGTTGCATTTCTCCAGCTTTTAGAAGTGAAGTAAAGTGGGCAAAAGGCTGGGACTTTTTTGTCTATTTTTTATTATTATAATTATTTTTTTGATGTGGTTGGATACTTAATTTATCAGATATTTACTTAATATTTATTTTATTTTATTTTTTCAGTGTTCCAAGATTCATTGTTTATGCACCACACCCAGTGCTCTATGCAATACATGCCCTCCTTAATACCCACCACCAGGCTCACCCATCCCCCACCCCACCCCCTCCAAAACCCCCAGTTTGTTTCTCAGAGTCCACAGTCTCTCACACTTCATCTCCTCTTCCAATTTACCCCAATTCACTTTTCCTTTCCTTCTCCTAATGTCCTCCGTGTTACTCCTTATGCTCCACAAGTAAGTGAAACCGTATGACAATTGACTTTCTCTGCTTATTTCACTCAGCATAATCTCCTCCAGTCCCGTCCTTGTTGATACAAAAGTTGGCTATACATCCTTTCTGATAGCTGTGTAATATTCCATTGTATATATGGACTATATCTTCTTTATCCATTCATCTGTTGAAGGGCATCTTGGCTCTTTTCCACAGCTTGGCAATTGTGGCCATTGCTGCAATGAACACTGGGGTACAGATGGCCCTTCTTTTCACTACATCTGTATCTTTGGGGTAGATACCCAGCAGTGCAATTGCAGGGTTGTAGGGTAGCTGTATTTTTTATTTCTTTTCTTTTTTTTTTCTTTTTTTAAGATTTTATTTATTTATTTGACACACAGAGAGAGAGAGATCGCAAGTAGGCAGAGCGGCAGGCAGAGAGAGGGGGGAGGCAGGCTCCCTGCTGAACAGAGAGCCCAATGTGGGACTCGATCCCAGGACTCTGAGATCATGACCTGAGCTGAAGGCAGAGGCTTAACCTATTGAGCCACCCAGGAGCCCCCTATTTTTAATTTCTTAAGGAATCTCCGCACTGTTTTTCAAAGCGGCTGCACCAACTTGCATTTCCATCAACAGTGTAAGAGGGTTCCCCTTTCTCTGCATCCTCTCCAATACTTGTTTTCTACCTTATTAATCTTTGCCATTCTAACTGGTGTAAGATAGTATCTCAATGTGCTTTTGATTTGAATTTCCGTGATGGCTAATGATGATGAACATTTTTTCATGTGTCTGTTAGCCACTTGTTTGTCTTCTTTGGAGAAGTGTCTATTCATGTCTTCTGCCCATTTTTGGGGTATTGAGTTTGTTAAATTAACTGAAACAGTTCAGAGGTAGTTGTTTGAAACCTTACTTTGCATTGATTTGAGTACTGACACTGTATTTAGGCAAACTTAGTTTGGGGACTGATGATTAACTATATGGGTTCTTTGGGGGTATCTGGGTGGCTCAGTTGGTTAAGTGTCTGACTCTAGTTTTCCGCTCAGTTTTTGATCTGAGGGTTATGAGTTTAAGCCCCCTACTGGGCTCCTCACCCAAAGGTGGGTTAGCTCCAAACCTGCTTCTAAATCCTCTCCCCAGTTAAAATGAAGAAGAAGATGATGATGAATATGGGTTCTTTGGATGGATTAATATCAGACGGATGTGGCTTTCAGGGAGTGTGCTAGGATCAAAGGCAGCAGCTTTTTACTAGATATTGGTATTTGGCTTCCTAGGCAGCTCTATTCAGGAATGGGCACTGGGGTGCATCTCTGCTGAATTCTGACACAGCCTCCCTCCTTCCCCTATCCAGGGCCCAGATTTACTGAGTGTTGGCTGTGCTTTGGGCATTGTTCTATCTAGAAAGATAGGTATCTTGCCTTATTCTTACAAGCTTCCATTCCCGGTAAGGGAGACAGCCAGTAAGTGGAAAAGTAAATAAGAATTTCAGATAAGGATAAAAACTGTAAAGAAAACCGAATAGGGAGCTGGAGGTAGGGAGCAATAGGAGGGAGGAGGCCTTTCTAAAGAGGTGACGTTTGTGTCGCTCAGTGAAGCAGCTGTGAATTTGCCAGAGGTCCTTGCATAGACTTGTGGAGAGGAGCTTGGCCATTTTATGGGCAGCAAGAGGGCCAGTGAGGCTGCAACACAGTATGACAAGGAGTAGGAAATCAAGTGAACATGTTAGTGGGGTTCATGTATGTTGGGGCTCTGAGACCCTGTTAAGGAGTTCAGATGATGATGATGATGATGATGATTTTTGTCAGTTGAATTATGGCAGATCATAAAGCCATAGGATAGCTGACTTAGGCTTTAGAAATATCCTTCTGTCTGCTGGTTAGAGACTGCAGGGAGGAAGAGTTCAGAGAAGTGGGGACACTGGGAGAGGAGGCTTTTTAATGAAAGATTCTAGAGGACAGCTGATGGTGACTTGGATCAGGGTGGTAGCATGAGTAATGAGCTATGTCTTGGGGTTCAAGTCAAGAAGATCTGCTGCTGTATTGCACTCAGGGTTTGGTTTTGTCACCTGGGGGGTGGCAGAGCCATTTACTGAGTTAGAGAGGACTGGGAATGGGAATATAGCAGCATGGGAACTAGGAACTGGTAAGTACTTCAGTTGGGACACGTCAGGAGTTTTTATGAGACCTAGATCTTAGGAGAGGAAGTCCGGGTAATGATAATTATAATAGAGATAGCACACTTTTTTTTTTGAGCAGTGTGCCTTGAATTGTTCTAAATAACTTCCTCTGATTAACTCATTTAATTCTCATAACAAACATTACTTCATTTTACATAAATAGCTTTATTTTGCTGTTGAGGACACTGGGACACAGATGAATTAGCTTGTTGAGGTCACACAGCCAGTAAGCAGCAGAGCGTGGGGTCAAGCAGATGCAGTCTGGTTCAAGAGCCATTATTCCTAACCACTGTGTCTTCCTTCCTTAAGGTTAAGTATGGGTGACCATGTCGTCTGCATGAAGAGCCACCTGATGGGCCAGGAGTTGTGTCTGTTCTGTGAAAGGGAACAGAGAGATACCCCTGATGCCTGAGTTATTTTTGTCTTGTTAAGAAAAAGAGTGCTGAGCTGAAATATCATTTTAAGAATCAGGTCACCAAAAATTAATGTGCTCACTCAAGCATAATCTTTAGAAGAAGATCAGTGGCCCTCATTCTTTGGTGCTGGATTTCTCTCCTTCAGCAAGTAACTTATAGCTGCAGCCTTACAAACTCCTGAAGGAAAAGCACATCCATTTGGAAAACCTGTGGGTCTCACTGAACATAATGAACACTGGTTGTATCATAGCAGCACCCTCACTAATTCTGGTCATAATTATTCAGCTGTTATGCACTTGGTCTCTGTTTTCAGACGAGATCGGGCGCGTTCAGGGTGGTATGGCCGGAGACTGGTCTCTGTTTTCAAAGCATGATCTCAAATATTTGATTCGCTTATGAGGCAGTTCTTGGCCTTGACTCTAAAGGTTATTATCATCAAGAGGTGTGCCTTTTGGAACTGCATATATTCCAGTACTGTTGGAAATGGATGCCATTGAGATGAAGTTAACAGAAAATATGTGCTTTACAAAATAGACCTGCCTTGGTGCATGGCATGTCACAATTATTTACATACCTTGTTCTTGGTAACTTCATTCTAGAATGGCAAGAAGAGGTTTTTACGTATGCCTTGCATCTCTGCTGAGTGATTCACTGAGTTCTGTTGAGGCCAGGAGAAGAAAGAAGCTAATCCTATACCAAGTCTTCACCCTAACCCATCCCTGCCTCTCCTTAGTAACTAACCACTGAAAAAGAAAATCTGTATAATCTATATTACATAGAAAGATTATAGATCAAATTATATATCTAATCTATAACCTATATATGTAAAATCTATAGTCTCTATATAAATATATAATCTGTGATATGTATTTGAAATCTATAGTATATATGTATAAAATTATATGTATATTTTTTGTAGGGTAAATGAAGTAGAGGGTTATTGCTGCTGAGGTGTAGTTTCTATAGCCTTTTTAAAATGTATGTATCTTAGTGTTTTATTGCAAGGTTCAGATGTAGATCCCAAGTAAATCTGGCTCAAGAGGAGCGTCAGGGATCTTCTGTGGTTTCAGTTCCGTGGTGGTTTTTCCTGACAGAGGGTCTGTCCTGGAGAGATAGAGGAGTGTATCTGGAATACTCTTGGCTGCAAATAAGAAGCTTTGCAGCCTAAAATGCCTTCAGTAGGCCTGTCACCACCTCACCTATAAGCAAGCTCGGAGGAAGGTGCTGGTGGGGTTGCTTTAGCGGGGTGATGGCACGGGGCACTGGTGTGCCTTCGGTGGGACCAACTGAGCCTCTATCTTGCTACAACCCCTCATAGAGTGGCATCTCCAGGAGGGGCATCCATGGAGTTACGGGGCCTCCCCTTGTCTGTTGTTGTTGTTTGTTTTTCTGCTCTAAGTGGGACTTAGATAGGCAAGGATGGGCATAAGAGGTTTGGGGCTGGGTGTGGGGTGTAGTGCCTGCCGCTGGAGGAAGGCAGGGGAGACAGACGGTATGAGCCTGGCTGACTGTTGCAGATACCCTCGTTTCCCGCCAGTGAGTAGTGGATCGTTGTTATGTCTCTCTCTGGTTTAACCCATGTCTTCTGCCAAAAACACAAGGACCATCTGTTCAGGAAAGGTCTCTAGTAGGAGAGATTTCTGTTTCAAAGTATTCTTGAAAAAAAGAAAAAAAAAAGCTCATACTTGTAGACATTTTTTCCCTAGATTTTATTCTCACTATGTGTGAAATTTCATGAGAGGAAAACAGAAGTAAATAGGATATTATAAAGGTTAAATTACCAAATATAAAGATTAAATTACCAAATTATTTTCTAAAATTGTTAAAATCTAATGTATGTTTTAAGTACTTCCTGGTACTTTCTCTTATACATTTTAAGTGTTAAATTTCTGTGACTGCACGGTCTCAGGTTTTCCCGATCTCTGTGCCTTTGTCAGTGCTCTGCTCGGAATGCTCTTCTGCAGTGCCGATGCCACCACCTCCATGAAGTCTACCCAGCTCTACAGTCACATCTGCGTCTCCATGCTCCCCTGACCCTTTCTCAGTCACTTCTCTCAGACTGTCAGGACTGGGCTTTGTTGTGCAACTGTGTATTCCCCTCACCTTGTCATCAGGGACTGATTTTATGTGTCTCTGTCCCAGACATTTGGGAATTCAGTGCCTTATTCAAAAGAAATGCTCCAAAAATGTCTGTTGCATTGAAAAAAAATGTTGTTGGGTTGTTTTTTTTTTTTTTTTATGGTGTAGTTTAGGTACATAAATCCTCAGACATTTCTTATGTGTCTGACTGTTTCCTTCTAGTGCCTCTGTGTAGTGAGTTCTTCTGAGGGGCTGACGGTGCCAGCGCCACAGCCTCGTCTGGGTTGGTCCGAGCCCACCGTCCCCTGAGGATCTCTGGGCAGCCCCAGACTGCCTCTCGGGCCAGCGAGCCCATCCTCTGGCTGTCCACCTGAGAGCGAGGTGGTGGTGTGGGCTGAGTCAGCACGTCCTGTTGGCAGAAGGTCAACAGTAGCACAGAGAGATAACACATCATTAGTCATGTTGACAGAAGGAAGGTCCTCTCCCCCTTGCCTCTGAGTGGAGGTGTTAATGAGGAGCAAAATGGCCAAGAGGCAGGAAGTGTTTCTGAAGCTGTGGGCCGGGCTGCCCACACCCTGCACACACAGGATCACCTGCCCTCGCCTCGGGAGAGTGGAATGAAACCTCAGCTGCAGTTTTGGGAAAGTGAGAAGAGCAGCTCTTCGCTGACTGCCCACAGTTTTCCAGCTGTACTTGCAGGCACTTACACAGAATTTGTTCCGTCTTTGGGTTCAGCCTTATGTGGGGGACTTTTAAAAGGCCCATTTTACAGGTGAGAAAACCGAGTCAATGCCCAGGACTAATGTCACTCATGTGGGAAACAACTTGGTTGGGGTTAAACCCAGGTCCGTGAGACTCCAAAGGCTGATGTTTTTTGTGAGATGTTACTTTGGCAGATCTGGTCAGGTAGTGGCCTTGAGATCTTCATGCAGCGGTGTGGCACTGAAGGCCCACTGCGTTGTTAGGCTCCGGGGAGGCAAAAGTGAACTCCAGTCTCTGTTTGGTGTTGGGGTTTAGTGATAGCATCCAAGCAGATGGTGATGAAGGCCCAGTTTTAGAGCTGGTGGCTAAAGGTTCCTGGTGGTGGAGGGCTGGAGAGACAACACAGCCAAGTGCTGTGGGAGGTACACGAGGAAGAGTGTCAGAGGGCAGGCAGCAGCCCCTTCACGGCTGGCTCCGAATGCCAGGTGAGGGAGCTTGACTGTTGTTTTGTTGTCACCAGAGTTTAAGCCCAGGGGTGTCTTGTCAGACTTGAAGCAGATTGTGGATGGCTTTGAGGGGAACAAGACTGGAGATTGGGAGAATACTTTGGAGGCAAATAGGCGATTTGGTGACTGACCACATTGGAAGTGGAGAGTCTGGTGGTTGCAGGGGTCAAGTGTAATAGGGTAACAGTTGAGTGTTCAGCTTCAGTGACTGTGTACCTCTTACTGGATTTGAGGAATGAGGGAAAGGAAGCACGTTGATAAATGAGAGAGTGAGTCTGGTGGTTTTTTTCCTCAGGGAAAGATGAGATAGGGCAGTGGCTAGGTGAGAGGTGGGGATTAAGCAGGGAGTGCCTGTGGGTGCTGGAGCTGGAAAGGGAGCTAATGGGCATTCCCTGGATTGGTGAGAATTTCTGGTGGTGCCAGCAGCCTTCATGATTTGTGTGTTTTTTGTTTTTTGTTTTCCCTCTAGCGTGCTCAACCATACCATTCCAGGATCAGAAAGGTAGATTGTAGGTGGCAGGATAGGAGGGAATGAGGCCACTGATGTTTCTGATGGAAAAGATATTTATGATGCTGCGTAAGCAGGGAAAGAAGGGAATTTTTAAGCAAGAGGCTGATGGTCAGGAGAAAATAGTGGAAATGAAGCCGTGGGAGAGGTCATGGCCAGATCTGAAATATTGGAGTTGAATGTAGGGGAAAGGAAGCACCTCTTGTGAGGTCAGGATTCCAGGGCAGGGACCCAGGAGAGGATGGTAATGGGCATTGGGTGTGGAAGTCAGCGGGAGCTTGCTTGTTGGATGAGTCACCTCCATTAGGAGCCATGAGGCCAGACACCTGTGTCAGGCTCCTTTGGACAGTGTAGTCTCAGGAGGTCTAGCTGCAGACAGAGCTGTAGCAGAAGAGAGAACATGCGGCATATAAGGAGGACAGCCATTATCACTGTGGCCCAGGCTCAGCCCCAGCCCAGCCTTGTCACATGGGGATGCAGGCCTGTTGCGTATATGCGTGCGTGTGTGTGTGTGCAAGTGCACACACGCACATGTGCTGCTTCACTCAGTGCTTGCTTGCTATTTGTTTTTTGTTTTTGCCCTGAAAATCAGAATTTTTTATGTGAGGTCTCCCAGTTTTTAGGTGTTGACATCTTATTCAACAGTTTTAAACATTCACTGTTTATCAGGTGTACAGACTGGACTTGGGCTGTTTGTGCCCTCTGCTGTACAAACCCCTTGACATTCCTAGGACTGTGGCAGGAAGGAGGTGGGTGGGAGGTGTTTGTGAACTTACCTTCCATTTTTCATTCCGTTTGTAGGATGGAGGTCTGAAAGATAAAGAACTAACTAGCTAATTAGTTTTTCAGTAGGAGCTAATAGGCGGTGATGGTAATCTGAAGCCTATGGCTCAAGTGAACTACAGATTGTGATAAAAAATCAGCTAGCTTCTTCCAAAACTCCTGCATCCTTAATTCTGTTCACTATTCTTGGACTCCTTTCTTTCTTTTTTTTTTAAAGATTCTTTCTTTTTTTAAAGATTTTATTTATTTATTTGACAGAGATCACAAGTAGGCAGAGAGGCAGGTGGTGGCGGGGTTGGGGGTGGGGAGCCGGCTCCCTGCTGAGCAGAGAGCCCCATGCCGGTGGGGTTTGATCCCAGCATCCTGAGTTCATGACCAGAGCCATAGGCAGAGGCTTTAAACCACTGAGCCACCCAGGTGCCCTGAACTCCTTTCTTTCTTGATTCATACCTTCTCTTTTGCTTGTTCATGGCATTTTCTTTCCTGCCCTTTTTTCTCTCATTTCTCCTTTCTGTATTTACTTCTCTATCTCCTCTTCATTTTCTTACAGGGTTCAGGCTGAGTTAGTTGTTTAAAGTAATGGGTGGTTTTTGTTTTGTTTTATTTTGGTATTGATTCAGTAAAATTTTATATTTTCTTAATTTTTAAAATTTGTGAATTAATGAGTTGTGACTATAGACAGTGAAACTTAGGCATTTCACATCCAAATGCATGTTTTGCCCTTCAAATTAATCACTTCGTGGGTTTTACTCAAATTTCAAAGCACTGTTTGTCTGCAGACCACCTACATGTAGCTTCAGCCATCACCTGTGTTTGCGGATCTTTGTCCCTTTGATGGTGCGGTTAGTGTTGGGACAGGGTAAGAACTGGGTTCTTGAATAAGAATAAGGTTATGGATTGGCCTGGGCAAGATCATAGCTCTGTGTGAAAGGGAAGTGTGACCGTGAAGTAAGGCTACCGTGTTGGCTGTGCTGCTCAGCTGTGTGTCCCTGGGGGTGGGGGTGGGAGGTGCACAGATGTGCCTTTCAGCCCAGCTTTAAAGACTTTGCTTCCAGATACATTGTATCTGTTAAATGGCTTAACAGTTAAAATTTCCCATTTCCAAAGGCATTTAGTTAGTCTTTTGGAGATGAATGTACAATTTCTCTTGGCCTTCGAAATACTAAAATAGCCTTTGGGACCTGCATTATTGTCACTGTGGACCTGCTGAGCTCTGGAAACTCTAGGTTAAGAACCACTGGGGAATGGGTTTCCTAAGTGATGATTTTTTAAAAAAATTTTATTTTTAAGTAATTTTTAAGATTTTATTTTTAAGTAATCTTTATACCCAATGTGGGGCTCAAATTTGCAACCTTGAAGTCAGGAGTTGCATGCTCTACTGACTGAGCCAGCCTAAGTGATGATTTTAAAGAATGCAAACACACACATACACACAGCCTATTGCTAAACTTCTCTATCTGTTAAAGAACCAGGTTGCTTCTCACTGGCGAATCGCTTGCGGGGGCCCCACAGTGGCTTATTTAGACTTGGTTCTTTATCAGAAGCAGCTAGGAGTTGTTTTTTTATTTTATTTTAAAAATATTTTATTTATTTATATGACAGAGAATGAGAGACACAACAAGAAGGAACTTCTGTTGGTGGGTGGGAGCTGGAGAAGCAGGCTTCCCACTGAGCAGAAAGCCCCATTTGGGGCTTGATCCCAGCACCCTGGGATCATGACCTGAGCCGAAGGCAGAGGCTTAACCACTGAGCCACCCAGGTGCCCCCAGGAGTTGTTTTAAAACATGGATGCTAGGGCTCTATCTCCAGAGATTTGGATTTATTTCATCAGTGTGGGACCCCAGGAATCTGTAATGTTTGCAGGTGACCCAGGTGAATGATGTTGGGTGATCCTGTGTCCACAGAATGAGAAACGCTGGTGTAGGGGGCTTTGAGACTCAAGAGACTTAGTGTTACGTGATTTTGGAAAGATGGCAAAGTTACTTAACATCCGTGAGCCTCGGTTTTGTCATTGTTTGAGAATGAGAATGGTGATAGTACCAAGGAAGGGCATTATGAGGAGTGCACTTACAATACACAAAGCGCCCAGCTCTGTTGGGCATAAACCATGTTAACTACCTGTTGTTGGAAATTATCCTGTCCCTACTCTGAAGTTGGCATATTTGTCAGTGGGAGTATATAACTAACCCCTGAGGATAAGGATCGCATTCTGTGCTTTCTCCTGTGTTCTAGAGTCCAGTATTCTGTGGGGCACATGGGTGATGGCGGCCACTTTGTTCTGCTTCATGCTGCTGTTTATGGCACAGCCTATAATTCCAAGTTTATAACCTGAGATTTGCCTGTCTCTTGTTTTACACTGTACCTTAGGGCTTCTTCCTCCTACGTACTTGCGTGTACACACATATACCACCCCCTCCCCCAACACACACACACAGCTGAGAGTGTCCTCAGGAGCTGTTTCTGAGGCCTTGCTCAGGTCTCATCCTCTCCCCTCAGGTCACTGAAACATGGTGACGGTTGACTGTAGACCTGCCCTGCCAAGGCATGGGGACTCTCCAGACCATACATTTGGCCTGTGCTTGTTCCACGTACAGGGCAATGAATGTGTCAGTTTTCAGTGGACAAATCTAGGTTAAATTCCCTTTCTCCCGTTACCACAGGAATGTGAAGACGGGGTGCCCTGTGCACAGTCAGTGGTCCCCATGAAACGTTTCCTCTTGGCCAACATGATCTTGATCTTCCGGAAAGACAGGCAGGCCACTTTTTACAACATGTTTTATTTTTACTTGTTTTTAATGCTAGCACTGAAAAATAATGCCTTGGTTTTGGCCCATGGTGCTATCAAAACAAAACACTTCCTGTATCCCGATCTAAGCAGGTTTAACAAGTACCTAAGCATGTTGCTGCTTTTCGTTTTCATCTCCCCTTTGTAACTTTTGAAGTGGAACAACTCTGCATTCTTTTCTTGCTAATCATTTAAAATTTTAATTGAAAGTTCTGCTTTTATAACGTGAGTTCTTTTGGCAAATGCATGAAGGTGTGTCTAATGTAATTCAAGTTTCGAAGCAGTTTTAAAGTAAAAGAGGCTTTAGTCTTCATTGCCTTTGACGCTGGGCTATTAGATATTTTTAGCATGCAAATTATGGTGAGCATGGTACCAAAGGGCACTTTTTTTTTCTTGTTTGGTATGTTTCCTCATTCTTGGGTTGGTAATTATATTCAGGATAATTTAGCCTTGGACTACAAAATAGATGTTAGGTCTGTGTTCTTATTATATGGTAATGCTTCTGTTTGATACCTAACCGAAGATATAGGCTTGTTTTAGGAATTGAGCCCCATGATATCTCTCCCTGCAGGTCCTTGAATCTTAAGAAAGGAAACATGTGGGGAAGGAGAAATCAGAGATGGAAATTCTAAGTTCCTTGTGACTATAGAAATCTGTGAAAAGCCTTTTATGTTCGTTTTGAATTACCAAAATCAAAGTAATGCTAAACTTGTTAATGCTTTTGAATATAGCTTTAATACAGTGGGATATATAAATAGCATATTACAGTTCCTTATTCCCAAGGATAAGATTTTTAAATGCTTTCAAGATTTTAAATATTTTCCAGGATACTTTGTAAACTAAATCTTTTCTTTGTAAATAACCTCATGCAGACTAGAGGGAAGGAGAAAGGACACAATGACACCTCTTCTTTCCTATTCCTGCACTACTTCTTGTGAATGCTTTCTCATGTGCCGGGCAATCTGACACAGCCTGAGCGTCCTCTAAAAATCCAGCTGTCTTCCTTTTTAAAAACATGGTAGCATATTAGTTAAGACAAAAAGAGATAGCCAGGATTTTAATTAATGCTTTAACTTTAAAGCTAAATAAATTTCATTTGGGTTAACATTTTTTTTTTTTTAAAGATTTTATTTATTTATTTGACAGAGAGAAATCACAAGTAGTCGGAGAGGCAGGCAGAGAGAGAGAGGGAAGCAGGCTCCCTGCTGAGCAGAGAGCCCGATGCGGGACTCGATCCCAGGACCCCTGAGACCATGACCTGAGCCGAAGGCAGCGGCCCAACCCACTGAGCCACGCAGGTGCCCCTGGGTTAACATTTTTGATACTGGCAATTGAATTTTGGGCGGGAGTGACTTTTTTTTTTTTCTGGCCCTGACTGTGGGAGTGATATTGATGCCCATTTTGAAACTGACAAATACAGAAACATTTAAAGAGGCAGAAGAAAAAAGTCTCTTGTAAACCAGAGGTGGTGATTGTCTAACACCTCAGTTGCATGCCAGTTCCTGGCTCCCGAGCAAACCTAAAGTCGTCTTTCACCCCGAGCATCTAAGCTGCCACCTGGGCATTGCAGATGCCGCTCACGGGTCTTTTTCTTTCCTGGACTCGGAGCTCCTTGAGGGAAGGGGCTGCTGTAATTTTTATATCCCTAAAATGTAGAGTAACGTAGGTATTCCAAAAGGATCATTTAAACCAAATTCCATTTATTTTAACTTCACAACATTTAGTTGCATGGAGTCAGTACTGTAAGGACAATGCTTATTTTCTTTGAAATGTCTACTAATATTTTAAAAAGCATTTTATATCTTGAACCTGTAATACAGGCACATGGTAAAATATTAAGCCAATGCAGAAAGTGTGTGTAGTGGAAAGTGGGTGTCCCTTCTCTTTTCCCTAGACCTGTACTTCTCTTCAGACCAGAAAGCTGCTTTTCTATTACTTTGTATCTTTCCAGAGATAGTCAGGGATATACAAGCATTAATACAAATGATCTTTTAAAAGGCTGCCTCTGGGATGTAGGGCAATGGGGATATGTGAATGAAATAGCCCTTGGAAGCCATTTCAGCAATATCTTTTAAAATTGAAAAATCAAGCCCAGCAATTCCATGGCATTCTGTTTTAAAAATAGAAATACCAGTGTGTCAAGATATATATGGAAGGATTTTTATTAATGCATTCCTGTGGTGGCGAAAGAACAAATAAAAAATGAACAGGGGGGTTGGGGAGGAAGGAAAAGCAAATAAAATGAATGCTGTCAGGGAAATGGTTGAATAAATCATGATGCAAATGTGCCATGAGTCTGGTACAATCCTTACAAAGATGAGGTAGAGCTTTATTCGTTAGTTGTCATGGAGGATCTTTCTCGATACATTGTTTTGTAAGAAAAGAAAGGTGTAGGTTGCTTTGCACAGTAACTCTTTTTAACAGAACAGTGATAAACTCTAAGTGACCATGTGTCTGCATGTTTATGTGATGAGCATGGAGAAAGATAGAGAAGGGAGGATTCAGAAATACTTCCTAAATTGTTTCTTCCTTTTTGAACATGCCTTTGAATCTTTCCTGGTGGAGTCAGCATCGTGGTCATACAAGTGATTTGCCAGATTTACTTACTTTCACTTCTAGGAAGTGGCAGTGGGTACTTTAGTCCTCATTTAATCTTATTTCATCAGTGTTCTTATGTTCTGAGGTCTGAGTCATCTGAGGCAGAGCATCAGAACTCACCTAGGGCAGCTAAAGGCTCTGTGCAGCACATGTGGGGTCTGAAGCCATCTGGGAGGGCACAGACCCCGCCAGGGGCAGTGAGCAACACCAGGGAGGACTCGCCAGCCAGCTGCACTGCCAGGCGGAGAGGCTGGGGAAGAGGCAGCGGTGACCAGCTTGGGGGATGATCAGAGGCCAGGTTAAAGCCCTGGAAGATCAAAGGAAAGAATTGCTGAGAGCCGTGGAAGACGGAGGCAGTTAAGAGTCAGATGGTGACTGGGGTGTTGTGCTGGAAAAATGAGTTAGGTGGAAGTGCCGAGATGATGAGGGTTAATAAGGCAAAAGCAGTTTGCAGAACCGATGTTCAGATAGCTTTTCCGGGTTTACGTCGCAGCACGCCCCTTTGTTGCCAGTCACGTTTATCTTCTTATCCTTCCCTGGATTTATGCTTCTGGCAGGAAGGAGTGGGAGGTGGATGTCATTTAGCGAGGCCTTGAAAAGTACTTGAAGAAATGGCGTCCCTGCCTTCTCTTCACGGAAGTGCCTGAATGATGACTGGAGTGGATATGAAGTAAGCTCTGGGGGAGAAGTTTAAATTGCTATTAGCAGAATCCTCAATATTTTAGGCCTGGATTGGGAAGGTACTTTATCTGCTCATGTATCTGTAAAGGAGTGCAAATGCTCCACTGCGTGGGCCAAAGAAATGTCAAGTCAGATGGAAGGGTGAGGTCAGTGGGGGCTCTGTGTGTTTGAAGGAATGTATGCCACTGTCCTCTCTGTCCTTGAGTCAGCCTTACCCCCACTTCCATCTAGTCTCATACTAAAAAAAAAAAAAAAAAAAAAAATTTCCAGTCCATTTAATTTACCTGGTTATGCTTTTATAGAGATGTTATTTTTTGCCAAAACTTTGTAGAATGTGATCCCCAGAGAAGATACACCAGCCCAGGGCAAAAAACTGTCACTTCCTTCAGTCTGGGCATAATATTTTTATGAATGTAGTCCTAAAGCATATAGATGCATATGTAGCTATTGGATTCATAGTGAGCTTATAGTTTAGTTAGTGTGTATACCTTTGGGTATACAACTCTTAGACTCAACACTGAGCTTTCTAGGTAAAGCCATCCCCAAGTTTTGTTCATGCATGCTGATTTTGGGTCAAATCTCCATCATTCTGTACAGAATTTTAGTCTCCTTGGATCCAGTTGTAAGACTTTGCTTTTCTCAGGGCTCAATTTAATCTTGTTAGATTAGCACATTGGCTCTATAACTGCCTTTAAAGAGATCCTCTTCCATCTGATTTTTATACAACTTACTGACTCGTTTCAGGAACCCTGAAAATGGAATAAAAGTACCATCAAATGGAAAGAAGGTAGGAGCTGGAGACGGAACTGAGACGTCTCTTCTGCTGTGTGCTAGTTTTGACCTTCAGCAGATCGTCAGCTTCCTTGAACTTCCATCCCTATCCTCTTCCCTTGGTATAAAATGGGAAAATCTTTGTCTCACAAGCTTTTTATGAGGGTAAGGTGAGTCCATGTGTATAAAGCATGTAGTGCAGTTTTGCACATAGTAGGCACTCTGCTGATGAGTATCATTGTCTTAAATTCATTAGTTAAAACCTGGGTCATAGCCCTGTAGTCGGTCCAACAGGTAGCTAATGAGCCCATTAGTCAGCATGCTTTGGGTTGACTTTGATTGTTGAACCAGGCTTGAGTCCCTCCATTTTATCCGTTGGCATTTTGTCTAGGACACCGTAAGAAGTGCATACGCAGACCTTGGTGCATTCCAGATGTTCTGTTAAGGGACTTAGGAAATTATTCTGATATAATATGCAAAAAAAAAAAAAAGAGCAAGACATTGAATTGTACATAGAGTACAATCACAGTTTGGTAAGAAGACAGTTTTAAAGTGAAATAGAAGTGAGTAGGGGAGAAAAGAACAAGGCAATACACTAGAAGGTCAATGCTATTATTACATAGAAGGATCTCCTTCAGGCTCTGTTGACTTACTTGATCTGTCTTCCGGTGTCAGAGCTTATCTTCTGTCATTTAGAGAACACTTAAGAATCTGTCACTTGCACCACGCTTTCTTTGAACAATTGAAAGCAAGTTATTTTTTTTCTTTACTTTGTAATAGTCAGAGTTCACTGTTGAGCTTTCACTATGGAAAATCATTTGTGTTAATGCTGTGCCTCACTTGAATGCCCTGTAGATTCTCACATGCCTGCCTCAGACCCAAGAAACTCTCTAGCATTTGCTTTTTCTCTACAGGCAGAGCTGGATACAGCTCTCCTGGGCTCTAGCATGGGCACTTTGCCTTTGTGGGCCCCTTCCCCCATAAAATTATTATTGGTCATATTTTGTGTTTGTGATAGACAAATAAAAGTCAGGCTGGATTCATTGTTATTTTATTCATTTTTTCCTTTTTCACCTTCAAAGACATTAAAGCGTTTTTGAGCACCCCTCCAAGTATCCTCGACTCTCAGCCCTATGCCTTCCATGCCTAAAGGCTGAGTCACCCGACTTGCCTTTGTACCTGTCACTCGCAGACTCCATTGTACCTGTCACCGAGAGCCCCCACTGCTCTTTGAGAGGCACACAATTTATGATGGTGGTACTGTTCTGTTTTGTATCTCCTCTACTCTGAGAATATGGGATGGTCTTGGTAACTATCTGAGAAATAATCTCTTGCTTTTTCCTTTTTAATATATTCTCTTTACTCCTTCTCAGGTTATTGTGCCTTGGTAACCTTTCCCAGATTCTATGCAGATTCGTGCCCTACTAAAGATGGCTGGAAAGGAGGTTTTTTTTCAGTTAACTGCTCTGGCCCATGTTATTAACACTGCATTGCAAGATTGACTTTGGAAACACGTCAAGGTTAATGCTCTGCTTTCTAATGCTAGGCTTTTTAAAAAATTTTAAAATATATATGGTATATATGATTGTTTCCTTACCCCCTCTTTTGAATGGGGCCAATCAAAAGTGCTTAGGCTTTGTCAGTGATTATTTTGAAATAAATTTATTACAGGAAATATAATTACCGCACTTGTCATGAATTGAAATACTACTTTCTCTTTGTTCCTACCCCAGCTGTATATTTCTAGGTCCTGTAAGAATAGCTCATCCACTGTTAAAATGTCAGGTGGCCAATAAAGAGTACAGATCCTTGACAAGAAGAACATAGCAATCGAGGGAAGAAAATTGCAGAGGAGTTGGGGAGGATACAGCAATAGCAAAGGCTCCGATGCCAGAGAGAGACCAAAGAATGTGGTTAAAACTTGCCTCTTGAGTGTTCAAACAGATGGGCAACACTAAAATAAAGGCCCATGAAAAGCCAGAGAAAACTCACTCATTCAAGTACACCCTTGGAATGGAAGAGGTCAAGGCAAAATCAGGTGAGGCTTATTCTATCAGTCTTTCTGTAGTCCGGAATGTTGTTGGTATTTCCATTATCCTCCTAAGTAATGACTTTGAGCAGTGAAAGCATGTCTTCCTCGAGGTTGCCAGGGAGGGCAAGTTTTCAGTGCTTGTAGGGTGGCCAGGCTGGTAGCCAGGTCCTACTAGATGCATGGACAGTGAATCATTTGGTTCACATTTTGATTGTGGTTCGCTCAGGATTACCAGACAAATGGCCTCCTCCCTGTGGCTGGCAAAGTATTGAGATCTCCTTGACTGTAACTGAATTCTCCTTCCATTTTTTCCATTCTGTGTCCTGGTACCATATGGTTCTTCATAATGCAACGGAACAATGTCTTCATGGGGAATACATTTCTCTGTGGTGTCTTGTTCTTGTAGACATTTAACCCACATGTATATTCCAGGGAGGTATGAACTCATTCCTATCTGTAGGGAAGGCTGAGCCCAGTTAAAGGGTGAGCCTTTTAGGTGCTAGAAGCGGTGTTTGAGCAAACCCTATCATATGATGTGTCCTTTGGCTCTTCCAGCTCAGCCATCACAAAGACACGAAAATAGATTGGATGCTAGAATGCATCTCGAAGTTCAGACTTTTAAGGTTTCCTGAACTCTCCATCTTCCCTGATCCTCATTACGATCAGAGTTAAAGCAATGATCATTTGTTCTCTGTCTGAGACATTTCAGCACTTCACTCAGAAATGTCTCTCCAACTCTCAATGTTCTCATCTAGGAGGCTTATTTTTAAAATTTAAAAATGGGGGGGGTGCGCCTGGGTGGCTCAGTGGGTTAAAGCCTCTGCCTTTTGACTCAGGTCATGATCCGAGGGTTCTGGGATCTAGCCCTGCATCTGGCTCTCTGCTCAGCAGGGAGGCCTGCTTCCCTTCCTCTCTCTCTCTCTGCCTCTCTGCCTACTTGTGATCTCTGTCTCTCAAATAAATAAATAAAAATCTTTAAAAAAAATTAAAAAAAATAGGACAAGGGGCTTCTATTAGCATAGAAAATATTATTAATAAGAATCAATTAAAATTCCATATTTAAAAATTCTTTATAACTCACAAGGAAGGATGCGAATCCTTCCATAAAGAATATATCGCAGCATTTGTCCTCATGAAAAAGCCAAGTCAATGATGCTGTCTTGCCACACTCTTTTCTCCCTCCGTCCAGTATTCAAGGAAAGTAGTGCTGTTTTTTTGCTACCTGACTTCGTCAGTATTTCCTCTTTTTCTCCAAGGGATGTGACATCATGTTCTGACATGAATTTTGGATGCTGACCCCAGATAACCTGTAGATTGCTTTGCTGCTTCTTGCAAATACTGGACTTGGTACTAGGTAATTGTAGGCCAGAGTGCATATCACAAACTGTTATCTAAGAACCTTGGTAGATTTTGAGTGGGAGGAGGAGACTATGGTAGCGAAATAGTGATTGTAGAATCTTAGGGTCAGAAAGACACTTTCTAGATCAACTGTTCATCGGATTTATCAGTTTGCTTCGTAAAACCATACAAAGTAGTCCTCTGGGCTGTGTCTACACTGAGGGTTCACTGTATTTTCAGAGGACCCTGTCACATTTTAGCTCAGTTTATAGAGGGACATTTTTCTGACTTAAGTTTCCTGCCCCTGGGCCATACCAAACAAGTCTCATCCTTTGATCGTGTGACAAGCCTTTGAGTATTTAGAGGCCATCTGACATTCCCTGCAAATCTTCTCTCCTGACCCACTTTCAGCTCTTCACAGGTTGTGACCAACTCTTATCACTAGCTTTGCTCTTCTGGTGACTCTGTACTGAGCATGGTCTGGTATCCTGACAAGTACTCACTTTTGCCTGGCAACCATACATGGAGAAGATGTGTGAAGTTTTCCTTACACTTTTGATTTGTGTGGTTTTTAGGAACACTTCATGATGGTAGTAGGTTCCAAATCTTAAATATGTAATGGGGGAGGAATACACTTTGGTTGTAAAGTTTCATGGGTCTACACAGAGGAAGAAATGTTTAAAAAGTGACCAGGTTCTAAAATTTGGCTGCCTTGCCTTAAAAATGTACTTTTTTGGAGCCTGCTACTTTGGGCAGCTGGTCGGTCCTCTTAGTCCGTGGAACCTGGATGCCATGTTAGGCTCAACCTCTCTTATTCAGCGAACTCTCTCTACTGCTGCTGTTTTAAAAATTAACACTGGGAATTGGCAGACAAGTCTTTGGTGTGGAAAATAGGGAGTCTTATAAACACTATAGGTTTGCTTTCTGTCCCTGGAGGTATAGAAACAGGGTAAGTTCATAGTGGCTTTAGAAACAAAGAATTTTTTGGCCAAATAGCATTAAGAGTTGTACTGAGTCACCATTCAGAAATAGAGCAGCAGTAGGTGGGGAGATGGAAGACCTTTATGAAGAGGAAGGGAGCTGTGTCATTTGTTTATAAAAGCAGGTCTAGAATCGTGTTTCCAGAACTTGGCTGCTCAGCAGAATCACCTGGGGAACTTTATAAATGAAAGTGCATCAGCCCCAGTGCAGGCTCAAACTCTTTGAGGATGGAGTCTTGGAACCTGAGGCTTATGCTAAGAACTGGTTTGCTGGGGCAAGTGGGGGACAGGAGATAGCCCAGCTTTTAGGACCATAAACTGAATTTTCTTTAAGCTATTCTAAAAGTAGGACTTTTTATATTTTGTTGTTCTACTTTCTCGTTTCTTATGGTATATACTTTTTTATTGCCCATGTTTTTCCATTCTTCTTCTCTGGTTATTGCTGGCTTCTACCCCTTGGAGTAACTTCCTGGCTAACATCCTGAAGGATGTTTCAGGCAGAGGAAGGGCATGATCACAGTTGCCTTTCTTCTCCTGGCTCATCTGTATGACTATTCTTTTTCATCTGGGGCTGCCACTGCCGCCTGGTGACACTCTGCTGCATGTGCACACGTGTGCGTGTTCGGGTATAACCCCCACCCTCTCCCCCACAGGAGCTTCTTTGGCTAATTGCACCTTCCATCATGAAATTTTAATACCACAGATGTACTGTGAACCCAGACCATTGTCATAGGTAAGACTTTTAAAATTACCCCACCATTAATTGTCATCCTCTTGGGGACTATATCATCCCTGTAATGAATGGATGGTTTAACCCTGACTGTACCTCAGGGAAGGCATACTTCGGTGATTCTAACATGCAGCCAGGTTGGAGACCCAGTAGTCAAAGCCAGTGTTCCCCAAATTTACTTGATCAAAAGAGTTAACTGGGAGTGCTTGTTAAACTCTCGGATCCCCAAGCCCTTTATTCTGAAGATGGTGAATGAATAGGTCTGAGGTGGGACCTAGGAATCCATGCTTAATAAATGCCCCAGTAATTATTAAAATTTGGACGGTTTGGTTCTCTCCTTTCTGACACAAAAGCCGCTCCTCCCTTCCCCCCTGTTTTCCTGACTCGAGGTTGTGGGTGTGGGGCTCGTGTTGCTTACAGAGCATAGATAGGCTCTAAGTATCCTGAATTAAGATGTAGCATTCATTTTCTAGTAAGTATTTTAATAAAAAACAGCCAAAATAGTGTTAGGCCACTTCACCGGACAACCTCAGGTCGAGTATTTATTGTGTAGCCGAGCTGTGGTAGGTGTTCCGAGGGGCATGGTGGTGTGTAATACCCCAAAGGCTTATTCACCTAGTGGAGGAGCACAGAGAAAATGTTCTGGAGGAATGGTCTGAATTTTGCCCAGGTGATAGGGTAGAAAGGCTTCCGAGAGGGTGTAGCATTTTAAGGCTGAGTAAGATGTTGATAGCCAGAAAAGGGTGTTTGGAACAGTGAAGGCTGATGCATAGCAGGTGAGTCACTGGGGCCAGAAGTGGGGTGCATGGGTCTGTGGGTGTGGCAGCTGACCTTAGAACGACCATGAGGGCAGTTGTGGGGCGGAAGGTAGACCAGACAGGACACTGGACTGGCAGCCAGAGAGGCTGCGTGCAGGTGTGGCCTGAGGGGCCATGTTGCCTTTCTAAAGTTCAGTTCGTAATGATTGATTGCTTACTGGCTGGTTCTTTGGTGGCATGACACAGAAGAAGGCACTTTATGAGCTGTCAAAACCTACAAAAACCTTGATGGTGGGTAATAATATAGAATATGCCCAGGTTAAGGGTTCTCTGAATAGGAGATTAAGAAGGAGTTTGTACTCTGTTCTGGGACTAGTGGACAGCCCTTGGAAACTTTTGAGAAGACACATTTATACTGCTATGGGTCGAGTAGACTTCCAGGCTCACTTGAAGGCTTAATCATGGCAAGTAATGTTGTTTCTATGCATATGGGTGTGTGTTCCTAGCTTCCCTCTGTGAGTGTTTAGAACATAACCCAATTGAGAGTTGGAAGCTCTCTGTTTAAAGGCCAACGAAAAGCAACATGGATGATTGGTGTCACCTGCTTTCCTTCCTTCCTTTTTCATAGTTAAAATCAAAGGCTGTTGGCACTGGAAAGGAAGCCCAGGGATCTAGTTGCAGGACCAGGATTGAAGGAGTCCTGCCTCAGCGCAGCCCCCTGCAGTGACGAACCAGGCAGGCTACCCCTGAGGAGAGCTGGTGAGCTGAGCTGTGGGCTGCCCAGAAGTCTACGATGCACACAGCATCTTCCTCGTGATAGGGCGTCCCAGCCCTCCCTTCCCACCCTGTGTTCTGTTTGTGCCCAGGTCAGATCCACCTTGAGTCTTGACTTGCTTTGCGCACTCTGAGCTTCCCCGAAATCCATACAGCCCTTTCTTGTTTCAGTTTACTTTTCTGCTTTATTTTGTTTTTAATGATTTGATTATGATGAATGATTTGATGAAACAGTTGTTTTGAATTTACTTGCTGTATTTGCATAGTAGCTTGAGTACTTGGTTGCATATGGGTTACTGGACTTGCTGGCTAGTACTTACAGTCTCTTCTTGAGGCGCTTTAAGCTTTGGGCTCCAGCCATCTAGCCATCTCTTGATTTATTTGTATAATGACTTTTTGTTTGTGGTCCTTCTCTCCTTTCGAAAATGAAAGAAGTCTAAAAAGAAAGAAGTCTAAAAAAAGTCTTGTATTGGCATGATTCTTGTTCAGCATTGAGCTCCATCCTAACCATACACTCCAAAGGCAGCAGGATGTATAATTGGATCTGAATGTGTTAGATTTGAAGAATCTCACTAACTTGGATATAGAGGAGGGTGTGTGAATGTGGTGGCCTAAGAGTAGTGATAGCTTACATTTATTAAACATTTCTTGCATGCCAGGCACTGTTCGAAACGCTTAACCTGCATTCACTCATGTAATTATCCCTACAGTTCTGTGAGAGAGAGATTATAGCTCTTATTACCCCCTTTTACAGATGAGGAAGCCGAGGCATGGAGAGGCAAAGCAACTCATTTGAACTCACACAACCAACCAGTAAATCAGGGAATTGGGATTACAGACCTTGGATTCCACCGTGCTTCTTGGCCCTACTGTTTACAGTAGTCAGGTGGACACACCTCTGTAAACTGAGTCCAGGGATGTAAACTCTCTGTGCTCCAGGTTCATTATTTGCGAAATTAAAGTGGTCGCCTGGCTCAGAGTTAAAGGAGTAAGTGACATTATGTATGCAGACTAGTACCTGCCACCTTGGAAGCGTTTCTCATTATTTGAGAGCTGCTTTTGTAAAAAGTAAAGTGTTGGAAAGTTTTTGAAATTAGACTTGTCGAAGGTGGCTCTCATAATGTAGCATTTTAATTTTAAATTGCTTTAATCCATGCATAGGAGATATTCTTTCTTCAAAGAAGTCCTTGATGAGTCATCCCTCAGGATTGCCAGACTGTGGAAGGTGCTTTCCAGGGAGAAAAGGGGACAGTGGTACCAGGTCAGGGCCAACCCCCATTGGTGCTGATGATATGGGATAGTGAGCCACAACACAGAAAAATGAGTTATAGGTATCTGGGTAGAAAGCTCGACTCAGCTGGGAATAGGAGGCGGGGCCAGTAGCACAGAAGTCTGGGAACACAGAACTCCTCACAACATTGTTTGGAGCCGGGTTCATGGCATTTTGTCTGGATGCTTGGAGCTGTTGGTTATTACCTGGAGGTCTAGGAATGGAAGGAAAGCTGTTGTCCCTCATACTTTATTTTGGGATTCTTCATTTCCTTTAGGATTCCTACCTTTCCTTTTTTCTTGAATGTTTCTAAGCTGTTCTTGCTGATCTCATGTCACAAAGAGATTTCTGACTCTGAGAACTCCTGAGGGTGATGTTCTGAATGAATAAGTGCTTGGTTTGTGGTCTTCATCCCAGGGAACCAGCTGGTGATCCATACAAGCTCACTGACAGAAAGTTTTTAAAGAGCTTCGTCACAATGAAAGAACCGTGTCCTTAGATGGATGCTGTGGTTAGCAAATGGAGTGGTTCCTTGTGTGGCCTATAGGCCACCATGTAGCACTGTGGTACATTCTTGTGTGTGTGTGTGTGTGTGTGTGTGTGTGTTGAGGTGTATATCCTTACATTAAATGAGCACCAGGAATGTTAGGTTGGCCTCTTACTAAGTTTGCTGGTAAACAGTAAAACTAAAATTTAAAGAATGTCAGAAAGAGCAGCTTAAAGATGCAGCTCTGAGAGAGCTTTTCCTTTCCTCGCCACAAAGAAAGCAGACTCGTTAGGCTTTAGCATTTGATGAGGGGTAACTGCAGACCATGGGAGTTGAACAGAAACAGTTGGACACTAATGGTTTCTCTTGTTCCTTAAACAGTAGGGCGATTCAGAAAGTTTTCAAAATTAGGCCTTGTGTTTGTGGTTCTTCATCTGGATTAATATTAGAATTTAATATTTAGTTCAGTTTGTGGGGCGAAAATGTAGCGATCAGCATGAGCTCTGTTTTGTTTTTGCATGACTGTTTGTGAGTTGCTAGGGAGTCTACTCTCAGTTTTTTCCATCTTGCTTTTCACAACTGTTTTGGTCAGCCGGTAGGAAACTGTGTGAGTTTAGTGTGTGTGAGAAATTTGAATCAGAGAGGACTATTTTAACGATGCAAGGCTGCTCTTAGAAGAGCTATAAACACTTTGGAAGGCAAACATGTCTAGGTAGAGGGACACTCTTCTACTAAAATTACTTCATTACACAATTTTAATCTTAAAATGTGATTCTAGCAATGCCAAAATGTATGTGGTAGCTCATATGTATCTAGAATATGTAGAAAATGTTTTAGGGCAAGTAAAACCCTTCTCCACTATTAAATTCTGCAGTGATCATCATGTTTCTAAATGCCCGAATCTGGTTAGGTCCTAACAGTGACCTCTTAGCCTATGCAGAGATCAAGTCACACATTTAAATTATTTGGAGTCCCGTGAGACTTCAGTAGGTCTGCATCTGGATGCTTGGGTTATTTGTTCTTTTAATGTTTGCTATATTTTATGGCTTGGTGATACACTCCCGCCTCTTTTGGAAAAGGACCCTGGCAATTCCTTGAAACCTACTCTCCCAAATAAATATAGTAACACCCTGATGGCTGCTGCAGGGCTCCCTCGTAAGCCATGCTGCAGTTGGTTGGAGACGGGTGCGTGGCTGCAGGAGGCCCAAATGCCGTATGTGCTAAGTGGTTAGTGAGATCCTTCCCCCAGCCCTTTAAGATCTCTCGATAAATAGGTACACACTAAAGTGCTGTTAAATGTTGCCTTAGAAGATTACAGTCCATTCTTGAATGATCGCACTTTGGTAACTCAGATTAATTTTTGAAATACCATGTCAGTGACTGAATCCATCCATTTCTTTCTTGCTGTCTGGAAAGATCAAATGTTCACTGGGGAGGGTTTCCATTTAATGTTCAGGAGACAAGAAACAGTAACTCATGGGCAGTTCAAGATCATCTCTGCTTCCAAGGTAAGGACGCATTGGTGTTGCCCATCTTTTTTCTTAGCTGAGCCTGGTACTTCAGAAGAACTGCTTGTTGATCCGCACGTTGGTGTATTTCCTGGGAAAATTCAGAAACAGTATTCTCAACATTTCCTGAGTAATCCATTCTTTTTTTTTTTTTCAAAGATTTTATTTATTTACTTGACAGAGATCACAAGTAGGCAGAGAGGCAGGCAGAGAGAGAGAGGAGAAAGCAGGCTCCCCGCTAAGCAAAGAGCACAATGTGGGGCTCGATCCCAGGACCCTGAGATCATGACCTGAGCCGAAGGCAGAGGCTTAACCCACTGAGCCACCCAGGTGCCCCTGAATAATCCATTTGGATTCATAGGAACCTTTCAAATGAATCTGATTCATAGGCATCTTTGATCTTCTTATTGGTGTGGCATGACTGACCATAAAACACCCTAGTTGACTTTTTAAAATTTAACCTGAAAGAGCATAACATGTAGTTTATGACAAGATGCATTTATCCTTTTGTAGCATTTTGTGCCTCATTTATTATGATTTTCACCTTTTCTCCCTTGTAGTTTAACTAAGCCACTGGTTTTATGTCAGCTCCTTGATGTCCGTTGAGAGTAAGGACTACATCTTATTTGAACATCTTTTTCTGCACTTCAAAACTCTGTATCAGCTAGGCCCATTACATATATATGTGGTGCTTATTAATGCTATTAGTGTGCATAAATTGTCTTGAATCCAAGATAGAACGTCCTCTAAACACATTTTATTCCATTTGAGTCATATAATGCTTTCCTGAGTACAATATATGAAAAATTCAACTTTATTGAATATCCTGTGCCAGAATATAAGGCCCATTTTAATAAAACTTAATTTAATATTTCTTTGACTTCTTTTGGAAGAACTATTTTGGTATGTAAACTGATTTCAAGTTTTGCTTGTAGATACAGTTGGCTCAAGTTTGAAGGAAAAGCAACTCTTTCTTCAGATAAATAGAATCTTTGGCTTTCTTTGATACAAAACATCAAGACATCAAAATGATCATAAATCATTGAGTTTAACTTCTTTTTTTCCCCAGAAGATATACCTTTTTAAAGTAATTTTTGCCCAGAAACCAATATTGCACTGTATGTTAAGTACCTAGAGTTTAAACTAAAAGAAAGAAAGAAAGGTTTTTCCCTGAAATTCCTATTACATATAACCAAAATAGGAACTATACCATATATACAATTTTAAATTCTTTTTGATAACCCTAGAACACATGTATTTGTATTATTCAATATTCCTCAGACACATGACTTACACATTTTTTATTGAAGTATAATTAACATACAGTATTATAGTTTCAGGTGTATAATGTACTGATTTGAGAGTTCTGTGCATTAGTTGGTGCTCACCATAGTTAGTGTAGTCACAATCTGTAACTGTACAACATTATTACTATATTATTGACTATTCCCTTTGCTGTACTTTTCATCCCTGTGACTTAATTTAGTTTATAACTGGAAGTTTGTACCTCTTAATTCCCTTTATCTCTTTCGCCCTGCCCCTGCCTACCTCCCCTCTGGCAACCACCAGCTTGTTCTCTGTATTTAAAAGTCTGGTGTTTTTTTTTTTTGTTGTTGTTTGGTTGGTTTTTTCGATTTCGCATATAAGTGAAGTCATATGGTGTTTGTCTTTCTCTGACTTACTTCACTTAGTACAATACCCTTTAGGTCCACCCATGTTTTTGTAATGACAGAATCTTCCTTGTGGCTGAGAAATATTCCCGTGTGTGTGTGTGTGTGTGTGTGTGTGTGTGTACAATGTCTTCTTTATCCATTCATCTACCAGTAGACGATTAGGTTGCTTCCATACCTTGGCAATTGTAAATAATACTGTAATAAAAAAACATAGGGATATGTATATTTTTTCAAATTAATGTTCTCATTATCTTTGGGTAAATACCCAGTAGTAGGATTGCCGCATCATATGGTATTTATATTTTTAATTTATGGAGGAACCTCTGTGCAGTGGCTGCAGCAATTTACAATCCAGTAGCAGTGCACAAAGGTTCCTTCCCCCTGCCCCCCCACATCCTTGCCAACACTTGTTGCTTCTTGTCTTCTTGATACTAGCCATCCTGACTGGTGTGGGGTGATATCTCATTGTGGTTTGGTGATCATTGATGTTGAGCATCTTGCCATGTGACTGTTGGCCACCTGGATGTCTTTTTTGGGAAAATTTGTCTATATGCAGGTCCTCTGCCCATTTTTCAATCATATTTTTTAGTGTTGAGTTGTGTAAGTTCTTTATATGTTTTGGATATCAACCCTTTATCAGATACATTTTTGCAAACATTTTTTTCCATTCAATAGGTTGCCTTTTTGTTTTGTTGGTGATTTCCTTTGCTGTGCAGCAGCTTTTTATTTTGGTATAGTTCCAGTAGAGAAACAAGATTTTTTATGCTCATATAATAATTTATTGCTTGAATCTACCATCCTATGTTTAATCCTTCCCCTGTAGCATTTCACATTGATCCTTTTTCCCCACTTTGTTATATTTGACCCTTCTCTGTGCTGTGCTGGTCCTGCTCAATCCAAGTCTTGTCAAGTCTCCATCTGTGCCATCGGCATGTCCTTCCATGTCCCTGGCTTGTCCCCTCACTCAGGTTCTCAGTAAAGTAGTGCTGCTCTAATTTATGCTACTTATAGTATATGTGCTGCTGAAGCAAGCACCTAATTCATCTTCATCCCCCAGTTTTTCCTCTTTAAACCCTTGCAAATACCTCTGCCAGCCTTATCTACTCTTCTGGTCATAGCATAATAAATAAAACATTCCTGGCTTCATGATTTTCAAGGTGATTCACACCTGAGCTATTTTAATTGTTGGGGGTGGGTATTACGGTATTATGAATATCCTTAGGGCACTCATAACCTTTGTTAGGGTTCATTAATGGTTATAGCTTGATGATGTATGAGAGCAGCTCAAAAACATGCAAATATGTTAACAAATGGGAGAACACAAAATTATTCGTGGAGCCCAGAAGACAGAAAAATTGGAAAGAGAAATATTTTAAGCAAAGTAAATGTAAACATCTTTATTATAAATGTTCAAGTATACATCCTAGCACTCAGTGGGAAACTGATTTCCTTCTCTGAAATTCGATTTACCTGTGACCTTTAAGGGCCACATCCTTCTCTTTGTTGTACAAAGAAAGGGTATCTGTGCTGCTGAATTGTGAACCAGTTAAAAAAAATTGTATTTTAAAACAGGAGACTTTTCTCCTGTGATATGTTTCATTTATTTGGACAAAAAAGTGGGCAGGGAAATAGATTTCTTCCTGCTTTAGATTATAGAGGAAGTGGTTAGTTTTATTGAGGAGTTAAACCTTTATCTCATTTCGTATTTAGTATCTGTGACCTGGCCCATGTAATAGTGCTTGGATAGAAGCTTTCAATTTTGTGAATCAGTGTTTCAAATTCTTAAGTATTTGTGACTTTCTTTTGAATACCCTTGTAAGTTTATCTGAAAATGGTTAAAAAAAAAAAAATTGGATTGCCAGTTGAATAGACAGTGTTGTTAGTCTTTTTTGAATTTTACCAGGACTGTCCTGGAGCTGGGTGATACCTTCCCCTGTGCCCCCAGACTGGACCAAGCCTTTTTTTCTTTCTATGCTCTTTTGCTATATCATATTATAAACTTGTTTCAGATTTCTGTCTCCTGTTTTCCATGTCTTTGTCAGTCTTCCCCTTGTCTCAGTCTTTATCTGCAGTTACTTGCCCTGCCCATGATCCAAGAAGTGGATTCATTTTCTCATCTGTCCAGATTACTTTCCTTTTATGTCTCCTCTTTTGGCCCAGATCTCGTGGGCAGCAACACCACTTATGTGCTCTTACATGCTGCTTTCATTAGCGTGCTCTTTCCTTTCCCTTTCAACTCATTCATCAAGATGAAATACAGCATTGGTGCAGTTTAACTCCTTACCCTTTTCCAAGCCTGAACGCCCCTTTCCCCTGGCTTTGTTTTATTTAGCTAATGAAAATATAGTTTCCCCAAATGTTTTTTGTCAGTTACCTGCACATTTTAATTAGCAGTAATTGGGCCTCAGATAAACCTCATTGGCTGTGATACTGCCACTGCGCAAAGCTATGTGAGCATTTTATTTGCTCTATGAGCCTCCAATGTGATCGTGCTTTAGAATTTTCCTTAAAGAATGTTACTGACTAACAGTAGCAGCAGTGCTTGGGAAGCCGCTGAACGGGGTGGAAACCTCAGTTTTCTTATTTGTTAAGTGGAGATAAAAAACTTAGCTTCCTTGGTCCCTGTAGGGATTCAACTGCATGAGGTATCCTGGTGCCCCTTGCTTAGTCTTTTATCACCAAAAGGGATTCCTTCTTCATTGATGTCTGCCAGTCCTGTGCATGGTTGGACATCTTTATTGAGCTATGACTCATACGCTGTACAGTGTACCCATTTAAAGTGCATGATACTGTGGTTTTTACTATATGCAGAGTTGTGCAGCCATTACCACAATTAATTTTATAATGTCCTCATCACCCCATACCCATTAGTAGTCATTCTTTGTTTGGTAGGCAACCACTAATCTACTTTTTGTAATTTTATGCATTTTTAACCTCATGCTTGTTGTATTGTATGCTAATAGGATTTTCATTTTTCTTAAGGTGCACTGAAGGTATTTTGAAATGCAATCTTATAATTTTTAGAACTAAAAAAAGCCCTTCAATCATTTTATGCCCCCCCCCCCCATTTTTTAAACAAGGGAACAAAGTGATTCACCTGGGGACATTCCCATTCCATAGCTCTTTACCAAAACACAGACACATACCCACACACAGACACAGACACACACACATACACAGTCTTGTTAATGCTTCTTTCATCAGTAGTTCTCCTTTTTGAGTGTCTGCTTTTTCAAATTCAGATCCAAGATGTGAAATATGATTATTTGAACTCTCTGCTTCAGACAGCCCATCCTGTCACTATTCTGTGAATATTTCTTGGGTTTCTTCCTTTACCTGTAACTTTCTCATGACTCAAAAATCTTGGCCAAAGTTTGTACAATATATTGTTCTATTTTCTGTTTAAATTTTCTTTAAACAGTCGTTACTCTGTGATCCAGCATAGAAGTTTCTAGGATAATCTATCCAGTTTTTATGTTTTTCTGTGACATCGCTGAGGCTCCTACTCATTTTATGGTAGACCATTTCATCTACCAGTTTTCTCCCATCATGCCTCTTTTCAGTGTGATTTTTACTGCTTCTTTCATCTGCCAGTACAGACTAATTCTCCAGCCCCCTGAATGTGGCAGAAATGATAGCATGCATATTTCAAGGCCCCAAGAGTCCTTGCAGCCTCTTCTTTTGCCACTTTTGAGTTCTGCTTGGAGATGTTCATGTAGAGAAGCCACTGTATCATAAGGGAGAGGGCAGAGGCCATGTGGACAACAGAGGTGCTCTGGCTAACAATTGGTACTAATTGCCAGACCATAAGAGTCAGGCCAGGGTGGATCTTCCAGCCTTTCTGACCTTCCAGCTGATGGTAACGGTTGCATGAGTGAGCTCAGGTGAAAGCAACAGAGGAACTGCCCAGCCAACCCACAGAATGTGAGAAATTTAAAAAAAAAAAAAATGTCGTTTTAGAATTTGCGATGGTTTGTTATACAGCAGAAGTTAACTGGTACATGTAGGTACCAGCTTGGTGGCAACATTGAGATGATTAAAGAATGTAATCCCTGTAAAGTCCTTAGCTTACGGCCAAGCACAGAGAGTCCTTAACAGAGGCCAGTCGCTATATCATTTTGGCTGTAGCGTGATCATTACTCCTGGTGCTTTTGGTCACTATGGTCATTTTCTTTCTCCTCTTCTCCAGGTGTAATGTCACTCCTTTTCATTATCATTCACTGTGATGAGCTAAAGAATTGGATGTCCTTGGTGCTAATTGTCTAGTATTTTCCTTCCTGATTAGTAAATAGTTTAAAACTTTCAGAACTATTCCTACTATGAAATAAAACAAATATATAGCAAAGTGCACAAGGTGTAAATGTAACTTAAAACAAATTATGGAATGAATTCTTGTAACTATCACTCAGGTTGAGACATTTAACATTGCTTGGACTCCAGAAGTCCATTACGTGTTCTTCCTGGTTATAGTCTTCTCCCTTATACCTACAGGTAGCCACTACCACTACCCCAATTTCACAGAAATCACTTCTTGACTTTTCTTTATAGTTTTTACCACCTCTGTGTGCATTTCCAAACAAAGTAGTTTAGTTTTCAACTTTATATATATTGTGTATGTGTGTCTACACACACATACATGGATTTTTTTTTTGGTGAAAACTTCATTTGCTGAATATTATTTCTAAGACTCTTTCCTATAATGACTAACAGTAAAAAAGCTTTCATTTTGATTGCTATGTAGAATTTCATTTTAAGACTATACCTCTCTGGGGGCACCTGGGTGGCTCAGTGGGTTAAAGCCTCTGCTTTTGGCTCAGGTCATGGTCCCAGCATCTTCGAGCCCCAGTTGGGCTCTCTGCTCTGTGGAGAGCCTACTTCCCCCCCTCTCTGCCTGCCTCTCTGCCTCTGTGATCTCTGTCTGTCAAAAAAAAAAAAAAGAAAGAAAAAAGAATATACTTTTCTGTTAAATCTAGTATTGATGAGTATTTGAGTTATTTATAGTTTTGGGCTTACAAATAATTCTGTCAAGCACATTCTTTGAGGTATTCTGAAATAACGTATGTGAGAATTTTTTTTTTTTTCAGTTTTTGTTTTTTAAATTTTTTTTTTTATTGATTTATTTGACAGAGAGGGATCACAAGCAGGCAGAGAGGCAGGCAGAGAGAGAGAGGAGGAAGCAGGCTCCCTGCTGAGCAGAGAGCCCGATGCGGGACTCGACCCCAGGATCCTGGGATCATGACCTGAGCCGAAGGCAGCGGCTTAACCCACTGAGCCACCCAGGCGCCCGAGAATTTTTTTTTTAAAAAGGTATATACCTAGGAATAGAATTTCTGGGTAATGAAGTTATAGTCACTTTTTTATAAATTTCACAGAAAAGAACAAATGATATACAGTGGACCCTTGAACAACATGGTAATGGATTAGGGCTGCCACCCCTCACCCCTGAGGACAGTCAGAAATCTTCATATAACTTTGGGTCCTCCATAACTTAACTACTAATAGCCTACTGTTGACAGGAAGACTTACCTATAATATAAATAATAGATTACCACCTATTTTGTATGTTCTATGTATTTCACACTGTATTCTTAGAATAACGTAAACTAGAGAAGATGTTAGGAAAATCACAAGAGAAAATACATTTATAGTACTATACCATATTTATTGAAAAATGCAGTTCAAAGCTGTGTTGTTTAAGGGTTACCTCTGTCCTGTAACAGGTGTTAATATCTCTCAAGATTAGAACCTTTGGTTTACCATAGCTTTGCCAAAGTTGTCGTCCAAAAAGGTAGTTCAGGTCAAAGGGTACAAGAGTAGGAATGTGATGAGAGTTACGTAGAATGAAAGGGGTGACCATTTAGTTGAAGCATTCGAATGCATCCAGAAGGGAAATCTGTGAGTCATTTTGGTGTCATTATAGCTGGAGTCAAACAATTTTTTAGGAGTTTAATAATATTCTTTATGCTATAGGTGAATCTGTAACAATGATTTGTGTTTTCTTTACTCTGAGGATAAGTTTGGGCAATAGGGGGATAATTGACTCATCCTTGACCATATAGTAATTAAAAAGGACATAGCTCTTTTAGGACTGAGATCTCCTATGTCCCTTTCTTTTTTAAATTTCTATTTAAATTCAGTATAGTTAACATATAGTGTATTATACGTTACAGGGGTAGAATTTAGTGATTCATCAGTTGCATATAAACCCAGTACTCAGTACATCAAGTACCCTCCTTAGTGCCCATCACCCAGTTACCCTATCCTCCCACCCACCTCCCTTCTCATTTGTTTCCTAGAGTTAGAGTCTCTTATGGTTTGCTTCCCTCTCTGTTTTTATCTTATTTTATTTTTCCTTCCCTTCCCTGTTTTGTTTTGTTTCTGTTTTGTTTCTTAAATTCCACATACTAGTGAAATCATATGGTATTTGTCTTTCCCTGACTGATTTTGCTTAGCATAATACCCTCTAGTTCCATCCATGTCATTGCAAATGGCAAGATTTCATTCTTGATGGCTCATATTCCACTGTGTTTCTCACACATACACACACAGACACACACACACACACACACACATCAACAGATGAATGGATAAAGAAATATATATGTATATATGTATCCATTTATCTTTATCCATTCATCTGTTGACAGACAGATCGGGCCTCTTTCCATATTTTGGCTCTTGTGAACATTGCTACTATAAACATTGGGGATGCAGGTGTCTCTTCGAATCACTGTGTTTGTATCCTCTGAGTAAATACCTGGTAGTGAAATTGCTGGGCCATATGGTAACTCTATTTTTAACTTTTTGAGGAACCTCTATACTGTTTTCCAAAGTGACTGCACCAGCTTGCATTCCCACCAACAATGTAGGGGGGTTCCCCTTTCTCAACATCTTTGCCAGCATCAGTTTTTTTCTGAGTTGTTAATTTTAGCCATTCTGATTGGTGTGAGATGGTGTCTCATTGTGGTTTTGATTTGTATTTCCCTGATGCCAAGGGATATGGAGCATTTTTTCATATGTCTGTTGGCTATTTGGAAATCTGTGGAGAAATGTATGTTCATGCCTTTGCCCATTTTTTGACTGGATTTTTTGTTCTTTGTGTTGAGTTTGATAAGTTCTTTCTGGATTTTGGATACTAACCCTTTATCTGGTATGTCATTTGCAAATATCCTTCTCCCATTCCATAGGTTGCATTTTAGTTTTATTAATTATTTCCTTTGTTGTGCAGAAACTTTATCTTGATGAATCCCAGTGGTTCATTTTTGCTTTTGTTTCCCTTGCCTTTGGAGACAATGTCTAAGAAGAAGTTGCTGTGATCAAGGTCATAGAGGTTGCTGCCTGTGTTCTCCTTGAAGATTTTATTAGATTCATGTCTCACAATTAGAACTTTCATCCATTTTGAGCCTATTTTTGTGTATGATGTAAGAAAGTGATCCAGTTTCATTCTTCTTCATGTGGCTATCCAGTTTTCCCAGTACCATTTGTTGAAGAGACTATCTTTTTTTCTAGTGGATATCCTTTCCTGCATTTTCAAAGATTAGTTGACCATAGAGTTGAAGGTCCATTTCTGGGCTCTCTGTTCGGTTTCCATTGATCTATGTGTCTGTTTTTGTGCCAGCACCATACTGTCTTGATGACAGCTTTGTAATAGAGCTTAAAGTCCGGAATTGTAATGCCACCAGCTTTGGTTTTCTTTTATGACATTTCTTTGGCTATTCAGAATATTTTCTGGTTTAATACACATTTCAGGATTATTTGTTCCAGCTCTAAAATAGCTGATGGTATTTTTTTTTAAAGATTTTATTTATTTATTTGACAGAGAGAGATTACAAGTAGGCAGAGAGGCAGGCAGAGAGAGAAGGAGGAGGAAGCAGGCTCCCCACTGAGCAGAAAGCCCGATGCGGGACTCGATCCCAGGACCCCGAGATCATGACCCGAGCCGAAGGCAGCGGCTTAACCCACTGAGCCACCCAGGCGCCCCTAGCTGATGGTATTTTGATAGGGATTGCATTGATTGTAGATTGTTTTGGGTAGCATAGACATTTTAACAGTATTTATTCTTCCAGTCATGAGCATGGAATGTTTTTCTGCTTCTGTATGTCTTCCTCAATTTCTTTCATGAATGTTTCTATACTTTTCTGAGTACAGATCCTTTACTAACCTCTTTGGTTAGATTTATTCCTAGGCATCTTGTGGTTTTTGGTGCGGCTGTAAATGGAGTTGATTCCTAGATTTCTCTTTCTTCAGCTTCATTGTTAGTGTATAGAAATGCAGCTGACTTCTGTGCATTGATTTTATATCCTGCCATACTGCTGAATTCCTATATCAGTTCTAGCAATTTTTTTGGTGAGTCTTGAGTTTTCTACATACATTATCATGTCACCTGTGAAGAGTAAAATTTTGACTTCTTTGCCAGTTTGGGTGTCTTTTACTTCTTTCTGTTGTCTGATTGCTGAGGCTAGAACTTCTTGTACTGTGTGGAACAACAATGGTGAGAGTGGACATCCTTTGTGTTCCTGACTTAGAAAAAGCTCTCTGTTTTTTACCATTGAGAATGATACTAGCTTTCATGTATTGCCTTTAGTTTGTTGAGCTGTGTTCCCTCTAAACCTACTTTGTTGACGGTTTTTATCAAGAATGGATGCTGCACCTTGTCACATACTTTTTCTGCATCTATTGAGAGGGTCACATGTTTCTTATCCTTTCTTTTATTAATGTGACGTATGACATTGATTGATTTGTGAATGTTGAACCACCTCCGTAGCCCAGGAATACTCCTATGTCCCTTTCTAAGAAGAAGGAGGTCACCAACAGTCTACCAAAAGGGAGGGAAAAAGAATCTTGTCAGAAATGTGTACTGGGAAAAGGAAACGAGCTGTACAGCCAAATTAAAGACTCTGCATCTGCTAAAAGCAAGGGTGGCTATAAGAAGGCTGTGGTGTGGCCTAACGAGCCAAGGCCGTTTGGGTTCCTTTGCATGTAATTGTACTCAGTGTCCTCTAAAGTGGGCCAGTGTGCTGTAATCAAACATGGTATAGTTGAAGAATGGTGTCTGTGTATTGCGTCACATGATCGCTCTGCACTCTGGCGCCCTGCCAAGACAGCTACGTGAATTGTTCTTCCTGTGCCTTGGCTAATGTCAAAGAGGAGGCAGAAGGGCTTAGATCTTGTTGGATTTTTTTTTCACCCTATCTGAGGACATTGAAAACCTGAGGATTTCATAAAGTCTCAGAGGCATTATGTCCGTCTTGTAAGAAAGTAGTTATAAAACATTTGGATGATGAATTAAGATCCCATCAGGGCAGTGAGGGAAAGACTTAGGAATTACTGTTTTCATTTTGGGAACCTGTCAGATAGGGTGTTTTATGTCTGGTATGTGCTTCCCAAGTTGAAGAAGGTAGTGTTTGTGACAGTCTCTTTGAGGGTGCTTTTAACATGCAGAACAAAACTTTAATTTGCCTGCTGTTATGATTTCTACTGGCTATGAGGATTTGTATGTTGTTGCCACAGTTGTAAAACGTACTTATTATTCCCTGCAGATCGAAGAACCTTAGTGACTTGATTTCTTGGATTATTTCTGAATGGTCCTTGAATGTATGGAATTGGTGATGGTTTTGTCCTGTTGCTATTATATCTTTCCTGGAAAATAAAGTGAGGTTTTCATGCTTGAGTAAACACATTGATGCATTATGAAACTGTCAGCCTCTTTGAACAATTGGCATAAGCTCAATTATTCAAATATGTGACTCTTTTGAATGGCTTTTGTGTCAGCTAATGCTTTCATACAACCAGCATCAAGAAACTTCAATACCTTTCTTAAGAAATTAAATCTCAACTGTATGATTAAAGAAATCCAAGGGATTAGTCCTTTCATGGAGCACTTTCATTATCATATACAGCTAATTGGTAGCATTCGTTTTCTGAGATTCATCATTTTATTTAAAAATATCTTTCTTTTTTGTTAAAAAATAATTTAAAGCTGTTTATGCATTTTCCTTATCACCTGAAACCACTTTTTTCTTGTGTTTCCTTCCTGTCAACGTGCGCACATGCTTTTTTACATAATGTACCTGCATTTTTGTCTTTTTAAAATTATATTTGCATTCTAAGTCTTTTTCAAGTTATGTGGTCTTCATAGTAATCCTTTTTGTCACTTAGTCAGTATTGAATTATTTAATAACATGTTAATCATTTCCCTTCTTTGATATGTGTGTTTTCAAGTTTTTCATTTTTGTTGATAATTCAAAGACATCTTGTGCATTATAGCTTGTTTTTCTTATTTTCAATTATATTGCAAGAACAGATGTTTAAAGTATCATTAAAGTGTCAGTGAACTTGAAAACTTATGTTCCATGTATTGCCTTACTGCTTCCCAAGTATTAGTGTATTCTTTTTGATTATAGAAATAAAAAGTCTCTTTTACCTCCAAAACTGACATTTATTAATTGTTAGCATCTTTCACAATTATTCATTTGGAGCAGCCTATAATCTTACAGAGACTTTTTCCTTTGTAAATTCAATTTCTGTTTTTAGGGAAGTAATATATGCAAATCACTTTTTTTTTTTTTTAATCCAATAAGCCTAGTGTGACAGGGAAGAAGAGTAGCCTCTTGTCTTCCCTGTCCCCACTCCAGTTTCTGGCTCTTGAGAACCCCCAGCTCTAAGCTGTTTCTACTGTTGTATGCCCCCACATTGCTAAGCTTGCTAATTTTTTTTTTATTTAAAGATTTTTATTTATTTATTTGATAGAGAGCAATCACAAGTAGACAGAGAGGCAGGCAGAGAGAGAGAGGAAGGGAAGCAGGCTCCCCGCCGAGCAGAGAGCCCGATGTGGGACTTGATCCCAGGACCCTGAGATCATGACCTGAGCCGAAGGCAGCGGCTTAACCCACTGAGCCACCCAGGTGCCCCAAGCTTGCTAATTTTAGTTTGATTTTTTTTTCACTTTATAGTTATCTTTCGATTTCTTTCTATAGAAAATGAGACTTTAACACTTTTGATTTCTTCTCCATCCTATCAATATTGACATAACACCAATTTTGTTTTTATCAATATGTAGCTATTAAAACATTACAACTAAATATTTTTCATAATCAGGTCTTAAATTTATATTGTGAATATGTCTTCTCATACTTTATATTTTTCCTGAAATTAATAACTCCTACCCTTTTTGCTTACTTTGCTTCTAATTTATCAATAAACAAATCTTGATGCTTTCAAACACATCAGATAATCCCAAAGATGTGTGTTTTGCCCCCAAAAATCTTTTCTCTGGGAGCCTCCCTGTTTGCAGTGTGGACTGGTCCCTCCCAGGGCCTGCTACTCAGCCAACATCTTGGAAGTCCCTTCACTGTTTCTATCCTGGGAATTTCTTTTGTCTCTGTTTTGTTGATTCTCTGATTGCTGGATATCAGATCCTCCTCCTTTGAGATTTATGCTCACATTTTATGGATTCCTGAGGGTGCAAGGAAGATACATAGTTTTAAAACCATGCATGTCTAAAAATGTCTTTATTTTGTCGTTGTTCTTGATTGATGGTTTTGTTGGGTATGTAATTTTAGGTTGGAAATAATGTTTCCTTGGAATTTTGAAGGCATTGCTCCAAGGCCTTCTAACTTTCAACACTGCTGTGGAGTCCAACACCTTTCTGATTCCAGTTCTTCATTATGACCCCCCACCCGACCCCCCTGGTCTCTGGAGGCTTTTGGAATCTTCTTATTTCTGGTATTCTGAATTGTTATATTTCTTGGTATTCTTACATGTCTCTATCATTAATTTTATTGGCCATGTGGTGGACTTTTCCAAACCAGAAAATGCATGTTTTGAAGTCCCCTGTGCTCTCTTTTTGGAATACCTGTTAGTTGGATGTCATACCTTGTGGACCGATCACATGTCTTTTTCTCTCCCATATCTCTGTCTTGTAGTCTTTTTATCCTACTTTCTGAGGTATTTTGTTAATTTTGTTTTTCACCTCTTTTATTGGATTTTTTAGTACACTTTTAATGCTACAGTTTTTTAAAATTTTATTTCCAAAAGCTTATTACTTTGAAGCTTTCTTTATATGGTATCATGTTGCTTCATTTTCTCTATTTCTCTGACAATGTTACTTACATTTTTTAGTTGATGAAGTTTGCTTTTTTTTTTTTGCCTCCCACATCCTATTTCTTTCATATTTGAAGGGATATGGATACTCTTGTGCATGTTAGGGGCTTTCCTCAAGTGTCTAGAGAACCTTGGCTTTGATTAAATGAAATATCCAGACACTTGAAAGGGGTGGTGGGGCGTGGAGATGGTTGGAAGCTCTGTGTGCATGCGTGAGGCTTACAACCTGGGACTTCTCTCTACTATAATTCACATCTACAGGGTCTGTTCTCATGCCTGGGAACGTGGCTGTGGGAAGAGGGTGGGATCTCACTGATCAGGCTTTGATCAGTCCCCCTATTTTTAGTAGGAGGCCTCATCCCTGCCCTCAGCTGTCCTTCAGAGTCAAGTCTCCTAGAGAGGAAATTGCCACTCTCCTGCTTGGCTATGCAGGGTAGAGAAGAAGATATGGGGACCCAACTGTTCTTTATATAAATTTTCAACCAGTTCTTCCTTCTTGGAGGTCACCTGGACCTAATTTCCTATTGACTTCTCACTCCACAGGCTTGAATTGCAGCTTTGTTTGGATTCTTTTGTTCCCATTTGTTCATCTGTTTTCTGGCTTCGAGGATTTTGAGGCATGTCTGGTGTACTTCTTGTCCCTCTCATTTTTAATTGTCTTCATGCATTTATTTCATATTTTTATATTTTATTCATTTCTGTATTCTTTTAGTGTCATTTTAGTACACTTTTAAAAGGTATGGGGAAAAAGGCGTGTGCTCAGTGTGCCACGGTTAATGGAAGTGTACAGTGCAGGCTCTGCTTTAGATTGGTCAAAAACAAATTTTTTCCCTTTACATTTGTGGGATATTTATATATTTTCTGATGCACAGTAATTCCTATTAAAATGTCTTCTAAAAATATTTTCTAATTTTTACATTTGTTTATTTAACACTGCAGATTTATTATCTGTTTCTAGAAGTAGAAAATGTGACCACCCACTGGATGGTTTAAAGGAGTAATTACCATTCTCATTGAGGTACTTACTCATTTTTTAAAACTTATAATTGTCAATTGATAGGAAGTTGCAAAAATAGCACAGAGATGTCCTTTGTGCCCAGTTTATCCCAGTGGTAGTATCTTTACATGACTTACAATATCAAAATCAGGAAATTGATATTGGTACAATCCTCACTAGTTTTTAAAAGACATTCTTTTACATTTCGTATTGGGCAGAAAGTTTACATTGCAAATATATATGAGACCCATGTGAAATTATTTTCTCTTTCAGCAATTTTTCCAGCTAGTCAAATTACGAAAGCTTGGACTTAGTGATAATGAAATTCAGCGGCTCCCTCCAGAAATAGCAAACTTCATGCAGCTGGTGGAACTTGATGTGTCTCGAAATGGTAAGGAAAAGATTTCACTTGAATTGTCCATTTGTCTCTCTTGGTTCTGGGCATGATTTTGAGTAAATATAGCTGGTTGAATGCTGTTAGACATGCTTTTTCTGATGGATATGGGAAAGCTATATATAAATTTGGGGATGAAATTAATGGCATTATTGAATGGTTTAGTCAGCTTGTGGGTATTTACCAGAGGTATTTCATAACACAGTTTTTAGGTGATGATTTTCTCAAAGTAGGTTCAGTCTGATTCAGAGAGTTGGAGGGGGACTGGTAGATAATACAACCCAACCACCTTGTTTTACTGAACATGACATTGAGAGCTGTTGGTGTGGTCGTTTGTCCAGTGCTCAAGAGGCTGCTGCTGTGACAGGCAGCCGTCATGGGGGAGTTTGGTTCCTCTGGCTGTGGCTCAGTGGCCTGGTACTGCCTGTGAGAATCTGTCTCCCTATAGTGAACAGAGCAGCTTGTTGTCCGGGCCTCTCTGTCAGTTTAATTATTTCTATTTGGGCCACTGGTGGTTCTGCCCACTTGAGTTTGTGTGGTGTATTTGTGAGTTTATTTTGATTTCCAGATTTCACGAGAATGAAGTGCTTCCTTTTATACTTGAACATTCTACTGGGTTTTTAGTCTGTTTAGCCTTTCACTTTTGAATAGGTACCCTGGTTTAACCTCATGTATTATAGCCCCAACAGCACTCCTGAAGTAGACTGGTGGTACCCCTGCCTGTCATGATAATTACACGATTAATTACTTTAAGTTAAAATGGAAGTTCCCAGTGGTCCTGTCTTTAGTGATAGAGTTCAGATCTCACAAAGACTAGTATAATTTCCTCAGGATAGGCCCCACTGTGCTGTGAATTATTTATAGAAATGATGATCCTTTTCTTTCTCTCTCATATTACATACCTGTTTCATGTTTTGTTTTTGCTTCCCTACAAAAATCTACAAGTTTCTTCTCAGTGAATCTCAGGTCTTGATCTTTCATTCTCATGTCTTCCACAGAAACTGCAAGGCTCAGATAGGGATTTTTTTTTTTTTTTTTTTTGGTGGGTCAGTGTTCTAAGACAGCAGTGATAATCAGTACTTGATAGAAAATGTGCTGAAGGAAAAATTATTTTGCCTTCTACTTTTTTTTTTAAAGATTTTATTTATTTATTTGACAGACAGAGATCACAAGTTGGCAGAGAGAGAGAGAAGAAAGCAGGATCCCTGCTGAGCAGAGAGCCCAATGCGGGGTTCAATCCCAAGACCCTGAGATCATGACCTGAGCCAAAGGCAGAGACTTTAACCCACTGAGCCATCCAGGTGCCCCACCTTCTACTTTTAATGGCTGTGAAATTTCCATCATCTACCAGATCCCGTTGGAATTGGAATTAGAAACGGTCTGTAGGCCAGGCTATATGTTCTTGGCATAGGGTCTACTTTTATTTTTCTTGAGAGTTATTTCTTAGTTTGAAGGTAATGGTAAAAGTAAAAAAAAATTTTTTTCAATGAAAAATAAATTCACTTATTTAGTGTATTTTGGAGTGGCTTATTTGGTTGCAGAGGACCCAGATCTGCTTAGATAGAGGGTATTGATTTTAAGGATGAGGGTGGAGCTAACATTCCAGAAGCATTGGCCTGGAGCCGACATCTGACCACCTTTGGAGTTTCATGGCCTCTCTCTGTTTTGCAGTGTGTCTGCTTCTGCTGGTCTGTGCTCTGTTCTTCCTTCCTGGGTGATCTGCTATCTTGAAACTGGCCTCTCCAGGCCCAAATGGTTGTGGTCTCTTCCATGCACTTTTTGGCTTCTGCCCCTGCTGTGGCATCTCTTTGCCAGTGACATATTTCTAAGTGAGAAGTGGTTGACCCAGCTCATCTTTTTAAAAAAGCCAAATATAAACCATAAACTCCGGGTCCCTGGATAGCCTAAGAATCAACTGCAGCAGGACAGGGGAGACGAGTCCTGCAAAACTTGGCCCCACCCCTCAGCACAGATGTGGCTTCCCTTACACCCAGAGTGTGGCATGGGACAGGCATCTGAGGCCAGAGTTGCCACTAAAGCTATCCTGTATCACATTTATCTAATGTATATATCATTGAAACTGCTCTCCCTTGTCTCAGCAATTATTTCCATCATAAAGAGTAGCTGGCTATTAATTTTGCAAGGAAGCAGTGATTTAGGAAAATGGTCACTGAAATCATACGATCTGAAGAAATAGAAGAGGATTTTGAAATTGGCATTAGAAGGGAAAATAAGCAGGGGTCCAGAAATCCTTGAGAAGGGGGAGAAGTACTGGCTTTAATTATTTGGTAGAGGAGACACGTAGAACATGAAGATGCCTAGTCTGACGTGACCGGGCCACTCCATGGGAAGTCGGCATTGGCAGCTGCCCTGTTTACCAGTTCTCCTATCAGCTGTTTCTTGCCGAACATTCTTAGTTACAAAGAAGGGCTACATGCTTCTTCCCATGTGTCCCTTTATACCTTCCTGCATGTTGATGAAAGAAATTAAATTTTCTCTGAAGTCAGTGTCAGGACACAAATTGTTTCCTTTCCTTCTGCAGGTGTTGAGAGTTTTGTGAAGGATCCTACAGATCCTGTCACCTTCTTATCGGGTCACTTAGAAATGTTGAGGGGCGTCAACTGCCCCTTCCCCTATTGGTTAGAGCCTTACTCTGGCTCAGAAGCATGGATGTGTGGTGTGTGGGTGATGTGTTTTATGTGTGTGGTGTGTGAGTTGTGTATATGGTGTGTGTGTGTGGTGTATTGTGTTTATTGTATGCGTGGTGGGTGTGGTGTGTTTTGTGTGTGTGTGGTGTGTGTGGACAGAGCAGAACAAGGTCATCATTTAGCTTAACCAACAGGAACATGGGTCTTGAGCTGTTTCCAGGTCAGACAAATCTCACTATTTTTTTTGACAGATAAATTCACATTAATGTGAATTTCCTGGGCAACTGAGTATGTAAATAAGAGTTGCAATGTCTGTAGCCTGTGAGGCATTGTGAAAACCCCTCGTTTGTGTGGATACAGGCATTTGTGAGGGTTTGGGTTTAAGTCTGGAGGCCTGTGGGAGCCTCTCATTTTCTGTTGCTCGTGCTGAGGCTGCTCCTCCACGATCGAGAGGCTGTTCTATAGCCAGGGCTGTCTCTGTCATGGTAGGACCTTCACTGGCTTCCTCAATTCCTGATTTTCCAGAGAACATTGCTTGGCCGTGGAGGTGGGAGGCAGGATATTAATACCAGACCACTCAAGTCATTGGATTAATGCTCATCAAACCTGAGCATGTGATGAATTACCATAGGATTTTGTTAAAATATGGATTCTGATGCTGTAGATCTGGAGAGGGGCTTGAGATTTTACATTGCTAAGAAGTCCCCAGTGGCTGCCAACCCTGTTGATCCCACTGAACATGCTAAGCAGCAAGATGTGAGCCATCACTACCCAAAACTCACTACTAATGTTCCTTTAGCTGCTTCGTGTAGTTATGAGCATGACTTTGCTCAGCTCCCGGCAGCCCTGTACCTTCTCATGTGGAATCAGGATATTACTGGTTAATGGGTAAAATGCTGTTACCAACCTAAGCTCCAGTTGGCTTTCATTCCAGGAGAAATATTAGACCTGTCCTGGTGTTCCCTACCTCAAGTGAGGGAGAAAAGACAAGTTTTGTGTTTGTCTCCAGAAAAATCTATAAATGAGGAGGAAAGAAGTTTTTATAGGCTCAAGTCCTATGCTAAGAAGAACTGCCAAGACCGCCAAACTCTGACTTTTGTGGCTTTGTTTTCTGCTATTTCAGGCACAAAGTCAAGGGGATTGTGTGTTGTATTAGAAAAGAGAACAGTGAGCTTAGGAAGAAAGAGAGCAGTGCTTGGAGCTTATATTTGGGCTGTGGAGACTTGTTCTGGGGTAAAAGGAGAGAGGCTTGGGATGAGCATGGTTTTGCCTCCAAAATGGCTGGACATGCTTGGCAGGCAGGACTCTGGGTTGGAGCCCTGGCTTTGCTGCTCAGCACTGGGCCAACTATGGACAGGCCTCTCCTGCCAGGGTTGGGCCATATCCTGAGAAGGACTGGGGTAAGGTACCACTTCACATAAACCCTGCGGGAGGCGAGGAAAGTGACAGGTTTCTCCTGTTCTGACAGTGGATTACTTTTTTAATCAGGCAAATAGCTAAAATAAACTTGGAATAAAAGAAATGAGACGTTTCCTATAAACAGATTAAAAGCTGACTGAAGTGTAAAAAATTGATATCTGAATATGGTGTTAAAATGCCTAAAGAAACCTTACAGCCCTGAATTAAGGTCTGAAGCAGTTTTCTGTGGTAAAATGCAAACATTTTAATGCCTGGACTCTATGTATATATTCTCTGCTAACTGATTTTTAGCTGTTTGAGGGAAACGACCTCTGGATATGTAAGAAAAGGTATTACCCCATAGTATTATCTTGCTATCCAAGAATCTCAGGCAGACTTTGTTAATGCGTCATGCATCCTGCCTGAAGGGCTGGTAATTTGAATTTTATAGCCTATGCTGTAATTTGACTTACATCACAGTACTATATCATTATCCATTTAGTTCAGTTTTTCCCAAAGTGCGAGGCATACACCACTGGTACTGCTAGAGCTGATTTTAAGTGGAGCCACAAAACCGCCATTTTTAATATTGAGTCATGGTGAGAAAGTTACCATTAAAAAATATATATATATATTCCTTTTGGCTTGCCTTTGGTGGAACTTAATGACACTATATTTATTGTTACATTTATCTTCTATATTTGGGGGCAGCCATTTTTATTCATGTTAGTGACTTAAAGCAATTTGCTTCTTTAAAAATGAATCTTACTCAGATTTGAAGAGGACATTTAAAGAATGAGGTAACTGCTGAAGAACACAGGTGCTATACCGCTAGGGCCAGCATTGCGAAGGACAGGGCTGGCTGGTGTGGACAAACCCCACTGCTTAGTTATGAGCATCTTATGCCAGAAAGCCCATGAATTTATTTCATGTATGGGGCAGATAGTACTGCATACAGGAAAACACAGTCAGAGACCGCATACCCTGGCTAAGTACTGTGCAGACTTGAAGAAACTAAAGGATAGTTTTAGTTCAAGTCATCACAAGCATCAGGACGACACTTTAGAGTGAGGGTCACTCACTACCAGCAGGGTCATTGTCCCCCAAAGTCTAGAGGTTAGACATTGATTAAATGCATGGGTTAGCTGTCCTCTGTCCAGCCACAAGATGCTGACCATTGTCTGTTGTCTGCGGCTGTGGGTTTGTTTAATGAAATCCAAAGCCAGTTTTTGAAGCCTACTGAAATGACCTTGTATAACATCAAGTCTTAGTGCTTCCGAGTATGTCCTGAAAAAAGCTCTTTCTGACAAGCAGTAAATCCAGTGTGCCTAAAAGTCTTCCTACTTAATTATGAACAGTTAGCCTTTTTTTTTTTTTTTTTTTTGTAGTAACTACATGTACCCACACCCCAAGTGTGGCAGAAGCCAGCTTGTACCCATGCAGACTTCAGACTTGCCACAGTCAAGCCATTGTTTTCTCGTTTCTCACAGCCTGATTCTGGCCCAAGTTTATCACTCTGTTTAGCACCCTACTCTGGTGCCTGGGCTTAATATTACAGTAGGCGAGTTTTCTTGTCACCAGCACTGTTGAAGTCTTGCAGGAGACATCCCATAAAGGGAAGCCCCATGGGCCACTCTGCCTTGTGTCTGGAGAGCAGGACACTTTCCAATCCAGAGCCTGCTGTCTCAGCTTTGCAAGACCTGCCACTTTTTATCATGAGAGCGTTCTCTGTCTTAGCTTGTACCTTCACTTTTGTTAAGAAGGGTTAATGGAAGAAAAAAAATTCCCTTTTCCTCATGTTTTAATTTCAGATAATAATAATAATAGCTATTATTTTTAAAGTAGAGATAGAAAGAAATTAGGCTTATGTGATATTTCTAATCATCTTACCATGGTTCAAATAGGTTCCCCCCCACCCTCCGCAACCAGGGAGCATTGTTGAAATGTGAGTATGTACAGAAACCATTTCAAACACTGAAAAAGTTGAAATAAGCTTTACATATAGGTCCCTCCCTGCTGGATGGTAAAGGAACATCCATGGTATTTTAGCAAATACAACTGAAAATCCATCCCAATTTAATTTACAAATTACTAAATCAGAAGGGAAATTCTTAGAACATTGTCTTTGCTCAAAATGTTTTTGGAACTCTTTCAGAATTTGTAATGTATGATTTTGCATATCCTCAGACTAGTAGTTTTACTTTTTAGAGTGGATTAGTTTTTAAAAACAGCCAAACATTTTTAAATGCCAACTTAGGCAATCAGTGCCAACTTAGGCAATAAAGCAGGGCACTGATTATCATGGTACTCCACATCTGCTTCAGATAGCAATTTCAAAAGGGTTCCATAAAACTTTGATCAATGGAAACAGGTCTGAAAATCATGTATTAACTACCAAAGGGCAGGTATACCTTTAAATATGTTTTCTCTTATATCTGTTTTCAGAATACAAAGACAGAGTTTAGAAGTTCATGACCACGTATCTTCTAAGAATCCAGTATAGCTACACATTTTTTATTATTTCTCTTTTAGTATTAGCTGCCTTAAAAAAAACAAAAGCAAAACTAAGCTTGCTTTATATATTATATATAAACCATTATGGAGATATGCTGCACAGTGATTCCACAAGTGAAATAAAGTCTGAATATTATGTATTTTTATTTTCAGATAATCTATAGAAGTTGAACCCTTGATACTATAGATCCCTTTTGATGGCCATATTTGACACTTTTTGCATTTTTTTCTTAGCCTTTCTCCCAAATATCTGAATCCTTTTTTTCTGGCATCTAGAAGGGTCTCCCTAGGTTGCCTGTCTTGTACTTGCTTTGTCAGAATGTATAGAAGAGTAAACTGTGGTTATTTATTATGGCAATATGGCTTAATTCCCTATTATCAGAAAAGCTGCGACTTTTGTGAATAAGTTGTAGGTTTATATAACTTTCTTTCTTGCTTTTTTTTTTTTTTTAATTAGGTTTGCAGTAGAGATGGTAACCTTTGAATTTGAGAATAACACCTCTGAATATATTTTTTTAGGTCAACAAGCTCTTCAGTTAGTTTGAGGATCTCTAAATTCTTTGTCTACCTCCCTCCTTTGTTCCTGCTCACTTCATTCATTCACTTGGTCTCTAAATGCTGTGCTCTGTGTTAGATGCCAAAATTTCCAAAACAATGGTGGATTTACATAGTGCCTAAATTAGGCAGAGTTAGAGAAGCAAAAATAATTGTTTAAAAAAAATGGTTTCTCCTGAAATAAAACAAAACTCCAACGTGTAGGATAACAGTTTCTGTTCATTTTTTAATTAGACAATTTATGTAGGCATCACTTTGACAGTTTCCAGCTCTCAAAGTGATTGCAAATGATCAGCCATATTGCTTCATTTTGATTTTGAGGTCACCTACTTTGTCATGTGAATCTGCCTTGAGCCAAGTGATGCTGAGCCTCTAGGCAGCTAAAGGCTGGATGGCATCTCTTTGTCAGGATGGTGACAGAGACATGCTGCCATGAATGCAAATGGTGCTCTGAGCTTATTAAGCTGGGAAAGGCACAAATTAGAAAGGGATGAAGGATCCAAGAAGGAGAAAGTGATTGAGGAGCAGTACTGAGAACTGCAGCTTGAGGATTATATATAGAAATGATTTGTTTTTTAAATTAGCCTTATAAGTGTTGAATAGATCTTTAACCTAACATATCTGCTCAAAGTTAATAATGAATTATGATTCTGAATTATTTTTCAGTTTGAAAAAGTCTTGGATGCTGGCTTCTTGTTTTTTTATACTTACAGTTATCAACTATAACCCAGAATAACAATAATCATCTTTTTATTTAGTAAAATATTGAGCACCTACTATATTTGTGTAAGGCCCTTTGTCTTACTCTTCCATCCCTTAAGGAGGTAAATCTACAGGCCCAGCAGACTTATGTGAGGAACTGCATGTAACAGCTATTATACTGTTACATAAATAAAGTGCTGGGGCTGGCAGAGCCTTGTCAGTAACTGTAACTGATTTGAAAGAAGCTTGAAGGGAGAATGGGGCTCTTGTGGTTTCAAGTTGAAATCAGATGGTCTTTTAAAATTCTTATATTTTAGTTGTAAATTTGGAGGGAGGTAATAATGAATTGATTCCTCAGCCTTGTGTCATTGTTGGAGACTTCTTTAAAATGTTTGTTATAAATTTACAGAGTCACCAGTATCATTAAAAATGCAAATATCTCAGTGCTTGCCTTTTAGATATTCACTGAAAATTATAAGATTTTTCAAAAAAAATCAAAGAAGTGTACCCAGTGCATAAGAACTGAAACTATATGAGTTGTCATGGGATTTTTTCTCTTTTTATTATATAGCTATTACTGTGTTGTGAAGGATTTGTTCTGTCAGATGAAATGCCAAGCTCTGTGCAGTTATCAAGATAGACTGACTATTGGTTTAAAGGGGAAAAAAAAAAAAAGCCAAAATCTCAAGTGCTCAACTTTATTACTGCTCAACTTATAGTCCAGTGGAGAGAGGGGTGGGCAGAGACTTAGGGAGGTCGGTAGTGAGAAGCTCTATACAATCAAGGATTTAGGCTGCTGCTTGTAATGTTACATCTTCACTCAACTAGTAGCCTCCAAGGTCCTCGTGGGAGGGGGAGAAGTTGGGGGATTGTGCATGGGTAATTTTATGTTAAGGGTTTATGTAAAAACCTTTATTTGAAAGAGAGAGCACAAGTGCAGGGTGGGAGGGGCAGAGGGAAAGGGAGGGAGAATCCCCAGCAGAATCCCTGCCCAGTGTGGAGCCTGATACCAGGCTCAGTCTCAGGACCTTGAGATCGTAACCTGAGCCGAAACCAAGATCTGACTCTTAACCAACTGAGCCACCAGGTGCCCCTTCATGGGCAGTTTTTATGGGTCATGTCGAGAAGTGTTCTACCTCATTTCTGTCCATGTTCTCTTGGCAATTTGAAAGGAGCTGGGGAATGAAGTTAGATACCTGTATAGGAAGAGAAACCTCACGTAAGCACTAGCATCATCTGCCACAACTGGCAAATAATTGAATGCTGGAATTGTATGATTTTTTATGTCACTGATCACATGCTGCCCTAGTAAACACATGCACACATACACAGGATCCTGTTGCACTATCCCAACCTCCCAGTGAGTGATCCATTTATAGGAAGTTTAGGTACATGCCCATAAGAGGACGAGGTAGCCTTTCTTCCCATAGCTGCACCAAAATTTTTAAACTGAGGCATAGATGAAGATGATTGATAGCCCCTGATCCTAATAATTAGCATAAAACCTATGCAAGCATGGAAGTATGTTTTTTAATTTGAATTTTTAGAAACAAATATAATTTGAAAATTAGAATTTTATATTTGAGGAATGATTGAAGCATTTCCTCTAGGCAAAATTAAAGGTTTTCAAGCCAGGAATCACCATCTCCAGCGAATTACTTAACATCTCTATGCCTCAGTTTCTTCATCTGTGAGATGGAGACTGTAGTAGCACTGACTTCATAGAGGTGCTGTCACGCTTAAAAGAGGCTGTGTATGTAAAGTGCTTGGAACCATGCCTTGTGCACGAGGAGCACTCAGTGTTAGATGCTGTAATTAATCCCATCATTGCCTTCATGTTGGGCCATGGGGATCTGAACTAGCACTGTGAGATTAAGAATGCAGGGCAAGGGCACCTGGGTGGCTCAGTGGGCTAAAGCCTCTGCTTTCAGCTCAGGTCATGATCTCAGGGTCCTGGGATCGAGCCCTGCATGGGGCTCTCTGCTCAGCAGGGAGCCTGCTTCCTCCTCTCTCTCTCTGCCTGCCTCTCTGCCTACTTGTGATCTCTCTCTCTGTCAAATAAATAAATAAAATCTTTAAAAAAAAAAAAAAAAAGAATGCAGGGCAGGGGTGAGGACACAGCACGTTTGAAGGCTGGAGTGGTACAGGTGAGGGAGGTTCCCGCCCAGGGTGCCCTTTAGATGCTGGCTCCCATGGCCAGGCACTGTGCTACCTCTTCACACCTGTGTTTTGTCTCACGCATACACTATCCTGTGAGACGCGTAGAGGCACATCAGGGTGAATGATGAGCAAACAGGCTTGAATAAAATGAGCTGTGCGCCAAATCAGACTCCTGCTTATGGTTGGGCTGAAGTAAGAAACCCAGAAGAGCGGCCCTGCTAATTATTTTGGGGGCATATTGAAGATGATCAAGGTAGGGCTATTCGTTTCATTCGATGTTACAGAAAGGATGTCGACAGTATTATGACTTGGTGCTCCCCAGATTTGGAGATTAAAATGGAAAAATAATTCCAAGACATTTAAACTCCTAGAAATGTACATAGTAAATGAATTCAGTACCTGTAGAAGTGGCCCACCTTAAGAGGTGCTTTATAAATCTTCTTTGGCCAGAAATGGAACATCATCTACTGAAGCACGTGGGGCTTTTTCTCAATAAGATGCAATGTCACACTTCTAAGGTAATTGTGCCATTTTGGCAAAAGCTCGCAATCACAGAAGATTGGTGCCTTGCTAGAACTGTAGAACAAGGAGAGCCAAAAACTAAGACTGGATAGGATTTTTACCTTTGAAAGGAAAGAGATTAGACAATAGGAATGTCCCTTAGAAGCAGCCCTCCATTATTAAGAGTTAATACTAGTGAATCACAAAGACACATTATTGGAAAACCAAGAGAACGGTGTGAATCTCTATTATCAGAATATATACTGGGTGCTAGTTCTATGCCAGCTAAGAGGCTGAGCACTTCCTGTGCATCATGTAGTATCTCATTTAATCCTCAGATCAGCTCCAAGAAATACACTTGTATCTTCTCTTTACAGATGAGAAAATGGAGTCTCATTAGTAAGCCATAGGAATGTAATATTTGGCACAATTACTATAAGTAGTAACCTTGTATTACATATTTGAAAGTTGTTTAGTAGATCTTAAAAATTCTCAAGACAAAAACAAAACAACTTGTGACTACATTTTCACCATGAGAGTTCTCATTGCGAGAAAAAAGACTTGTGATGGATGTTAACTAGACTTATTGTGGTGGTCATTTCACAATATGTACATCACACCATACCTGAAACTTAGGTAAGGTTATACCTCAATTATACCTCGATCAAAACAAAGTGAGTCTTAGATAAAAACACTTTTTCTTGGGCACATGGCTAATGAATAGGGGAGCTGGTATTTGACCCCAGGCTTGTTGGACTCCAAAATCACAGTTCTGTCTCCTCAATATAAAAATTTTATATCCTACTACTGAGAAATAATCATCAATAATGTTTTTTAATGTATTTTATTTATCTTCTTTTTCCTTTTTTTTTTTTTACCGGTTTTATAAAATTGAGATTATACAGCATATGTATCTTACTTTTGTTCACTTATTCTCATTGTTGTTAAAGTGTAAAAGGCAGATAAAGTGTTTGAAAGGGCAGATTAATTAACTCCTACTTCTTATATTTCTGGAGAAAAATATGAACAGATCTATAACTTTAACACAACAGGAAGCTATAGGTTTCAAAGGTAGGATTGGTGTTAGATGAATAACTGATAGGACAGGGGAATTTCCAGACAAATGTGGTAAGTTCAGAGCCAAACAGAGTGAAGGAGGAGGTGAATAAGCAGTTTAGAAATTTCTACCTGATTTGGGATTTTTGTGTTGAAAGAAGTCAGGGAGGCACAGTTAGCCCCTACGGCCATATAGTTACAGAGGTACAGACGGAAGGAATGTGGGCAGAAGCAGACCAAGTCTACAGTGCTCACCTGCTTTTAAGGTATTGTGAAGCAATTAGTTCTCTATTTACCTAACGTATGCTTTGTTCATTAGGGTTTCTGGTGAAAGTACCATTACACAGTAAGAGTTGCTATCTTGAAGTATTTAACTTATGTCATTTCACTTTTGTTTGATGGTGTTGTGAGGTATTAAAGAATAGGCCTTCTTCCTTTCAGTGGGGCTGATGAATGTGGGGTCAGGATGAACAAGGGGGTCTGAGAAAATTAGTGGGAGGACTGAGCACCGATATGTCCAAAGCAAAAGAGCCTAGTGCTGGGAGGGAATCCTGAGTTGATGCCAGAGGGGCTGAGGAGACTGAGCCCTCGCAGGGGAGGCCTAAGCGAGGAGGGGGAGGCAGCACACCGCTGGAGGGGACTGAGCAGGTCCCTGGCATCTGTCCTTTCCTTAGCTGGCTATTTGCATAGTGGCCTCTCTGTTTAAGACCGAGGAGCCACAGCATAGCAAGGGCCTGGGCCAGCTTGAAGTTGGCTGTAAGTTGAGTCAAATGCCATGGGCGTGTGCTTTAGCACAATTATAGGGAGCACCTTTGCATCCAGAAGTCATGACTTGCCCTGTACCTCCTCACACGCCTTTTAAAGCATCACTCTATTCAGGGCTTTGCACACTGGCAAATAGAACAAGTAGCTGTTGCTCTTCCTGCCTTTGGCTTTTGTCATGAACTGGTCTGCCTTCAGCTTTGATCGACTGGAGCATGGCAGAGAGACCTGCTCCCTATAGTTGCGTGGCATTTTCTGAGCAGATGCTTTGGTCTACAGCCCTTTCCTGCTGCCAATTGAATTTAATCTTATCTCCAAAATCCCTCTTTTCTGTGTTACCAACTCTTGTGACCTTTCTAAGGGATCCATATGGGAAGAGATAAGCTCAAAGAAATGTTCTAAATGAAGGCATCAGATTTCATTATGAAAAGCACAACAAAGCACTCCTGAAGTCCTGGCTAAATGTGTGTTTCACTGAGATAAGGTAGGTGGGAGCAAGAACAGAGTTTTAGAGTAAGTTTTAGTCACTTCCTGAATTTTTAACCAGCACCAGGTATGTAAGTTATGTGCCGGGAGCTAGAGATAGCAAGTCAGTTTAGTGATGGCTCTCAGGGGATTGAGGCCACAAGGGAGGAGGGACCAAGTCCATCTGTGATACCAGGACTATGTGGAGAATCTCAGAGGCTGCCTGAAGGAGTCTAGGGAGGGAGAGTCTTGATCATTCTGATCATTCCTGGGGAAGGGGATATTAAGGAGGCTTCTCCCTGGAACGGATGACTCTCAGGCTCTGAGGAACAAGTAACAGGTAGAGATAAAGGACAGGAAGGATATTTCTGGGCAGATGAAATGGCTCGAGTGTGTGTCTGAAGGTGTGAAATAGCCTGATGAATTTGGGAAATGCACGGCATTTGTGCATGGCAGTGAGATCTTGAAGATTCTGTGGAATGGCTGAGGAATGTTTCCTTGAGAGCAGTGGGGAGCTGTGAAAGTGTTTCCAGGAGGGGGGTGGTTCGCATCTCATCCTGGTACTAGCAGGGACATGAAGTTGATGGAGGGCAGCCTGGATGCAGAAGGCCATGTTGGGGGTGGAAAGACCGGAGAGAGGAACAGGAGAAGAAGAGATGTCAGGCTAGGCGTGTGGGTGACAAGTGGGAAGATAGCTTGATATGGAGCAGTAGGGTGAGGGAGAGGTTAAATCCTCGTTTCCCAGTGCAAAAGAAATGGGAAACATTGAAGAAAGCTCAGGCGTGGAGGGGAAAGATGAGCATGTCTGTGGGCATGTGGAAGGTGAAATGCTTTGGGATATCTAAATGGAGGTGGTTCAGTAGGCAGCTGAGTATAAGGGTCTCACGCTCAGGGGAGAAATTTGAGCAGGAGGTAAAGGTTTGGGGGTCATTCATGTGTAGGTGATGGTTGAAGCTATAGGCATAGATGAGGTCACTCACGGAGAGGAGGAGAATACAGTGTTGGGGGGGAGACCTGCAGAATATTACTGTTACAGGGAAAGCAGAGGAAGAGGCCCCCTGCAAGATCCGGAGAAGGAACAGCAGGAGGGTTCGTCAGCACTGTTGACTGCTCTTGCAGAAAAGGCCCAGCAGGAGAATGGTGAGCTGAGTCATCACATTAAGTATCACAGAGGGCATTGAGCTTGTGGGATGGGGCTCAGACTTGCAGGTTAATGGATGCAGTTGTTGTCGTAGCTGAAGCACCGGCTGTAGAAAGGCAGCCCCTTCGCAGGCCCCGTCATAAAAGGACTGAGGAGAAATGGGAGAGCCACAGGAGTCTCAAGGTGGAACCAAAGGCAGGGAAGCACATCCGGAAAGGCTATAGCGTAAAATGGGGTGGAATAGTCCGGTAAACGTGGACTGAAAAGTTTCCATTGGTTTTGGCATCTGGGAGGTCATCTGTGACAACAAAAGCGATGTCAAAAGTGGTTTAGAGCCCCTTTTGTTTGTTGTTTTCTACTTTTCCCCAGACTCTGAGAGATCAGAGGAAGGCTTGAGAAACACCAACAATGACCATTTCCAGGAGGAAACAGCAGCAGTCACTGTTTCCTGCTGGATCTGCCAGTTCGACGGGATGTGAGCCATCATGATGGTGCTGTATGTTTTGGACAGCGAACCGTGATATAATTAAGGGAGGAATTTCATAATTCTCCACTTGTAATGTGTACATGTTTGGGAATGAGCTATGCAGGCTTTGCTGCTGCTGGAGAAGCAGGCCCCAAGGGGAAAAGGTGGGGGTCACCAGCCACTGATATTCTTCTTCTGGAGTTGGGTCCTTAGCTAGAGCTAGGACCAGAGTGGACTCTGGACATTTTAAGCCTGGTTATTTCCCATTGAGTATTAAATACCACAGACAGAGTTCTCTCTGTCCAAGACCCTTTAATAATTGCATGTACCCCTGGTATTTCCAAGTTTACTTGTCCTTGCAATTAAAAAAAAAATTATAAAACTAGTATACAGCCATTATAAAAACTCGATGGAGGCAAGTGAAGGAAAAGGCAGCAGCAACCTGCCCGAAATTTCTACTTCCAGTCTCTTCCAGCCCTGGCTGAGACTGCTGGTCGTGGGCATCACACAATATTGGGCTGTGTTTCTGATACCTCTCTCAGTCGCTGGATGGTGGATCACAGTGGGTCAAGACTGTGTCTCTCTCATTCACCATCCTTTCTGCCATATAGGCAGCTCCTTAAATAAATGGGTAAAGGAACAAATGAATGAATAAATGAACAATGTTTTTAGCCGTTGGTAGTATTGCTTCCATGCCTTCTACTGTAATTTTCAGAGAGACACTGGCTGAGAGGAAAGCACCTATTTTTGTCACCTTTTGATTTGTAGGAGCGCTTATTATAGGGATGGCCCTGTTTAACAAGGGACAGGGTTTGTAGTCCCTTCATCCAGCCTGGAGGGGCAGATTTCTTCAATTATGTGCATAAAGTTAATCTATTCAGAACCTGGTAGATGACTGTCAGGGGTGACAAGCTCAGCACTTCCATGGAATTAGAAGGTGAGATATTTATAATGTGTTTTAGGTTCTTAAAAAGGAGTATGTCTGAACTTCTGCACTGAGTTCAAACAGTTTGGAAGCCTTTACTGTGCCTCCCGTCTGTGTCAGGCAGTGGGGAACTATCACGTATACAGCAGTAGGAGGAATAATTCTGTCCAAGTGATGACAGGCCACAGTGTACCCCCAGAGATGTTCCAACAACATGGGCAAAACCATGTTTATAGGTTTAAAAGGGAAAATGAGAATGCCCTGCTGATCATCAGACCATAGAAGAAGGGGCTTATAGGAATGGTGAGAACAAGTATTCCTTCTGTCTAGAAATGTAGACTTCAGAGTATGTTCCTCATTCACTTGGAGCAGTGCTTCTCCAGGTGGACTTGACACTGCCTCTGTTAGAATCCTTGTTAAAATGGCATATTTCCACTCTACATAAGGACTGCACAATCAGAATTTCTGAGCAGGGTCCCTGGAGTTTGCATTTTAATCCCCAGGAAAACGCTAACAGAACTTAAACAGTTGCTGGTAGGGTCAAGATCCCAAACAGCATTTAGGTTAAATTAATGTCTTCACAATCTGACCTTTCTTACCTTCAATTAAATCCATAGAATAATGGCTTAAGTACAGGAAATGATTTTTGCCTAGTCCAAAAATCTAGTGTCTATTATAACAACTCGAATTACCCTTCAGTAAAAAAGCAAACATTTCCCCTTCTTTCTAACCCTTTTCATCCTAAACTTGGTTGGCGGCTGGGGGCCTGTGAGGCTTGCTTTGGGATATGAGAATAGAACCACACTTGCCATAATAGATCATATTCATGAAGAGTGACGTTCCCCTGAAACACAGAGTGTTATTTTATACTGGGCCCTAGGACTGAATTTTCTATAATTCATAGAAACAGCATTGATTCTGCAAGGTTTTCTCAAAACATCGAGTTACGAGAAACCACTCACTGTAACTCTAAGAAAGAGCTCCAGAACATTTAGCAAATGTTGGTGCCAGAAGAATTTGTATGCATGTCTCATGGGATGACTACTTTCAGGGGATAATACTAATTTTAATGTATACATTTTGATTCTTTTTAAGAAGTTAAATACATTATAAATAGCATATGTTTTCTTCTGTCAGTTGACAATTAGTAATTTTTAAGCCATTAAGCTTTTTCTACAGTATTTCTATGAATCAAGTAAACATGTTTTTGAGCCCTTTTTAGAATACCTTTTGCACTCTGTTTTCTAGTTTAATCTCTTTTTTTAAAGGGCTACTTTTGGAAAGGTATGTTTGTAGTATAGGTAAAGGGATTTCTTAAAAATTTATTCTACTTAAATATAGGAAGGAGGCAGTTCAAGTAGATTCAAGCAGTTCCCCTTTCCATCCACTCCCCATCTTCAACTGAACAACAAACCACTTTCCCTTGTTACGTGTTGTTTTATGTCCCATTTGAGGCAACCTAACACAGCCTTCAGCACACACAGCCTTTACATGTTGGCTCTGGTTCAATCTAAGAGCAGAAATAGCTTTATTACAGAGGTAAATTATGGATGGGAGCCACAAATAATTGTCAGATACACACTAAAATGACCAGGGCCTCATGGGTAGTGGTTCCTAACATGGCTGCATATTAGATTCAGCCCTTTTTAAAGTACTGCCCTAATCCCACCCCAGGTGGATTTATTGGAATCACAAGTGATGATTGGCCCCAGGTGGTTCTGATACGCAGTCAGGACTGAGAACCAATTAAGTTAAATGCGTCCGTGTTTCTCAGGAACAGCTTTAAGACTTTCTTTATCTGAATCTCCAGGAGTGTTGCATTAAAAAGGCAGATTCTTTCCCGGGACCCTGGACCTGGTGAAACAGTTGCTGGGAGGGGGGCCAGCCCTATCATTAAGTAAGTGCTCTCAGTGATTGCAGTGTACTCTGAAATTGAGGATCCCTAGGCTCTGGAGCACGCAGTGGTTTCAGTAGACCTAGGTTAGGGATGCACATCGGAAAGAGCTGGTGACAGCCATTGAGAATCTGTGTTTTGGCTAGTTTATTTGGGCCACATGGCTTCTTGTCTTTCTGGAGAACTGCATTCACTCCCGGCCCTGCACCCTCTCATCTATTCTGTTACCCAGAGTGATTTTAGGGTCTGAATGACTCATTCTAGCCTGTGGTTGAGTCTGTCAGTTCACAAACACTGTACTTGGTGTGGGGGTGTGAGAAGAGAACACCACATTTAGTTGGATGCTTAATTTCGGTTGACAAGAGTCACAGATCCTCATGCAAAGATTAAGTATACTCAAAAAGGTAACATGAGACAGGGAAACAAGCTCATAGAATTCATGCAAAGGAAGGGTCTAACCACAGGCCCTGATTTGCACTTCAGGTGAGGAACTCCTGTCCGGGGAAGATGGAGGAGACTTGGGGCAAAGTTGAAGACTTAATTTTTTGGATCGAGAGCATTCATCTATTGGAAGACTTAGAATTTTCCTAGGGAATTTTGATGCATAAATACCAGTCATTTAAATTTTTTCCCTATTAAATGGGAATAATTAAATTAAACTGCAGTTTTGAGTGAATGTGGAAGTAGGAGATGAATACAAATGCTGTTTTTTAGGTTTTGGTATTTAGTTGCTGTTACCAAGAGGTTTAAGTAGGTGCTATTCAGAATTTTGTTCTGGGAACAGGGTTACTCACCCAAATGCCAAACTGTCCACGTGGTTTTTTTTTTCCCCCCCTTTCCATTATTCTATATGAAACCTAACATTTACAATTCTGTAATTCTTCTTTGCTTTTTGGTTAATTTATTTTTATATTTGCAAATCGCAGTCTTGTGTCTCAAGACATATTTGTGTTTGCTTAGCCAGAACTCTGCTGGGGAGGAAAAGCTGAGGCGTAAAGGTTATTTCGGTAATTGTGGCTGGAATTAGGCAAAAACCTTTTGGGCTGGGAAAGTTTTTTGGCAGCAGAAGTTACCAAGACTCTAAAATAAAACTTTGACAAAGTTTCCTTCTGTGGGCCTTCCATGGCTCTCTCTGCACAGAGAGACTCATGTCGGCCTTTCTGCTCTGCGTTGTGCCTTTACAGGCATGGGGAAGGCTGCTCAGGCAGGAATTAGGCCTTTGTTTACAAGGCTGGCTGCCTCCTGGGTGAGTCTGTGGTGGTTGGAATAATATGATAAATGGGATGATGCCTTTGAAAAAAATTTCCATTTAGCATTTTCTTCTCCCCCTGCACACCCAGAGGAACAGCTGTGGCAGCAAATGCAGACTTGAATCATGGATTCATATTTAGTCTTGTTTGACAATCCCAGATATTTTAGGCAGGATCGAGTCAGGCAAGCAGCGTTACAGCATTCAGAGTGTCTTAATCAGCCAGACTGTTTGGCACACAAGGACCTTGTTTTACCCAAGTAGTAAATAATTCTCAATGAAGAAATATGATGTACCAAGTGTGCCCAGAGTCACAACATTCAGTATTTCACTACAGCTTGTCCGCATCCCTATCTGCATGCTTGTTCTGTTCTCCACTAGTTGTTTCTAAGTTGCAGTGTTTGAATTTTGTGTCTGGCCAGGTCTCCATCGATGGTTTTTTATACATAATAAAGATTCCATGGTAATAGGACCCTCCTATTTTTCTTGTTTTTTGTTTTTAAGATTTTATTTATTTGACAGAGAGAGATCACAAGTAGAGAGAGAGAGGCTGTGTGCTGAAGGCTGTGTTAGGTTGCCTCAAATGGGACATAAAACAACACGTAACAAGGGAAAGTGGTTTGTTGTTCAGTTGAAGATGGGGAGTGGATGGAAAGGGGAACTGCTTGAATCTACTTGAACTGCCTCCTTCCTATATTTAAGTAGAATAGCCCGATGCTGGACTCGATCCCAGGACCCTGAGATCGTGACCCGAGCTGAAGGCAGAGGCTTAACCCACTGAGCCACCCAGGCAGCCCTTTCTTGTTTTTTTTTTTTGTTTTTTTTTTTTTTTCTGAGAATCTTTCATAGTGTGATGACTTGTTTCTTCTTAAGACCATGGATCATGGGATTTTGTCATTTCCCTCTGCTATGGATAAGTGGCTCTCATCCATTGAGTCGGCTCTCCATTTTGGGGCCTGCCTTCTCCCAGGCTCCTCTCCTCTCCTTTTCTAATAACCAGAGCTCTGAAATGCATACTCTCCAGGTCTCCTCTCCCTCCCTGTGTCGCCCTTCTTGTTGCCTTCTGGGCAAAGATGGGAATGTGCTTTCACAGCTTTCTCCCATTCTGTCTGCCTCCCTGTTCACTCCACCAATTTTCCAAACAACTAAAAAAATTGAACCCAAACACATTAACTTGAACTTTTCCCTTGACCTTGGTATCTCCCTCAAGCTACAAAACCCTTTCCTCTTCTCCAGGCTTTTTGAAGGCATACTTTCCCAGGTTCTCAGTCTTACAGATTTTTAATGGGGCCTTACAATTTTTTTAAATGGGATTATGACACAGGGTTGTTCTTTTTTTTGATAAGGAAAATTATCAATGCCATTTTAGTAAAAGACAGAGATTTCAGCCCTCCAGGCAGGATATAATTTCTGATGAAACAGAAGACAGCTGTCCTTTTAGATAAATTTGGCTTCATGATCAGAAAATCTTGTCACCTTCCACCCAATTGCCTTGTCTACTGATTAGGAATCCTGTGTCTCTTACTAGACTTGAGCCCCTACTGCTTTATACTCCCTTTCTCTTTTTCCACAGAAGCCAGTGGATAACACTGGCCTCTCGGCCTCCGTTTTTTGACTTCCCCTCAAACCATTATGTGTGTTTCCTCTTGAAGGTCACAGCAAATTCCCAGTAGCCAAGTCCACCTCTTCTTTACCTGTTGATTGTCGCTTGGTGACACTCTTTGCTCTCTGACTTCTTGGCTGTGCCCCCATAGTTCTCTTCCCTCTGCCTGTTGGGTGGCCCCTGCCCCATAACAGGAGGTTCACGTTTGCTTGCTTTCTCAGACTGTGCATCCACCCCTACCTGCGTGTGAAATGCCTGTCAAATGGTATAGCTCAGAGTTGCAGGCTTGTGTTTCTACCGCCTCTTTCTCTCTATAGTCATTTCCCCAGGCATCTCTTGTTCGGCCTGTTTGGAGTTGATCAGATCTGACTGATCTGACTGCCCCGCTCCTCAGTAGCTACCTCTCTGGCTTCCTCAGCCCCGAGGCAGATGAACTAGAATTTCAAAGCTCTGCTCTTCAACAATGGACAATCTAGTTAATGTTCCCAAGCCTGCTTCTGCATCTCTTAATCTCAGAATTAGTTGTCAGGGTTAGAGATGCTTCATGCAAAATGCCTTTTGCAGAACCTGATACGTCATAGGCCCTGAGGATGGCGGCTCTTCCTCGTTCTAGCCCGGTGGAAGAGCCGGGATTGGAGGGGAGGAGTTCTTTTTCAGAGCTGTAACTGTCGCTTGTCCTGATCTTGAGTCTATCCCCAGCTTTTTCTCTGAGTGCCTGACTTTCCACTTGTGGCTGAGGTGGTAGTGATAATAACTGTTAGGTGATTAACTTCAAAAGAGGCTCCTCTGAGTACCAGGCCGTTGGGTAGCAATTTCAGATCTTCATCGGAAGCAGCAGTATTGTGCTAGAAACTGTAAAGTGTCTGTATAACTGAAGGAGGGCTGCATGTATGTGTATAAGTGTGCACACAGGCACCACCATGATGGCCAGCTGGGTTTGTCCGCTCAGCACTGACTAGGGTGAGCCATGGCCCTCGTTTTCTTTTTTAAAAAATTTTATTTTATTTAAATCCAGTTAATACCTTTAGGTCACGTCTTACATATTTTCCCTTTGTAGACTAGAAATATAAATGTAATTAAACTCTGATGGGCAGTTGTTCATCCTTGAACAAGTCTTGAAGTGGATTATTGAATGTCGGTGCAGCATTTAGGCAAGGTTAGCTGTCTCTGGTGTCCATGCGCATGCTGTGAATTGCTGTGTTCCTGTTAGGGTTGCCTCTGCCCCGGATTTCTTTGCAGGGCAGTTCACAGGGTGACTTTCTTTGTGATGGCTCCGTCTGTTTATGCTGCATTATTTTTCCTTCGTCTCTGACTTGGTTTAACATCAGTGATGTGGTAATGAGGTACTGTCTTCAAATTTGTAACAGTTCATGCAGTTACACCAATCTTTTTCTAAGATCTGTTACTAATAGGGGCACCTGGGTAGCTCAGTTGGTTTAAGCATCTGCCTTCAGCTCAGATCATAATCCCAGGGTCTTGGGATTGAGCCCTGTGTCTGGCTCTCTGCTCAGTGGGCAGGCTCCTTCTCCCTCTGCCTCTGCCCCCCACTTGTGTTCGTTCTCTCTCTTTCAAATAAGTAAATAAAATCTTTAAAAAAAAGAAAAGAAAAAAAAAACTTAAAAAAAAGAAATTAAAAAAAGATTGGATACTAACAACCAAGACTTATTTAAACACCTATTTTTTGTCTTTTGATAGAAGTTCTTGACGACATTTTTCCCTTTAGTCTGAGTGTTATGTTGGGGGTAAGAGGAAGGCAAGAAAACATTCACCCCAGATCCCAGAAGTTGATATAAAAAGTGACCCACACTCAAAACCAGTCAGTGCTGCTTAAGGAGAATTGCCTTTTTCTCCCCTCTTTTAGTCCTTTCCATCTTTGTACTTTACCAAGTTATCCTGTATCTTACCTCATTGTACCTCTCAGTAGCCCTGGTTGTTGGATGAGGCAGATAATCTGAACACGCCCTTTGTGAGGGACCCAAGGCTCAAAGCAGTGGATGTTTACCTATGCTAAGTGAGGGTGCTGGCCCTGAGATCTCTCTTCTGATCCAGGCCCGGTGCAGTGAGTGAGGAAGTATTGTTGGACGCCCGCCTGTGGTAAAGACAGGGCAGCCCCTGAGAGACATTGTAGATCTGATCCCTGTGTTAGTGGAGGACACATCTAGGGGGAAGCACAGTATTGAGTAAATGTTTATCACTAATTACCTTTGAACAGAGTGCTTCCAGAGAGAAGTATTGGGCACTGTGGGAGGCCCAGTCTATCTGAGGGAATTCAAAGAAGGTTTAATAGAAATTTCATGACACTGTATTGCACTCTTGTCAGTGGTATTGATTAAATTCTTTCTCTTGCCTGGTGGGAGTTACCTTAAGCAAGAAATAATGAGGAGACATTTTACTATTATCTTATTAATCAAATACTAGACTCAGCTTCAATACTGCGTCATAACCGAAAGTTAAGATTAACCATGCCACAGGATTAAATTTAAAGCTTCCTTGTTACTTAGATATTTTTTATTACATTATCTTGAAAATGGATTATTTGGTTTTGTTTAATTCGGGAGAAGCAAAATGTTTGAAGCGGTCCTAAACTGTCAGATGGGATGGTGCTACCCATCCCCTCCTCACCCCCCCCCCCGCCCCCTCCCCAGGCTCCCTTCAGTTGAGTTTCTGGAGATTCAGAGGCAGCACTCCCCCACCCTTTCCACAAGTACCTCGCGCTGGCCACTATTGGCAGCAGGGCCCTTGGGTTGGATTTTGCGGTTTCTCCTGACCTCACACATTCTTTCTAGAGACAAGACAAGTTTATAGTGAGGAGCACAGGCTCTTGCAGGGAGAAGGCCCACGTTCAAAGCCTGGCCCTCCTGCCTACTGGCCAGGCCCGTACCCCTGCGGTGCCTCTGTTCCTCATCCAGAAAATGGAGGCGATCTCTGTAGCCTTTCTAGTTATGGTGAAGACTTCGGGGAGTTAATTTGTGCAGAGTGCTGAGAAGCATGCATGATACTTTTTTAAGGGCTCAGTACAGGCTCCCCAGCCGTGGCTGTTTTTTCAGTCACAAGTTTCACAAAGTGTCCTCAGAGTGTAGCACGATTGGAACCAGGGAAAGAGGCTGCCCCACACTTGGACCAAATCCAGGCCCCCAACCTTGCTAGCTAGCACCTTGTACTAATGAAGCTAACACAGCCACCTTGCTGATGCAACGAGTGGAGATGATTGCTTACAGAGCTCTTGCCCCACTTTCAAAAATAACTTTTCAACTTACCAACTTGCCACATAATAGGCCCAGAAGTTTAAAATGTTATTCTTTGCAATTTTTTAAAAAGAATTAAGGAGCGCCTGGGTGGCTCAGTGAGGTAAAGTCTCTGCCTTCAGCTCGGGTCATGATCCCAGGGTCCTGGGATCCAGCCCCGCATCCAGCGCTCAGCGTCCAGCTCTTTGCTCAGCGGGGAGCCTACTTCCTCCTCTCTCTCTGCCTGCCTCTCTGCCTACTTGTGATCTTTGTCTGTCAAGTAAATAAATAAAATCTTTAAAAAAAAAAGACGAATTAATGGGGGGGGGTCAGCATTTGATTTCTTTAAGCATTCCTAGGCTTCTTAAACTTCCTATGTCTAAATGCTGTCAACATGAATTAGATAACCCTAGAGAGTAGCCATAAAATACCTAAGACTTTTGTGTAGCGTTTTTATGATGTTCTCCATGGAGAAAACCTAGTATTCTCACTTACTAACATCACATAAGTTTTGAACCCAGGAGGAAAAGAGATGCTATTTATATAAAACGAGAAATGCCAGTGAATAATTGATTTATCCAGAAAGAACTTGTGCAATGTATGGGGGCTACCATCAAAACAGACCGTCTGTGCACAGTCCTCCATGAAAGGAAATGCCCTGGACGTTTGTAAACTCAAGTGTGCTTAGCAGAAACCCAAGACATCCATCAGTCCAGTCTATCTCCATCACTAGAGGGGTCCCAAAATGGCAATAGCTTTTCAGGAAGGGTGTGGTCTACCATGAGGATTCTGGGCATGTAGGAAGAGAGCCCTCATTCCCCACTGAAGAATGTGGGCTAAGCCTCTTATTTTGGGGGGCAGAAAAGTGAGGAAGGTAGAATCTCAGCTTGGTGTGTTACAAATGGATGTCCAGGAAAGAGTATGTCTTTTTAAATTACTATTTAACCGATTGTATCTGTGGTGAAAGCTGTAGTCTGTCTCGGAAGCCCTGGGGCTAATGGTGCCAAGATTGTTTTCTGGTGGTGGTGAAGATATTTTGCACTGACAGAGGTTAGGGGTAATTTTCCATTTCCCGTATACAGACTGTAGTAACGGTCACATTGGTAAACTACAGATTCACTATTTTTATTTTTTAAGTACGATTATATCTCACTAATTTGGGGCAATTCTGATTCAGAAATAATCATGGCTTAGAGTGGGTCCAAATTAAAGGTTATCTTAAGAAAGTTGTAGGGAAAAGGTTATTTAATTTTATAATCATTCATAGACATTTTGTAAATATCAAATTTTATGCTGTTATTCTTAGACTAGATGAGACAAAGCCAGTTTGAAATAATGAAAATATGATTAAAATTTGTTTGTTTCACCTTATACAGAACCTTGAACTATGGTGGTTGTTTGGACATAGAAGTTTTGGGGGTACATTCCTTAATGAAATGAATGAAAATCTCATTATTTCTAATATTTTTATGTAAATAGGTGTTCAGAAATTAATCATTACTGCTTCTCAGATAGTTAAAACAATGGCAAAAGCCCTCTAAATCATCTCATCTCTATTAATAATGCTACTGTTATTCCTCAGATTATTTGGCCTTGAATGGAAACCAGTGGTCCTCTCTACTGGTTTCCCTCAAATATTAATGAAAGAGGTCAGACAGAGGGCCATGTGCTTTTATTCGTGCTACTCTGCTTTATCCTTGGGACATCCCTAAGCCAGAGCTGATTTCCCCTTTTTATAGAAGAGGAAACTCCTTGTCTAGCAAATTAATTGTAAATAGCTCAACCTGGCATTTGGTAGTCTGTTATCAAGAGCTTGCTTCAGCCTTCTCTTCACATACTCCATTACTGATATCCTGAAGTTTATACTGTACCTTCTGTCCCCAGGACTTACTTACCCTCTTCTCACTGTATTCACTGTCCCATTCATGCCTGGGTTTCTCCTCCACTCTTATTTATTTGGTTCAAAGTGTAAGTTTCCTTTGTCTAATTTTCTCTTTTCTCTGAACTTGTGTAGCACCAAAGGTATGATGTGCTGGCATTAATTTAAAAAAAAAAAAAAGTCTATTGATGACTCATTTTACAGTTAAGGAAACCAAGGCACAGGTAGGTTAAGTAGTTTGTGCTTGGGCATAAAACTAGCAAATGCAGAAAACTGGTGCAGATTGCTCTTGTGGCTCTTTGGATTTGATGGAGGACAAATTGGATACAGGGTGAGACCGTTAAAGAGGATATTCCAGTCATCTAGATGATTGAGGTCTGAACTAACTTGATAACAGTAGGAGTGGACAGAAAAAGATGGCCAGGAACAATAATTAGAGAATATGAGAAGGATTTGGAAATTGAATGTAAGAATTGCATGGGGAAAGGATTCAAATTAGTTTTTTAATGAGGTTAGTGCTCAGCCTAGGTTTCATTGAGAAGGTGGCATTTATGTAAATTTTTTCATATTTTTGCTCTCAAACCTCCTGTTTGTCCTGAGCAAAACATTTAAGGATCAAAGGGGATTTCAGCTGAGAATAACCTAAAAGCTTTATATTCCATCTTGTCAAAGATCTGGGACTAAGCAGTGTTCCTACCAGTAGTAAAATGAATATAATGCTAACCTTATGGGGAGAGTTCATGACTCAAATGAGAGAGCAACTGTTATAGGGGCTTAGTAATGTCAGCCTATTATTCATTTGGCACTTGTGTACTGCTTAAGCTCACTACTGTGTCAGCTTTAGGGAAGCAGCAATAGACAATACCCACAAGGTCTTTCTTTCCAATGAACACAGAATTTAATAAAGGTGATTGACTGCAAACAAAATTATTAAAACTGTCACAGTTCTCACAGAGGTGAAGCCTGAGAGTGGGTGAATCCAGTCTCATCTTGGGACCCATGGAAGGTGTCTATGAGTATATGACATTTTAGCTGGGTATTTAAGGACGAGTAGATGTTTTCTTCTATTCCAATACTTTTAGCAACCTAAAGCAAACCAGTACTCAGGACTCTTCAAACCACACCTTTGCTATCCTTATCTAAAGCTTCTATTTGTACAAGCAAATACATTCTCTTTCTTCAGGTTCAGAATATGCATATAGTAGAAGGAAATGGTCTTGAGAGTCAGGAGACTTGTGTTCTCTTTGCTGATCTGCTACTTCTCCTGTGTGTATGAGCAGGTTACCCTAAGGAGGGAATGCCTTCCTATGAAGCAGACCTCTCTGTCAGCTCTGCGTGGACTGAGTCCAGCTGTGCTGTTCTCTGGCACTTGCTTTTGTTACCCTCAGATCTCTAGATTCCAGACCAGCCCTGACAAGAGTTTCTCACAGCCACTTTTCATGTGTTCCCGACAGGCCCGTCTTCCAAAGCCTCAGTGATGTTTCTAGTGCTCTGAAGAATATTAAAGATGATACCTAATGGACATACCTTTCCTCTTTCTGTTTCCTTGCCTTTTATTTTTCCCCTTGTCTAGAATAGAGCAGCAAGTTGATGTAAAATGTGTACTTCTGTGTCCTGCTTGATCTTCATTGGCACTTGTGACATTCCTGGTGTGATGCATACACCTCTTTCCTCAGTCTTATAAAGGCCACTCACCAGGCCCTGAAGCAGTGGCAGAAGAGGGACTGTCATGGAGTGCACAGGCCAGCTAGCACCTTTCAGACCACAGCAGGCCACAGCATGTCACTGCCTCACTTCCTAGATAGCTGTGCTTGTTCTGTGATGGATTTGTGTGTGGTCATTCATGCTTAAGCACGACAATGCTGTGATCTCAGCATGGAAGGCTCAGGCACTCAGTGGAATAGGCCTGTGAAGTCATTTCATCTCTCTGGGCCTTACTGTCCCCTTTGTACAATGGAAGTTAAAATAATTTATATTGAGGTGAAATAAAGTAATACATCTAATAGACCCGCCTAGTGTATTTGTACCTCAGGACCCCCAAATGTTTGGGTGTTTTAAAAATCCATTCCAGGGGCACCTGGATGGCTCAGTGGGTTAAGCCTCTGCCTTTGGCTCCCGTCATGATCTCAGGGTTCTGGGATCGAGCCCTGCATCGGACTCTCTGCTCAGCAGGGAGCCTGCTTCCCCCCTCCCCGCCTGCCTCTCTGCCCACTTGTGATCTCTGTCTGTCAACTAAATAAAGAAAATCTTTAAAAAAAAAAATCCATTCCAGACTCAAGTGTGTGTGCATGTGTGTGTATAGCTGTGATGTTTATGAAACTAGGATCATGGTGTTTGTTCTTTACTACCTTATATGACCATGTAAGGCAGAGAGGAGTGTAACAAGAATGTTACCACAAACTTAAATGATTTTGGCTTTGAAGTTTGAACTAAAAGCGTTTATGTAGCTTCTGATTACTTTGCGGTTGCTGGACCAGGGCATCCATTTCCCCCCTTTATTTCTCTCTTCTCCCTGCCACTCCCACCTGAGAAATATTAGGTATGTTTTGACTCGGCTTGCACTTGTAGAATTAGTAGAAGAAACAGAATGGGACCTGGAGAGCCTTTTCAATTTAAGGTCTTCTTAATGTTAATATGTCCAAAATAAATGTATCCTTGAAATTAAATGCTATAAAATAAATCTTTAAATTTCTAAAAGCTGTAACCCCAGGTTTTGTACCAAGAGAAAGAGAAATTTAACAATTTTGGTCATTTCAAAATCAAAATATTTAGTGATCAGTAAACATAGGGAAAAATATTCAGCCTAATTGGTAATAAAAGGAATATAAAACAAAATGTTGCCAGGCTACTTTTACCAATAATATTAGCAGGGTTTTTTTTTTTCCCCCAATTTATTTATTTTCAGAAAAACAGTATTCATTATTTTTTCACCACACCCAGTGCTCCATGCAAGCCGTGCCCTCTATAATACCCACCACCTGGTACCCCAACCTCCCACCCCCCGCCACTTCAAACCCCTCAGATTGATTTTCAGAGTCCATAGTCTCTCATGGTTCACCTCCCCTTCCAATTTACCCAAATTCCCTTCTCCTCTCTAACGCCCCTTGTTTGTTTGTTTTAAGAGTGAGAGCGGGGTAGGGAGAGGGGTAGAGAGAGGATGAGAGAGAATCTTAAGCAGGCTCCACGTCCAGTGTGGAGCCCAATGCGGGACTCGATCTCACCACCCTGAGATCATGGCCTGAGCTGAAATCAAGAGTCAGACGCTTAACTGACTGAGCCACCCAGGTGCCCTAGTATTGGCAGTTTTTAAAAGTAAGAGAAAGAAAGGAGGAAGAGAAGTGTTGAATTAGGCACCTTGTACAGGCTGATGGAAGTATAAACAGTAAACTTGCCTTCCTCTAAGGCAGTTTAATAGTATTTACTGAAGACTGTAGACTTGCTAATGCCTTTGACACAGTAATTAAAATTCTGGGAGCTAGCCTAAGGAAATAATCAGAAATGGATATAAATATAATTATAACATCAGGAACTTGGAAACAACCTAAATGTCTAACAAGAGGGATTGATTAAATGAAATATGAAAATATATGCAGTGGGTTTTCTGCCATTAAAAATGGCAAACTGGACAAATAAAGATGGGGAAAAGTTTGTAAAATGATGTACAGTGAAAAAATCCCAAATCAGCATGAATCTGGTATTTTGAAATATAATCTTTTTATATATACTGTGTGTGTGCATGTGTGTGATGGCAGTGAAAAAAATACATCAAAGTAAATCATTATCTCCAGGCGATGGAAATGCTTTGGTTTTTATTTTCTTCTTTGGACTTTTGTGTATTTTCCAAATTGTTATGTTTATACCCAGAAGAAGAAAGCCCAAAATTTAAAGAGGCATACTCTGGAATACTGTATACTGATGTAACTATGTGAAAATGTAAGAAAAACTAGCTTACTGGGAATTACGACAGAATGCCATCTGTGACTTCTGATAGGGTGACGGGACTTGGTGGTCCCATCCGCTTTTCTTAAGAACTAATTGACATTCATCACTATATAAGTTGAAGGTAAGAGAGTATGACGGTCTGATTTACATATATCGTGAAATGATTACCACTCAGCTAACATCCATCATTTTATATAGAAAAAATGAAAAGAAAGAAAGGAAAAGAAATTTTCTCCCTTTGATGAGAACCCATAGCACTTCTCCTCTGCCAATTTTCAAATATACTATAGAGCAGTGTTAGCTATTGTCATCATGTTGTACATTACATCCCTAGTACTTACCTGTCCTCTAACTGGAAGTTTGTACCATTGACCACCTTCATCCAATTTTCCCCCCTCTGGTAACCACAAATCTGATCTCTCCATGGGTTGTTTTTGGTAAGATTTCACATATAATTTGAGTCTATGTTATTTGTCTTTTTCTGACTTATTTCACTTGGTATAAGGTCCATCCATTGGCTCTTGAATAGTTTTTCTTTAATGTGCTTCTACTAAGAATATATCTTCTATTAGGAAAGCAAATATAAAATAAAGATAGAAAAATACTCTAGAAATCCATGCCTCATTTAGGTAGAGGTAGTACTTACTAGATATTCTCTTGTGACTTTTGTCCATCTTGAGGATGATGAAAAGTAGTAATGATGGTGGTAAATGATAGATGTTTTCTTTGCTGTTACAGATATTCCTGAAATTCCAGAAAGCATCTCATTCTGTAAAGCACTGCAGATAGCTGACTTCAGCGGAAACCCACTGACTAGGTAACCTTTCTGCTTGCTTTGCTATCTGTAGTACTGAGGATACCCTTTTTGAGAACCAAACCATGAACACAACCTGGTCACCCATCGTGGGGTTACCTAGATGGATGGCTATCTTTATCAAAGATGATTGACTTTCCGGGAGCCTGGGTGGCTCAGTGGGTTAGGCCTCTGCCTTCGGCTCAGGTCATGATCTCAGGGTCTTGGGATCGAGTCCCGCATTGGGCTCTCTGCTCTGTGGGGAGCCTGCTTCCTCCTCTCTCTCTCTCTGCCTGCCTCTTTGCCTATTTGTGATCTCTCTCTGTCAAATAAATAAACAAAATCTTAAAAAAAAAAAGATGATTGACTTTCACAGATATTTGTTTATAAATCACACTGTGCAGTGAAAGACGCACATGTGCTATTGATGGAACACTGAACAGATAGATATTGGGTGAGGCGAGGCACCATGGAGTAGTATACAAAACAGGAGTGAGGACTACATTTCTGAAGCCATGTGAAGCACCGAAGTAGTTAATAAATACTCTATTGCTTATCTTGTGGGGTAAGGCTGAGTTCTAAACTCCCAGAGAGCTTACCCTCTACTTATCCAAGAAGTCCTAATAAGGGATGTTTTTTCCACTCCAGTAATGAAGCATATTTACTGTCTCAACTTTCCTCCAACTCTCCCTCTAAAACAGACAAACAAAAACTCTGCTCACATCACTGTTTCCTTACTTTAGCAATAACTGTGAGGATTTCTTTGCGATTATTCCTCCACATAGAGCCACCTGTCGCTGTTCTACTACTGATTCTGCTCTTGCTTCTTCTGTTATGACACAGCACCCTGCCTCGGTATAGCTGAGTGGCACTGTTATGAGCCCCTCCTCATGGCTGCTGGCTGAGTCATGAGGCCACTGATCACTGGCTTCCAGGTGCCTGTGTTGCCAGATTACCTGAATTGTTGTACACCTGGCAATGCAGAGGCAGTCCTCAGGAGAAGTTCTAGAGGTACCTCTAAGCCGGGTGGGTCCATGTCTATGATTTCTAGATTCTGTAAGCAGCCTCAGAATAAATGTATTCTTCCCACTTCCCTTCTGTTCTTTTTTTTTAATAGGAAAATTGAAATGAGGTTAAAATTTGGGATACATATCATCCATTGCTTGGGTCTTTCTGGGTATGGACTACCAGGGAATGTCTATTTGGTGTTGTTTTCCCCATATCTGGTATTTTTAAGAAGTAAATATGTTTTTAAAAATATTTTTTATTTTCCTCTTTTGGATTTCAGTGACTATGTTACTAATAATATCTATTTTTATGAAAAGCAGTAAATTTAGTGAGCTCTAACTCATCACTGCCCTCAAGTCTTGTCTTCTTTCTTAACAATCATCTAGACAGTTGTCCCTGTTCTTCAGACCTTTCTGTAGTCCCTGTCCCCGAGGTAAAGTCCTTGTTTCTCCAGGTGTTAGGCCGCCTCCTCTTTCCTGTGTCTGAACTTGGCCTGTGTTTCCCGGTTCATTGCCCTTGGTTGCCTGTGTCAGACGTCATACTCGCTGTTATCAAGTGCTCATAGGTCATTTGTTTTCACTCTCTGCTCTTTCTGCACTCCTGTTAAGGTGTATATTCCGCATGACATTTCTTTGGGAAGCCTTTACTTATTCCCCAGAATCCCCTCTGGGGCTTCTGAGATGTTCAATGTGTACTTTTTTCATTAACACTTGGAACTTATATTTAAGTTTTTACCTTGACCAAGACTTCCCAATTAAACTGAGAAAGTTAACTTATATTCCTCTCTTGTTTATCATTTTATCTCCAGCTCTCCCTTAATTTCTGGAATGGAGTAAACTGAACTAAGCTATTTATCCTTAAGGTAACATGTAGGTTTAGGCAGCTGGGAAATACTCATTATGCTACGCTGGAGGTTTTTTTCCTTTTTTTTTTTTTTTTTTTTTTAAGCCATTCAATTGCTTAATCCCCTTTTCTCCCTCTTTAGTTTTCCTTTTCTAATGCGTGCTGACACATGACTTTAGCATTATCTCAAAACTCCCTGGACCAGAACACACCCACATTGTAGGAGGCTTTACTCAGTTTTTATCCTGGCTTCACATTTGGGAGGTTTCTTAAAGCCTTTTTGATTTGGCAGGTGCACTCCTTTAAGAATTATGGCGACTTATCTGTGAGTGGAAAGGACCTGAAACATTATTGAGTTTGACCTACTTATTTTATGGCTGAAGAAACGAGGCTGAGAGGCTAAATGACCTTCTGAGATGATGTGGCCTCTGAGTGGTAGCTCAGACTAGAATTCCCTTCTTTGAGCCTGATGTCTGTGCTTCCGCCTCACACTTACCGGTTCAGCCCTTAATGCTGACAGCCAGTTAAAAAAGGAAATCAGCCATTTAAAAAGACATTTTCTTTATATTGAAGATCATTTTAGCTAGTTTTATAAAATATGTACTTTAAGTAGAAACTCAGGTAAGCAGATGTAGTTGCATCTTCTTAAGTATAAATAAAAAATCTTACCTCTGTTATGCTATGGAAGAGGTTTCAACACCATTCCTGAGAATGTATCTCACTCATAAGAAAATCCTAGAACTCTCATCTTGCAGGGCTTGGATTTGCTTTTGAAGCTTAGAATTACCTATATTTTATGTTAAACAGTAACCTAGAATTTGCTTTTTAAAAAAAGGAACCTAGAAAAAGAAAAATAAAATGAAAGATTTTAATGCAGAGGCTATCTCTAAAGCAAGAAGTTCTTCCTACCCCTCCTTCTCCCCCTCCAAAAAAAAAATGGGTCATGTGTTCTGTTGTCTATATCAGCAGAGTTATGTATAAAGACCTTTGGCATTTTAGATTCAACAAGATCTTTTTAACTTTAGTTTTTTTTTTTTCCTCCGTAACTGGAGGTAACCATAGAAATATTAAAAGTGAGCTTTCTTTGCAAGTTTTTGAATATTTTTATTTTGAAACCTAACTCTTCAGTAGAATTTAAGGGAAGTATAAAAAATTTCCTTTTGTGTAGAACATAGTGAAACATATAATAATCTCAAGTGACTGGCATCTTAAATCGAGTTAAAAGAAAAATATTAAGAAAGCAGCAATTGCCATCAATTGATCACTTCTGAGTAATTCATAGCTTTGCCTTGGGTATTATAATCTACAGAACAAAAATTATTAAGCTGCTATGCTATGTTTTATTATAATCTTCTGGGCTAAACTTTCTCTTTATTTTCTGCTAATCAATCAAGTGTTTTCACTCGTAGTCACTTTCCGCTTCAGCAGCTATTTACCTGTTTCTTTCTGCCACAGCATTTGTTCTCCTTTATTCTGAGAGCTTGCATATCTTTTCTGATTATTTCTGGATCCCCGCACTAAGCATTTATCATGCCTCTGTACTTCTAGGTAAACCAAGCCTTGGGTTTTTTTCCTTATCAGTGTCTTCTGTCTAGAAAGACAAGGCAAACATGCCTTTTATACTTTAGTTTATAGGAGGTTATTTCAGTTAACATATGGCAGAACTCATTGTATTTATGTCTAGTTTACACTGTACATGCACTTTTCTTTTTCAGTTAACAACATTTTGTTGTCATTGCTGTTTCAGATTGCCAGAAAGCTTTCCTGAATTACAGAATTTGACGTGTCTTTCTGTAAATGACATCTCACTGCAGTCCCTGCCTGAAAATATTGGCAAGTAAGTTTTTTGTGAGGTTTGGGTATGTCAGGGTGGAAGAGTGTTTATAGCATCCACTTCAGCCTCCTCTTTTACAGCTCTGATTTTTCTACTCAGAAAGCCTCTTACCCAGTCTCAAATCTCACCCTAAAGAAGGATCATAACAGGACTCCAGTGTTTTTTGCTTTCAGTTGCCCCTACATTTTAAGGGCCAAAAACGATAATGCTGCTTGTTACTACTGAAAAACTGAATTTGTTTGGACATGCTCTTCAAACTGTTGGATTCCAAAGTAGTTAACTTAAGCAAACAAGGTCACGCTGGTCGTATAGGCAGCTAATAAATTGGGTAGTGGTAGTGTTAGGAACTATCACTCTTGGCGATTTTATTGAAAACTTGGAGTGGGTACCCCTGAACAACGGCTGTGTCCACCAGTGTTTGTCCATACAGACCAGAGAATAGTGGGGGAGGGGGGACGGTGTGTTTGGAGAGCAGGTGTGGAACTGGGAGACTGATGGGGTGGGATGCGTACATTTCCACGTTCCTGGCTTAGAGGTCAGGGAGGACGGCTATGTCAAGAAATAAAAATGTTCTCTTACTCATTCCCTCAGATGAATTAATTATCTCAGCAGATCTTTTCCGTACCTCCAGGACATGCAGTGGGTTAAGTCAGGCTCATGATTCATGCCTTACCACTTAAACTAAAAGCCCAACCTGGCCGACCAAAGCTGGTGGACCAGTGTTCCCCAGGGTCATAAAAGATTTCCTTTGTGCTCACCTGTCCTGCCTGAGTCCTAAGGCAAAACAGAAATTTCATTTTTGAGAACTGCAGTGTGTCTGACAGATGTCTGTTCTGCAAAGGGTCTCTCTCCAGAGGTCTGTGGAAGTAGCCTGTTTTTCACAGACAAGTTTGCCCTCCTCTCCCTCCTATGCAGGCGGAAGACAGCCGGCTGACCCCTGTTTCAGCCTGCAAGTTCATGCTTTTCTGAGATGCAAGCTGTTTAAACATTTGTCAGTAGACTTGCTGATGCAGATTTGTGTCCTTAATGTCTCAAGAGGGGAAGGAGACAGGAAGCCCCCAGTACAATCTGAGTTTATGGGATCTGTTGCAGAGGAAACAATAATGTCTTACTGTGGATTTCATGACTTACCGCTTTTGCTGTGTCAAGATTCATGTATTTCTAATGAATATAGTAGTAGCCATTTAAATACCTAAACTGACTCCCCTTCCTCCTCAGGAATCTCTGGAATCTAATTCGCTTGATACCCTCCTTCCTATTCCTTCTCAGCCTACCACTGCCTGCTTGTTCACCCCTTCTGTCTCCCAATTCATATCCTTTTTAATAAGCCTGAATGCTTTAAGAGAAAATATATTCTTATAGACAAAAGTACCCATGTCACTCCCCACTGCATTGTTTTATTGGAAAGTGTTACTTAATAATCATTTTAGAATAAATTACATATCCTTTGTTCCATCTTTTCTGTTAGTATATGTACTCTGTCAGTGTTTTTAGGATTTTTTGTTTATCTGCATATTCTGTCAATAGTAAGGGTACTGTTGTGTTTTGTTTTGATTTTAGACTTAATCATCTTGTGTTACTATTATGGCCTTATGTATACTGATTGCATCTAAAACAAACTCTCACTTTGAATTTGTACCCTGTGGTGAATCATCACCCAGGAAATAAGAATACGAGGCAGATAAGTGAATCAACTATTTCCTATTAGGTCAATTTGTGAACATGAGAAAAGGGGAGTTTTCTGTTCCTGATTGTTATTATTTTTAATCAAAGAGGAGACTCCGTGATTTCTACCTGTTGGATTTAAGATTTATGCATGCTAAAGTAACAGCAAGTTTTCACTTAGTAGAAAAGAAAAAAGAACAGACTCCTTAGAAAAGATTGGGCACCTCTGGAGTCCTAGACTGTGCTGAAAAGGACCTTGAAACAGTTGAAATGGCAAATTGTTGTGGAAATTGTGTATATGCATAAGTATACTACATTTTTAAGCAAGTCAGTATTTGAAACTTATGGACTTACTTCATAAAAACAATTGTTCAGTTTCCCAGGGGATTCCCAAATGGTTTCTTGAAGAAATGGTTCTAGAGCACTGAACCAAATACTTAGTAACCAAACAACTACTCAGAGATAGTATGGTTTTATAATTCAGGCACAAACATTTGATATTCCAAAAAAATTTGGAAAGGACATGAAGTGGACATCTGAATGATCAGAGTCACTATTATCTTTGTAGATTCTGAAGTGAGAGTTTTTGTGTAAATTAACTCGGCTTATGGGTCAAATGCCCCAGCCCCCTCAGTGTTTGTCTTTTGCGCATCACTGAAAATGGGACCTCAGTTTCTCTTTTCAGCAACTAGCACAGTACTTGGCATGAACTGGGAAAGCTATGGATGTGTCAAGGACATAGGCCATCTCACGAGAGGCAGGAGCGTCCAGCCTAGAGAAGAGTGCAAGGCCTTTAGGGCAAGCCAACTGCCGTGCCTCAAAGCTGGGGCCACCAGTGAGCATCTGTCCCATAGTGTGTTCAGTTTGCCAATGGTCGGGCAACTGGAGGAGTGTTTGGGGGTTGATGGCAAATTTGGAACAGGAGCACACTCTTATGGTCTCTGCCCCGTGTTTCCCACTACTCCTCGTGCACAACAACATTTTCTTAGTGGCCCTGGTGATATCTAACTGGGGCAGTTATTAAATAGGTAACTGTAACCAATTTAAGTACTTCTGCCCTAACAACCCGGTAGCTATTTGAAAAAGCAATACCTATAAATGGAAAGAATAAATATTTTTATTTCATTTTTAAACATTGCCAAATATTTCAGCAGGATGTGGGTCCCTGCCGGGCACTGCCCAGCCTCTCACACCGCCACCTCTTTTCCCATTCTACACTGATTTTTCACCCGGTAGTTGCCTTTTGTCACTGAAAACCCAGCTTTGCGAAGATACAATGTCTGAGAAGGAATGTCACACTGTCTAGTGTGGAAACCGAATAATCTGAGCTCGTGGTTCACGTAGCGGCTAAAAGATGTGGAGTCTTGCCGTGTCCCTCTCAAGTGTCAAGTATTCTGTGGTGTGCCTGTGAGCTGGCTGCGGTTTCCCTGGGCACCCAGTGCATGAGAGCTGAAATTGTTGCTCCACTGAATCCCGGAGTGCCCTTTTAAGAACACTGGGGAGCACAGAGCCCTGGCCATCAGAGTGTGGGAGGGAACTGCATCACACGGCGGTCGTGCTTTCCAGGGGTGCAGAGCGCTACAGCTCACATCCTACACTCCATGGCCAGGTGCCTGCGCTGTGGTTACTTTAATAAAGCAAGTCTCTCGAAGAGTAGAGTCCTTCTAATACATCTCAGTGAGACGAGGAATAATCACGAAAATCTTTTGAACCACACTGGAGCACACTGGCTCCCTCATGCAAAGCCACACATTTTTTCTTTTACTAAAAAGTTGTACTGTCCCCGATTTGCTGACTCTTTTTTGTGGTACCTTGTCCTTCAAAGTAAAGGTGATGTTTAACAGTGAGGGAGATGCTAACTTGTCTTCAAAAGATTTTGTTTTTAAAATTCTTTTTTGTTAAAGATACAAAAACACAGCAACTTCTGATAAGTCTTCCTAAACAAGTGACTGATATGGGGGGGGGCGGGGACGGTTTATCAGCAGAATTTCAATAAAGATCTTACCATAAGCAGAGGATACTTTTAAAAATTAGTATAACGATTTAATAAATGAAGCTGAGAATATGGTTCTTCTTGAAAGAGTCAGTGTAACTTGTGAAGAATTTTTTTCACCTAGCATAGCCATCACACCAAGCATTAAAATAATTTAGAACCAATAGTTCTATCCCCAGACATAAAACAAAAAAATTGGCTATATAATACAGGGCTCTCACACTGACAGCCCAAAAGATTTTTTATTTAAATTTTTAATAAAATATTTTTAAATGCTTTCTTTTTTACTTAAAGAACATTAAGTGAAAAGTACATCTGTGTACTTAAGTGTGTGAGGACACCCATTCTGGAAGAGACTAGGAGTCAGTTAAGCTGGATGGCGGTTCTTCTGTTCTTTTTCAGGTCCCTAGGGGTCGCAGTGAACTCTGGCACTGTGGAGAGTAAAAAAGGTGCTCTGGTGGGTGGGCTTTGCTGATCCTTGTTTGTGCCAGGGCAGGCACAAATTTATTGATTATATTGATGTTGCATTTAATATTTGCTTGAAAAAAGTCTGCAGCAAATAATTTTCAAGTGAAGTGTGGAGACCACTGTTGCTGCTGCCCAGTACTACTTGTCTACTGCACCATGGAGCCTTTACCGTGATGTAGACCCAGCACGCTTTGCTCAAAGCCAGTGCAAAACTTCAGAGCCTGTCATGACAATGAGCTTTAAAATTGTTTCCCTGTTTCCTGTCTTTACCAACTGGCCGAGGTTTGTCCTCACTAAATGATTGAAATTCTACCTCTTTTGTCAATCCTTCTCCAATGATGGGAAGAGGTGATGTAGATCTTCAACGCACAGGTTCCCTGACCGATGCTTTACTGCCCACACAGTGAGCGCATTAGTCTTTTATCTGTACATAGAGGTTTAGTGGTTCAGTGTTCAAGTGTTTGCACCTGGATCACATTGTACGCTGTAAGTGGGGGAGTCTTTGGTTGTTAAACTTTCTTTGTGTCTGGACCAACCCTGGTGTTGCTCTGACATAACGAATGAGTACCCGGGATCAGATGCACAGTGTTACCTCCTTCACTCTGCTAGCTTCCAACCTGATGGTAGAGGCAACCCAGTTGGGTTCTTAAAGCTTTTTGAGGACCACATTGACATGTTCCTATGCAGTCACTTTTCTGGCTTAATGCCATAGTGTTGATTAAAGAAGAAACTATGGAAAAAAAGAAACCTATCTCCATTGCTCTTAAAACCTTCTAATGAAGAATAATTGTTGTCCAATAATTTTGCTTAGTTTTCCTGATGAAAGGAGCCACTAGGGACAGATTTTAGTATATATTTTCAGGGGGAAAAAAGTCTCACCAGAAGAACTGGTAAGCTTCTTCGTTTTAGGATTTTTTGTATTTATTAGAGCAAGTAAGAGTAGGGGAAAGAGCGGAGGGGGAGAGGGGGTCTTGATCTCGGGACCCCGTTCGAAATCAAGAGTCATACGTTTAACTGACCGAGCCACCCAGGCATCCCAAGCTTCTTCCTCGTAATATCAGTTCTGACATGTATCACATTTCCTTTTCTGCTTTTGTTACGAGACAAAAATGAGAAAGCTCATAGCTAATTTTGATGATCAGTGAGAGCAGCTGTATTAATATCCATGAGTTGCAGGAATCTGAGGAGTTGGAGGAGCCGTGTGGCTGACATTTACAAGGGGGGATGCTCTGTTAGGCACATATACGGCATCAGTACAGCAATACTACTCGTGGTTACTGTTAACCATCCTGAGTTTCGTAAGCTTTGCCTCTGAAATGGGGATAGATAGTTTGCCCAGATTTGTGTTGTTGGTGGCTGGAAGAGCTGGGATTTTGAACTTACTTTGTTCCATGAAGAACCTGCACTTTCTATGTCATGAGGTTTTTTACATGTTTGCATTTTATAAAGACCTCTTTATATCCCTTTTAGAAAACCCTGGGGGTAAAATTAAGTAAATGACTACATATCACTGAAATTGCCAGTTATCATGGGAAGGCAACAGCCAAGAAGGGAAGCATTCCTTATGGTCTTCATAGAGTTCCCAGGCTTGGGTAGGCTTTAAGGACACTGGCTGAATAATACTGACTTTTCAGATAGGCCCTTGAAAACACTGTTTGGTGAAAAATGACTTTTTGCTTTACTCTCACTAAAACGTCTTGGAGGCTTCTACCGGTAAAGCCAGGAAGGATACTTTTGCTTTAAGGAGTTTTCAAATGTTGGTACAAAGTGTAAGTGAATTTGTCTTTCAAAAAACATGCTAATGAAATATTTTTCTTGAGATTAGTTTTATCAATTTCTACTCAAGTAAATCCCACACCGATTTTTTTTTTTTTACTTTTCAAAAATGGGTTAGCCTGCAGATGAACATGATCTTATATAGAAAGTATCCTAAGGAATCCACAAAAAGCTATTGGAGTTAGTTAATCAATTCAGCAAGATTACAGGATACAAGATTAATGTAAAAATCCGTTTTATTTCTATATGCTAGCACTGAGCAAACCAAAAATGAAATTAAGAAAACAGTTCCCTTTATAAAGCACCAAAAAGAATGAAATAGTTAGGAATAAATATAACAGAAGAAATGTAAGACACATATATAGCAAAGTACAAAACATTGTTGAAAGAAGGTAAAAATGACCTAAATAAATGGAAAGACATTCAGTGTTTATGGATTAGGAGACTTAATATGGTTATGATGGCAGTACTCCCCAAATAAATCTACTTATTCAACTCAATCCCCATCAGAATTCTAGTTGGCTTTTTTTTTTTTTGTTTTGCACTAATTGACATGTTCAGCCCCAAATTCAAATGGAGATATAAGAGACCCAGAATAGCCAAAACAGTCTGAAAGAAGATGTGCAATATTGGAGGATTGACACTTCCAGATTTCAAAACGTAACTAGCAAGGTTCAGTGATCAAGATGTGTGGTACTGACAAAAAGATAGACACAGAGTTCACTGGAATAGAATTGGGAATTCAGAAATAAACCCTTGCCATTTATAGTTAACTGATTTTGACAGGAGTGCCAAACCAGTTCAGTGAGGAAGGATAGTTTTTTCAACAGATGCTGATGGGACAACTGACTATCCATCCATATGCGAAAGAATGAAGTCCCACCCCTACTTCACACCACATACAAAAATTAATTCTAAATGGAGCAAAGACTTAAATGTAAGAGCTAAAACTCTTATAAGAATATGGGTAAATCTTCATGACTTTGGATTAGGCAGTGGTTTCTTAGATGTGACACCGAAAGCCCACACAACAAAAGAAAAAAATGGATAAATCTGGACTTCATCACAATTGAAGACTTTATGCGTCAAAGTCCACTATGAAGAAAGTGAAAAGAAAATGTACAGGTGGCAGAAAATATTTGCAAATTATGTATCCAATAAGAGCCTTGTATCCATAATATATTGAGAATTCTTAAAACTCAACAGTGAAAGATAAATAACCCAATTAAAAAAATAAAGATGGAGATTTGTCCAAAGAAGATAAACAAATGACCAATAGTCACATAAAAAGATGCTCAACATCATTTAAATTATCAGATAAAAGCAAATCAAAACCACAGTGAGATACCACTTTAGACCCACTAATTCTAATAAAAACCAGTAATACCAAATGTTGGTGAAGATGTGTAGAGACTGAAACCCTCATCCACTGCTGGTAGGAATGTAAAGAGATGCATGCCCCGCTCTTGAAGGAGCAGGTCCCACTTCAAAAAGCCGGACATAGTTACCATATAACCCAGCAATTCCACTACCAAAGAGAATTTAAAGCATGCCTCACAAAAACTTGTGCATGGATGTTCATAGCTGCTTTTATTCGTAATAGCCAAAGGGTAGAAACAACTCACATTTCTATCAGTGATTAACTGATAACCAAAATGTGATATATTCATCTAATGAAATATTTAGCCAAAAAAGTATTGGGATACCAATACATGCTACAACAGGATGAACCTTAAAAACACGTTAAGTAAAAGAAGCCGATAGAAAAGGCCACATAGTGTCTGATTCCATTCAAATGACATATCGAGTATAGGCAAATGCATAGAGACAGAAATTAGATGAGTGGTTGCCAGTGCCTGGGGTAGGGAGTGAGGGAGGGTAAGTGTTGGGAGGGCAGAGCCAGGATAAGGAACAACCTCTGATGGATATGAAGTTTCTTTTTTAAAATTAATTAATTTATTTGTATTAACATGTAATGTATTATTTGTTTCAGGGGTACAGGGCTGTGATTCATCAGTCTTACACAATTTGTAGTGCTCACCATAGCACATACCCTCCCCTATGTCCATCCCCCAGCCACCCCATCCCTCTCACCCCCCTCCACTCCAGCAACTCTCAGTTTGTTTCCTGAAATTAAGAGTCTCTTATGGTTTGTCTCCCTCTCTGGTTTTGTCTTATTTCATTTTTTCCTCTCTTCCTCAATGATCTTTGCCTTGTTTCTCAAATTCCACATATCAGTGAGATCACATGATAATTGTCTTTCTTTGACTGACTTATTTTGCTCAGCAAAATACCCTCTAGTTCCATCCATGTCGTTGCAAATGACTAGATTTCATTTTTTTTGGCTGCATAGTATTCCATTTTATATATATATATATATATATATATATATATATATATATAAAAACACACACACACACACCACATCTTTTTTATCCATTCATCTGTTGACGGCCATCTAGGTTCTTTCCATAGTTTGGCTTCTGTGGCTATTGCTGCTATAAATATTCAGGTGCACGTGCCCCTTCAGATTTCTACCTTTGTATCTTTGGAGTAAATCCTACTAGTACAATTGCTGTGTGGTAGGCTAGCTCTATTTTCAACTTTATGAGGAATGTCCATGCTGTTTTCCAGAGTGGCTACACCAGCTTTCATTCCCACCAACAGTGTAGGAGGGTTCCTCTTTCTCCATATCCTCACCAGCATCTGTCATTTCCCTACTTCTTTATTTTAGCCATTCTGACTGGTGTGAGGTAGTATCTTACCCAAATGGCCAACAGAAACCTGAAGTTTCTTTGTGGGTGATGACAGTTTTCTAGAATTAGGTAGTGGTGATGGATCTTTAGGCCAACTTTAAGCCTGGTGTTGCTGAAGGATGAGGTTGTACCTGGGAGGCTGACCTATTTATTCTTGCAGGAAATGCTCTCTAACGTAGCCTCATGAGTAACGCACTAAAGTCATTTCACCTCATTTACTCACCTGGTGACAAGGCGGTACACATAGCCAGGGCCTCCAAGACCTTCGGGCCACAAGGAGCGGGAGCAAGGTTGAGAGGTTGTAAGACTCCATTGGGAACTTGTAGAGAATTTTGAGAATCTTGGGAGCCTCTGTTTCCATCTGGGGGCATTTGTCTTTACTTTATGTATCTGTCTCCATGAAATTCCTTATCTTTGGCCATTAAAGAAACATACCCTCAAAAAAAAAAAAAAAAAGAACAAAAAATAAGTTAGTCTAAATATATCCAAATATCTCTACTCTGTTTAGATTTGCTTCTCAAAAAATAGCATTCTTATAGGAGAAGGAATATATAACAGACTGGCATGGTGCCCAGAACGTAGCTATCAGTCATGAAATGGTTATTATCAGTAAACATTTAATTATGCCATTTGCTAATAAAAGTAGAGCAAGTACATAGGCCCTGGGTTCCCTGGCAGATGGAAATAGAGGGTGCGGGTCTGATTTTGTGTCTGTTATCCTTGGGAATGATGATCTTAATTTTAGTGGGCCTTACTAATAAGGTCTAGGGCCGGGCTGCTTACCTATATTATATTAGTGCATGCTGCCTGAAAGGAATAAATCTTACTCCCCTACCCCCACCCCCACCCCTTTTTTTTAAAGTTTTTGAGAGAGACAGAGAACAAGAGAGGAAGAAGGTCAGAGGGAGACGGAGAAGCAGGATCCCTGCTGAGCAGAGAGCCCGATGCAGTGCTCAATCCCAGGACCCTGAGATCATGACCTGAGCCAAAGGCAGAGGCTTTAACCCACTGAGCCACCCAGGCGTCCCCTACTCTTTTTTGAGGCCTAGGAATTTCTATAAAATGTTTGTTTCAAAAACAAAAATAAATATTTTTTAGAAGTTTCTAGAGCAAAACCACCATAAAGAAATTTGTTACCATAGCTTTCTTAAATACTAATTTGGTATTTAAAAGGCAGAAATTTTATGTAAACTCTCCCTGTCCCTAATAATTGTGGTGTTTTCTCCCATCAAATAATATTACCATGAATATTTATAGATTATATATTTTAATGGTTTTATAGTGTACTACCATTTGTTTTCTTGTTCTACCTCAATTTATTTTATTCTTTAGTTTCTTAATGATTTTGGCTACCAAAATGGAAAAAAAAAATCCAAGTGGATTAAAAGGGGATTTTTCAAGTATAGTGGAGAACAGATGTAAATTCTTTAAAGTAACCATTCATCCAGTCCCTGAAATAGAATCCTAAAAATACAGATGGCCTACATTCTGACTTACGTTATAACTTTTGTCCCTACTCTCATGAACTGTGTAAAACATTAAGCATTAATGTGTTCAGAAGAAATGCTTTAATGTACTCTTTTTCTGTAAGAGCTCATTAAGTTGTTTGTGGTGGTTATTGTTGTTTTACCCCATTTGCTGGTAGAAATAGTGGAAAGGAGTTAGAGGAAGAAGAGAAAATCATGTTTTTGTAGGATGGGGATGAAATCACTCCAGCAGTATTGCATAGAAGTTTAATTTGCCAAATATTAAAATTAAAGAGTAAAATAACTGTTAATGAGGGAATAGTTTTAAAAAATTAAGGTGTATATAGAAGTGAGATACTATGCAGTTATTTAAAAAAAAAGTACAGATATTTATAAATAAGAAATGAGACAAAAATCTGTGTGAGCAGGGACGCCTGGGAGGCTCCATTAGTTAAGCGTCTGCCTTTGGCTCAGGATCCCGGGATTGAGTCCTGCATCAGGCTCCCTGCTCAGCTTCTCCCTCTGTCTGCCTGTCACTCCCCCTGGTTGTGTGCTCTCTCTCTCAGACAAATAAATAAATAAAATCTTTTAAAAAATCAGAGCAAAGCAAAGTACTAGATGTGTGTGAGGTAAATTGCATGTGAAGACTGGGAAGATACTTGATTGTCTTTGCATGAAAAAGTAACAAAATCTATACAACAATATCTATCATATAATAAGCTGCTGGTATCATTGCTAGTAGTCGAAGTGTTAAAAACCAGTAATTCTCATATTGCATCTCCAGTGTCTCATTTTCTCACATGTAAAATATTAGAAACACCTGGCATTTTCTTTGGTCTCTATACTCTCATGTTTTAACTGAAGTGGCTGATAAAGACATGTGGAGGCTGAGTCTCCTTGTTTCTCTGGGCCTAGGGATTAAGAGCCTGGTCTCAGAAGCGGACAGAACTGAGTCTGACTCCCCCAGTGCCTCATTTGCCAGAGCATATTTTTCTTTATTAGGTGCTATAAGGGAGGCAGAGGTGTTTGTGCTACATTGAATGTTGCCTTGATGGGAAGGCACTATCTTGACATCTGGATTGAAGATGCATGCTGTATTCTGAAAGACTAAGGGAGATCATTTGTTCATTCATTTAGTCATTCCATTTTATATTAATTTCTCTGGTCTAAATCTGCATTCAGGCAGATCTCCTTTTATGTAAGCTGTTAGTAGAATATTTGGAGAGGGCTGGCAGGATTCTGTACTTGCTCTGGGACTGTGCAACTTGTATCTTTCTACAAGTTGGCCAGGGCCAGCAGCTCACTGTCTCTGGGAGCTGCACTTCAGGGAGTCTTCCGTAGCGGGGATGACTCCTGTGATGTAGAGTGTCATGTAGCAGGACATGCCCACTTAGAAGGTACCTGACTGCACAGGGCTGGGGTCTGTCTCAAGGAAATAAGGGGCAACACTCTCTTGACTTGATGGGAAAATGGAAAATGTAGTTTGCCCTAATTGCCATAGTAGATACGATTATCTTTATTTTAGGGGATGTTGGGGTAGCCCCTGAGCTGGGCAGTCCAGTAGCTACTTAGTGAGGGACAAGCCAGGAGTGGAGCCAGGGCCGGGCCCTACCCCCTGCGCCCTGCCCAACCCCATGTACTCTTCCCAGAGTAACATTTGGCCACTGGGTCCACAGAGCCTGATGGAATGCTTGAGTTCCTTCATTTTAAATAGTTTAAAGTTAGGGGAAGTATTGTCTCAGAAAAGCTCTTATTTTAAATACTTTGTTTTAAATTAATTGTTAAATTTTGAAAAGTTACAAAAATCAGCTATTTTTTTGTTGTTGTAACACCCATACATTCTCATTCCCCCCAACGCCTCCAAACAGTAGAAACTAAGAAGTTTTGGAATCAGAACTTTTTTGCTTAACAGGATGTTCTGCTTACTTGGGTATTAGCATGGTGGTGGTGGGAACCATGCATTGACTATAACAGGTCATTAGCAAGTTCTGCTAACTTGCAGAATGTTGGAAGTCTGCGGGCATTTTTGCAGTATTTTTGCTCAAGCATTATTGCTTTTAGTAACTGTGGCCTGTGCCTTTTACCCTCAAGAGAAAATGTGTACCCTGTTTTTAAAATGACATAAACCTGTGTTTATGCTAGTGCTAGTGTCCTTGGTGCGGTTAAGAAGGTAGGACTGACATATTTGCCCCAGATTGATAGCTGCTTTTAAAATTGAAATTATTAAGAGATTCCAGAGAATAGAGGGCCCCTGAGATGCCTCAAGGTGGTGTGGGGTGAGGGCAGGAGTTTTGGCTTCCTACCGGACTTGGATTGTGCTTTGGGCCCTTCCTAATGGAATTTACACAAAGCACCCCGTTCCTAATTGTGTTCTTGGCCTGTCATCACCCAGCTGGGTCATTACTACTCAAGAGTATGAGAGAGTGTGATGTGTGTGAGGAGCTGTATGCTGTGCCAGAGAGAGTGGGCAGGTGGTCCAGGTCAGGTGGGAGGCCTCAGGACGATGCTCCGCATCAAGGCCTGCAGAAAACTGCTTTTATTGTTATTTTATTTTATTTTTTAAGATTTTATTTATTTATTTGACAGAGAGATCACAAGTAGGCAGAGAGGCAGGCAGAGAGAGGAGGAAGCAGGCTTCCCGCTGAGCAGAGAGCCCGATTCAGGGCTCGATCCCAGGACCCTGGGATCATGACCTGAGCCGAAGGCAGAGGCTTAACCCACTGAACCACCCAGGTGCCCCTATTTTATTTTATTTTTTAAAGATTTTGTTTATTTGTTAGATAGAGAGAGCATGAGCAGGGAAGGGGAAGAGGCAGAGGGAGAAGCAAGCTCCTCTTTAAGCAGGGAACCCCATGCAGGACTCCTTTCCAGCACCCTGGGATCATGACCTGAGCAAAAGGCAGACGCTTAATGACTGAGCCACCCAGGCACCCCAGGAAAACCACTTTTAAAGAGGGCATTCAGTGATGCCTGCCAGTAAGGTTTGTGAAGCAAGGACTTTTTCCTTCTTTTATTAGTGTGTGCCTTTCATGCGTCAAAATTGATGTGAAAGCAATGAATGTTGAACAGATAAAATTACAATTTCATCAGTGATTGTTAAAATATGAATGTGAAAATAGCTAAAGGTTACTACCTCCCCAGTGAAACTGGCCAGGGTTTACACCAAAGCTGAAAGCAAAGCAGTGCAGTGTTTACTTGTCACCCTCGTGTACAGGTTGCTTTTTGAAATAGACACCAGGTAATTCCTTCTCACCTCCCTCTCCTTCCCATTCTTCTGTCTTCTGTGTGAATGCATGACCCACCCAAGGTAGAGCTACATTGCTGCAACTTTGGCCTTCCTTTTTTCTTAAGAATGTCAGCATTAAATTCATAATTGTTAGCAGGGATTTTGATTTTTTTAAAAAAATATGTTCTGAAGAGTTTTGTTTGCTTCTGCCTTAATTGTGAAAAGTATTGTTTTCTAAAATTGGAGGAGATGCAGAATTTGTGCATTTCATCAAGTTAAGATACATTTTCCAGAAAACAGTCTTCACATATGTATATATATTGTTTGTGCAAATCAGATTTACATTTTCTAATGTTATGAAACCAGCTTTGGTTCTGGCTTTTATGTTGGAAGGAGAATGGAAGATTAAGGCAGATTAGAGTGTTGGGATAATGTTTGACTCCTTGTGTTCTGTGTGCTTACATGGTAAAAGTCCTCCAAATTTGAACATTACTGTGGTGATACAAGCAAAAACTTGAGTTTTGGATTGGTGCAGAGCTTAGAACAGCACCTGGTGGAGTAATAGATGAATCTGTTACCTTCCGAATCAGTAATGCGTGCCCGTGCTGACGTCCCCTGGGCATGTGAGGTTTCTGGTGAGGCAGAACCGCCACTGCATATGAAGCTTCCACCCAGATCATTAGTGTCCTGGGAAAACATCTGTCTCCTTTCATTGTGCTCCTGGTAGGCATGGATTACACCCGAGAGGCAACAGAATCTGCAGAAAAGCATGCTACTGTGGTGTTCCATAGGAATGAAACAAACATTACCGCTCCCATTTATTGAATCGGTCTTGTGTTCTGGGCACCACGTGAGGTGTCCTTGATGCATTTAAATGGCCATTATTTTCATACTGTTGCTTCCAGGTACTCTGCGAATTTGTGGTCTTTTTTTAAAGATTTTACGTGTTTTTGGGAGAGAGAGAGAGCGAGAGAGAGCCAGGGAGCATGAGCAAGGAGCAGAGGGGGACAGAGGCAGAGGGAGAAGCAGAAGCCCCACTGAGCAGGGAGTCTGATGCAGGACTCCATCCCAGGACTCTGGGATCATGACCTGAGCTGAAGGCAGACACTTAACGACTGAGCCACCCAGGCATCCCTAGAATTTGTGATCTTAGGTACAGCATGTGGGCCCTCTGGACTGAGATGCCTACTACTTTCAAACATGGTTGGTCTCTCACTGGTGTTTGGAAGAAGAGCTCTGATCTTTGTGAGATTAAAGGCATTACTGTTTTTTATGGTACCTGCACATATTTGACATTCTAAAGTCTGGAAGCATACAGTTGGCTTCTATCTTGGTTCCAAGCAGTGGTTTGTCTTTAAGGACTACTGACTTATTTTCACATATCAACTGTACAAGAATTTAAATAAGGGTGCCTTACATTGATGATGCTTCTCTTTTTATTTTAATATTAAAACTGAGGAGGTAGATAGTATGTTGTTTTTAATGAGGATAGGGGTAGTGGTTATACATATTTTTCTCCTGGGAGGAAGTGATGAGGTTTTATTAAGAATTGCTATTTTTGGAGTATATTATGAAGGGGAGAATGGGAAGAAGAATCTCAGGAATTTTCCTTATATTTTTTTCCTCTTGTTCATTTCTAGTCTTTATAACCTGGCTTCCCTGGAACTGAGAGAGAATCTTCTTACATATCTTCCTGAGTGAGTCTCTGGGCAAAACAAGAGGGGATTTTGTACTACATGAATTTCTTCAAGTATTTTAAAAAAAATAAGTACTACAGTACTTTGTCAAAAAGAGATTCTGTGTCTTTTGGAAAGTTTGGGAGATGCCAGCCTTCCCTTAATAGTTTTTCCTTGGTAATTCTTAGAACCATGCAGTTCGAATGTTTTTGGAAATGAATCCAACTGAGGAATACCATGTTGCTCAGCATTTCTAAGTACTCTCTAAGAGTTCCTTCTTCTTTTTTTTAATAGTTCTCTTACTCAGCTGCGGAGACTAGAAGAACTTGATTTAGGAAACAATGAAATATATAATTTGGTAAGTCTGTACCGAAGAGATTTAGATTTAATTTTGTCCCTATGTGTCATCAAAATGTATTTTAGGGGAGATCTATAGGGGTGTATTTTCACAGATATAGCTTGGCAACATGAGAGAATGTGCTTCAGTTCATACATGTTAAGAATTATGATGTAGGGGTGTGGGGGGGTCAGGACTAGAGATGACGGGCATAAATGGAAATCACCAGCATTCTTGGAGAGCACTGGGAGTGCTTTTAGGATGGGGGACTTGTATTGGAAAAGTCCCAACAGACATCCTCTATAGTACCCATTTATTAACTGTTGAATTGGGATTCTTTCTTACTGGAAGACTCAACATTGGAACTTTGTTACCATAGCATTGTTTTTTGTTGTTTTAGCCAGAATCAATTGGAGCTCTCTTACATCTAAAGGATCTCTGGTTGGATGGAAATCAGCTATCAGAATTACCTCAGGTAAGTGGTGATTTTACATTGTTTCCCCCAAATTATAAAACAACCACAGGCACCACTCATGAATTCCCTGCTTCTGTGTAAAATTTTCTATAACGGGGATCTTGAAACCAAAAACATTGGTTGTAAAAGCACATTTGGTAACATATATTAAGCATTCATCATGCTACATTGCCACAGAAAAATTGAAAGCCTCAACCCACCATTTCTAAAGATAGAAAATACATCCTTTAGTTGGTGAAGTCTGTATTTTATTTCATCCTTGCTCCCCATGTGGCTTACTTCAAGCCCAGCAACTTTGTAAATTGCGAGGACTCCTGAGTCTTAGATGGTGTCCATTTCTGACAGTCTGTGATGTGCCAAGTGCTTTGGGATGGTTGTGACCACATTCTGTTCTGTAATAGTTGATGTAAAAGAAATGTTAAAAGCTTTTATTTCACAATTTTTGCAAATACTGCTTATGTTTTAGCTGTTTTGTCATAGTGTTAAGGTTTTTCCGACTCCTATCAAATGTGAGAACCGTGTTCCAAATGAATTAGAGTCTGCACAGACTTCTAGGTACATAGTCATCTCGTGGAGTCCTTTTGTAAGCAGGCTTGCCTTCTGGTAAAATGACAGAGAAACATAAGCCAACAAACCCAACAATTAAAAAACAAGCGTTTTCCTCTTACTCAATTTTTGTCTAACTATTCCTGAATTTCATTCTTTGATATACCTTATAGCCGGTCTTTAAAGTCTGGGTGTATTTCCTGATGGCCTAGGTGCCCCTAGTTTAAAGCAGATCAGATGGTCAGGCGTCTGCTCAGTGGGCTGAAGCCGGTGTGATGGTGCCGTGTGCTGTAGGTGAGGAAGGCCGTGTTGATGCAGGAGGTCGAACTCCAGGAGGAAGCACTCGTAGCATGTTCTGGGTGTAGTTACAGCGCTGAAGGTAGGAGGGCCTCACTCACAGCCAAGGGAAGGAAGGGGATAATTGCAGTCTCTTTCTGAGGTCTTGGCTGCATTTGGGGAAGGGAGACAGATTAGCAACTGATGTGGTGAAGGTTTGATTAATACCTAGATTTCTCTGGGAAATTAGGAGAAATCCTGGTTGGGAGAATTCTCATTATTTTCGGAGTCACAGGATGGGGAATAAAAATACCACGGGGTTATCAGGAAAGTGATACACCAGCTCTGTGGCATGATGGGAGAAGAGAGAGAGAGAGAGAGAGAGAGAGAGTGTGTGTGTGTGTGTGTGTGTGTGTGTGTATACGTACAGATGGTTTCTTTTTTTTTTTTTTTTAAGATTTTATTTATTTATTTGACAGACAGAGATCACAAGTAGGCAGAGAGGCAGGCAGAGAGAGAGAGGAGGAAGCAGCCTCCCTGCCAAGCAGAGAGTCCCATGCAGGACTCAATCCCAGGACTCTGAGATCATGATCTGAGCCGAAGGCAGAGGATTAACCCACTGAGCCACCCAGGCGCCCTACAGATGGTTTCTTAACAGAAAATCTCAGGGTCACCCTGAAGTATGAGTTCTTTATTGAAGTGATTGATTCCAAAACTTGAGGAACTGGATTCGAGACTCCCTTTTTTAAAATTATGTAACCATAGAGTCATTTGTTCTCCCTTGGTGCCAGTCTCTTCCTCTGTTACGTGAGAATGATTCCTTGCCTGCCTGAAGTTGGAGGGCTTGGCATCCCTCCCAGAGCCGTGCCTGTGATTTTTACAGCTTCCCGTTTTCATTGGAAAGGGGTCTGGAAATTTACTCCAGCCTTCTCATATAGATAAACGCTAAAGAAACATCCTCGGGACAACTTTGGGATATGACTGTGAAAAATCACTGTAAGAAATTCCTCTGTACTGGGGGCACCTGGGTGGCTCAGTGGGTTAAGCCGCTGCCTTCAGCTCAAGTCATGATCTCGGGATCCTGGGATCGAGTCCCACATCGGGCTCTCTGCTCAGCAGGGAGCCTGCTTCCTCCTCTCTCTCTCTCTGCCTGCTTCTCTGCCAACTTGTGATCTCTCTCTGTCAAATAAATAAATAAAATCTTAAAAAAAAAAAAAAAAAAGAAATTCCTCTGTACTGTGGCAGGTTGAAGCATGAATCTCTTTTTTGTGTCACTGATGTAGGAAATAGGAAATCTGAAGAACCTACTGTGCTTAGATGTCTCTGAAAATAGGTTGGAAAGACTTCCTGAAGAAATCAGTGGCCTGACTTCATTAACGGATTTAGTCATTTCCCAGAACTTACTAGAAGTGATTCCAGATGGCATCGGTAAGTACGGAAAGTAATTCCCTACTAAAGGTGCTGGCTGTTGTCACAGGCCTTTGGGGATCACTCTGATCCTTTGGTCACCACTCTCAGAGGCTGGCGATGTGGCTCCTTTAGTCTCATTTATTTGTTCTTAAAGAAGGAATGCAGAGAACATTTAATGCACTTGAAGTTTCTTGATAGGCAAGTATTTCTGTCATCCTGGTTCCGGTAGCAGTTATAGGTATGATTACTTCTAAGTGTTGACTCCTCTGTCTCTTCCATATCTTGTCTCCATTGTTTTCAGTAGAGATTAGTCTGAATAATAGATAAGTTTCAGGCATGGGAGCAGTCTCAAAAATAAAACTCTGAAATTTTTATGTGAGCATCCTAAGTAGTTAATGAGAAAGTGACTCTGACCTCACCACATGACCTAGGGAAGAATGGTGTGTTTGAGTTGATCCTTTTCTCATACGTCGAGAATAGTCTTTTCCTTTAACCATTGTCTGTCATTTCCTTTAAAATCAGTTAGTTCAGACATTTCCTTTATCCTAAAGGCATTCAGTCCTGTGTGAGAAAATAAACTCCGAAGGTATAAACAGACGTGGACCGAGAGCTCCACCATTGTGAAGCCACTTAGAGGTTGTAAGAAACTATGTTTAACCACATAGTTAACAAAGTGTTGCTGTCTTTGACCTTTGTTTAGCTTTTATTCAAAATATCAAAGCAGGTTTCTGAAGGATTTTCAGTAGCTGAAGAAGCTCTAGGACAGAGAACCACTTCCTTTCTGGTGTTTGGTCAAGATGAAAGCAGTATCTGATCATAACAACCGGGGAGGAACACAGACATCTTTTGGTTTGGCCTGGGTGGAAAATTGATGAGGATTTTGAGTCCAGGTAGAAATGGTCGGTGAGAATGATACTTGGTATCCAAAAACAGTTGTAGCAACTGGGGACGTTTTGTTGCTAGGCATAGGAAGTAGGAAGTGTGAAATGGCTGACCTCAAGCATTTGAGAGGCCGTCCTATAGAAGAGAAGTCGATTTGTTACTGCATCTTCTAGTTCAGACAGCTATAGGGGAAGGATATAAATGAAATGTTGGTTACAAATTAGTCTGGGCTGCTTAGTGAAGGGATGAGCTCCCTGTAACTTGAAGTGTTCAGGGAGAGGTGGCAACACCCACTTGCCAGTAATACTATTTTGTTTTTGTTTTGTTTTTAAGATTTTATTTATTCATTTGACAGAGAGAGATCACAAGTAGGCAGAGCAGCAGAGAGAGAGAGAGAGGGGGAAGCAGGCTCCCTGCTGAGCAGAGAGCCCCATGCGGGGCACAGTGCCAGGACCCTGAGATCATGACCTGAGCCGAAGGCAGAGGCTTAACCCACTGAGCCACCCGGGTGCCCTTCCAGTAATACTGTTAAGGAGACTCCTCAGTTGCACGGAGATCTTTCGATTCAATTCAGTGTGCCCTGCCCTGTGGAGAAGGCCTCTCCTGCCGGTGAGGACAGGTGGAAGCTCTCTGGAGACAGTGTTAGTAGGTTATTGACTATGCTAAACAAAGAACTTATGACTCTGTTAGTTCTCCTGCCCTGCTGTGTGAAAACACACAAGGCAAGTTAATTTTTTCAACATTTTTTCTTCAGCTTTACATTTCCTTTAAGATAGAGGCCATTTTCTGATTTTTCCTAGGGACAGTGTCCCCATGCCAGCCTCTCTCAGTAGATATTGAAGGCGATCTGTTTTGTAGGATTATTCCTTGAATTATGGTTGGAAATGAGAATCCAAAAGACTGGAGATTTTCTTCACTCAGTGGGGACATTGAGGAAGCTGTGCTCACCCCATTCCTGTTTTCCATGGCCTGCGGGCACCACCAGAAAATCCACCCTTTCTGCCCTGAGTGAAATACACTCAGTTCTTCATGTGGCATTTCAAAGGTTTCGATTTTATTCTGTATCTCTAGAGCCATTCATTTCAGAAGTCTTCACCAAGCCACTTTCACTCCAGGTGATAAAATAAACCACACTTTATTTTTTGTTTTTAGTGAGGATGCTTCTTGGAGTAAGATGAAAGTCTCTCTCCTTTGTACATGAAACATTTCCTGTCCTTAAAGATCTGTCAAGAGCTAATTATTTGTTTTTCTATCAAGTTTCTGGCTTTGATACAATTTTTTATGTAGTGACTTTTAAAATGATTTGTTTCTGATTGCTAGCTGTTTTTGATGTTCCGATAAAACTAACTCTCCACCTTTAGTGATCTAAATGAGAAAGATGTGGTTTCATAATGTGAAAAGCTGGGTGAGGGGGAAAAAAAGTAACTATTTAAAACAAAAAGAACAGCAGATAAGAGATACCAAATAATGATTAGGAAGACAGTTGTAACTAATGAGCTGAAATAACGCTTTTACAGGAAAACTAAAGAAATTGTCGATCTTGAAGGTGGATCAGAACAGACTCACACAGCTGCCTGAAGCAGTTGGGGACTGTGAAAGCCTCACTGAATTAGTTCTTACAGAAAACCGGCTCCTGGTGAGTGTGGGGTGCACATTCAAATGGATATGTGTTGTGTGGTTTCTGTATCAGAAAGACTTATCAGGGTAGGTTCTACTTACTCATAATTGGGGTGGACTGTGTGGAAATTTTCTTACATCTAAAAAGGGACTTCAAAGCAAATGCAGGGCATAAAGACAACTGGCTTTTAACCTGCTTCAGTGAAGAGAATGGTAGTTAGGCTCCACTAACAGAGGTGTCCAGTGAGGGGTAGGGATGAGCCCATCAGTGGTTGTGTTGATGCCTCCACCATGGTGTCTGAGGTCCACCGGGGGCAACCTTCTCTCAGGGTTCTTTGAGTAGATGGAAAGAGAGAGAAGGGGAGAAAGTGGTGTTTGGTGTTTTCCCACCAAAGCCTTGGTGGGAATAGGGGCAGGGGAATGAGTACTCTTTGGGGGCCGAGCATGGAACTGAGATCTTACCCCACCCTGGAAATTGGGGGTGGCAGTGGCTGCAGGTGTCCACACTTGGGCTGGACTTCCCCATCCTCCCAAGGGCAAAGCTTTGGTGTCAGCCACCTGGTCGTGGTGCTGGGAGGATCCGGATGAGCAGGATGACAGTGGATCTCTGTTGTTCCTCCCTTCCTGCTGCTTTCTCTGCTTTCCTCAGGCCCTCACTGGTCACTGTATCCTCTCTTCCTCCTCTCTTCCTTGTCTTGTAGCAGCTATGTTTGCTTCAGCTTACGTTCCTACCTTGCTCTTTCATTTTGTCACTCTGTTTCCTACCTTACTCTCCCTGCTCCTTTTCCTCTTCTCTTATTTCTTTATAAAAACAATAAGCAAGGCTCTTTAGGTGGAAAGAGCAGAAAAATAGCACGAGTGGGTAGGACACAGATGGTGCAGGAGCCACATCTCTCCTGGGGCAGCGTGGGCATCCTCCTCTGGTCGGTATTGTGGAAGTACCCAAATCTTCTGATGCTAGTTTATGGTTTTAGGCTTACAGATATTTATCACTACAGAGGTAAACTAACATTCACCCCTGGCTTCTAGCAGAGTGTTGAAACTCTCCCCTCTACCACGGTCCGACCTGATTCCTAGAGTGCTTTGCGTACCCGACCCCTCAGCCCTGCTTGCCTTGCTCCTGTCTCCATGCCACCTACCCTTCTGCCAGCTTCACAGCACCCCGCTTTGGATTCCGGTTCCCCCAGGCCTCTGGCTTTCAGGTCATCCAAGCCATTCTCCCAGTGTGGTTCTCAAAGATGCAGGCAATGAATAATGAATCTTGAGGTGCAAATTCTTACTTAGGTTGAAGAGCATTACCTCTTTACTAGGTGTTTCTCTCTTTCCAGGCCCATGCCTTTGACTCCATTTCATTGAAACATACTCTAGTTTTAACAAAAATATAGAATATTTAATTTTACATCTGCCAAGTGAGCTTTGACCTATCCGATATTCAGAAAGAACAATTATGTCTCTTAGTGGATGAGATTATATTCTTTAAATCCTTGAAAAGATCTGTTTTACTGTGAGTCATGTTAAAAAATGTATTAAATTAATAATTAAAATGTTGTTTTAACAGACTTTACCTAAGAGCATTGGAAAACTTAAGAAGTTGAGCAACTTGAATGCAGACAGAAATAAATTAGTGTCTTTACCAAAAGAGGTATGTGCTTTAAAAAAACAATAATGATTATAAAGAAATAATAGCAAACAGGGGATCAAAAGTGTCACACGTTTTAAAAGACTTAATGTGGTGCTTTTTAAATGTTATGTACTCTCATTTGTGAGCATATAGATGGTTGGAGGAATTATATCAAAGAACCATCAGCAGTGACTTTAAAAAAGGGTAGATGAGTCCAGATGACTATGAGCATTTGAGAAAGGTGAGTTGATAGGATTTGAAGTGGGAGATGGGAGATATTTGACATTTCTGGCTTTGCCATACAGAGAACCATCGAAAGAAATAGGTAACTTGGGGGTTTAGCAGACGAAGTGGATAACGTTGGGTCTAACTGAGTTTAATGTGAAATTAAACTGCTTCCTTAGCCACTGGAATTATAAAAGTGGATCTTGATGCAACCCTTTTCTTGGACAGAGATTGATAGCGAGCAGTGTTCATTTCCGGGAGAGAGCGAACGAACTCTTCACAAGGCATTCACGTGGAGGGAGGTGAATGGGAAGCTATAGCCAGATTCTTAGGATTTTTTTTTCCCTGTCAACGATCCAACTAAGAGAAGAGCCCATCACCAGGCATTGTGGGGACTAGTTGTACAGATGTAGAGGCACTTCAGTCCTGGCAAGGGAATTGCTGAGAACAAGGGGATCCAGAGCAGATGAAACAAAGACTCATGTGTGATATTTAACAAAAGGCTTACCTTCTATTTATAACTAGGGGAACCGGGAGATAGGTAGTTGATTTTTTTGTTAACCATTAGCCTGAAACTCAGTTCAGCTGCCTTTCTTACCCCCATCGAATGTTGGTGAGCCCCGTCCCCTTTGTTAGGCCTCACATGAAAAGGTGTGATATAGTGTGATGGGATCTCTGGCCAGGCTCAGTGTCCTTCCTTTCTCTGTTTTGACCCTTTCCAATGTTTCTCTTGGGATAATTTTATTTGTTTATTTTTTTATTATTTTGTTTTATTTTTCTTGGGATAATTTCAAATCTACCATCCCACCAGCCAGAACTTGCGGGTTCTTGTTTTCCTAGGGCCCTTCCCAGGGTGTCTGAGCTTTGCTTGGCTTCTCTTTCTCTCCCCTCATCGTGGCACTACACCCACCGTCTTCTAGTCTTCTGCCCGGGTAAGACAGCCACTGTTCCCGAAAGGAAGCAAGGGAGGGTATTTATCATAAATGTGACCATATTCTGACCCACCCTTACTCTGAGCTCTGGCACTTAAATAAAACTGTTCCCCACAGAAAGACTTCAGTACACCTCTGCTAAAATGGGACACAAGTAAGAGATTCTGCGAATCAGAATATTGTGGTTCTGGTCTCACAGTGATAAACCAAAACATAGGGCTGATACTCTGAATATTGATTTTATTCTTGTTGAATGGGTAGCAGACTGGACAGGTAGACACATGCACAGAGAAGTAGAAAAGATTTCTTACTTTTTTTCTAGATGCCACGTCCCGTACTCGGTGCTGTCATGTTTGTTAACTCCATGAATCCTCACAACAGCTTTTGAGGTTGTAAGCGAGAGTTCCTCATTTTCCAGATGAAGCAAAGGCTGGTGGAAAGCCTTCCTTAGCAGGCCTCACATAGCTAGCAGTCGGTAGAATGGGCCGCAGAGATGTGTCCCCCGACAGCCTGCTCACTGTTGTTCCACAGGCCAAGGAAAGCATGGCCACTCAGGGCATACGGACGCAGTTCAGCCTTTCCACATGTGGCCCTGAGGTAAGACAGGACCTTAAGATGGTAAAGAGAGGTCAGACAGTCTTTCGTTTGGACATGTTAGAAAATTAATACATTTCAGGAACATTTTCAAGGTTAGTGCTGAAGAGAGCACTTGGGAGTTGAATGTCCATCTCCCAGGAAGTTTCCCCACCCAGTTCCCCATCCCCCTCTTCCGATTCTCTTGCAAAGGACATCCTAAGCACAACTTTAACATTTTGTGTAAAATTACTGCCATCGTGTTAGCATCTGTCCTCATGTGAGCATCTGTCCTCTTCACATTTTAAGAGAATGAAACTTGTATTCAGGCTTTGGAGGGATATACCCACCATGTGTTGTGTGTCTGTGTAAATTTATTAGAATGGCATTTCATGATGTGGGAAGTGGACATGGTATGAAAGTAGTTCTAGCTTTAATGCATTTTAGTTCGCTGTCACGTATTATCTGCTCTCCTTGAAATTGTGATTAGTTTTCTGGCACGTAGAGTCTGATAAGTGAATAAAGTCTGTGCCCTTTCCTGTAGCTGGGAGAGGAAGCAGAGAGAGTTGAGGTTTTTAGGAACTGGCTCTCTTCTAGCATACCTTCATTGCTACTCATGCACATTCACCTCCCAGGTGTAGGAAAATGCACTGAGCCCATGCCCCTAATTCTGCTGTGGGTTACACTGGTGAACCCGTAGAAACAGCTGCTGAGTGCTTGCGGTTGACCATCGGGGCTGAGCAGCTGGACCACTGCAGGCCACCTGACCGTGAAGTGTGTCATGTTGGTCTGCAGAGCACAGCTGTGCCATGAGTCTCTGTGCAGTGTGTGAGTGTGATAGGCCCCGTAACCACGTGCACGCGTGCATGTGTGTGCATGTGTGTGGAATCAGGGAGCGGGGCTGGGCCTAGGGACTACGTGTGTGTGCACTTGCTCTGCCTCCAAGCTTGATACCATTTGATCATATCCTGTACTTTCCATGATTAGATTCTGCAATTGGAAAACTCTACTACTCTCTCTTGAACAATCAAGTTGCATGCATGACATATCTAAACCAAAATGCTGACCGATTCAATATATATGCCCCAAACCCACAGTTGTATTAGTTGTGATTGGTCCTGTATGCCATGTAGTTCTTTCTATTTTTTGTCTTTTTTTAATTTGATACTAGTGTATATCGTGTTTTAGAGCACGGCCCCTTAATCTCTGGCAACATTTATTTGTTTTTTTTTGTTTGTTTGTTTTTCCCAAATGAGGGAAAATGTACTGTGTGGGTCACAATTATAGATTCTGTTTGTGTTTTGTGGTGTTATTTGTAGTAAACATTTGCAAATCAATGAATGTCTCTTGTTTTCTTAATTGTTAGCTGCTTGGAAATTTAGGAAAGTCGGGTAAACTTGTTATCTTGTAAGTATTGTTCAGACCATAGTTGCATCTCTAACTTCCATTTTGCTTCTTAAATGCATGAAGATTTCAAATCAACTGACTGCTTTGTGTGTTCCTCATTGTAAAATATTGGACATTTTTCTTTAAACACAGTTTTGTTTTTGTTTTCTTTTAAACGACCGCATGGCCTGGAACCTTATTTTGTTATGTGTTTGTCAGTTGTCAGATTTGTTCAGATTGTTCTCTCCCAAAAGAATGCTTTTCTGTGAATTACATTTTAAGTTATTCAGAAATTCCAAAAGGCATAACGTGGCAGCTCATCTGTCTTCAGTGAATTCCAGTTTGTCAGCATAATTCTCTCTCTAATGGAAAAGCTAGATTTGCTTTATTTGCTACATGTGGCATGCTTCTGATTTTTCAAGCAACTTAATTGTGTCTTTTATTTCTCATCCTAATTGTGTAAGTGTGTATGCTTCTGGGGGAAAGAAGGCTCCCTAAAAAACGCATGTTTTTGGTGGAGGGAAGAATTAAAAATAGATCGTGTTGTGTGATGCGTGGACAGACAGGGAGTTGGTTTATATGTGATTGTGGGTATGAGGAAGGAGAGCCAGCAACTTCATAACATTCCCCAGCCAAATCTTACCTTTGAACAATCTGCACCATTTAAAGAGTTTCTGGCTGGAAGAAATTGAGCATGTGTCCAAGTTTAGAGTCTAGTCTTTTATCTCCATTAAGTCAAAATGAAAGTGATCTTGACTTCATCACACTTAACGCAGTCAAAAGATAGGATTTACAGATTATTCATCAAATCCTGTTTTTGTTTTTAAACAGGCACTCTGTAAATGTTAATTACCCATAAGTATTTTGATTTTCAGAGAGAGAATTCGTTTTATGGATAGCTTTCTGTCTTCTTATTACAATTTAGTGTAAACTTCCATCATATTCTAAAATGGATTATTGCTAAAAGGGGTAAGGTAAAACCCTTTGTATTGTAAAAATACAAGAATAAAACATAGTTGGCCATTGGATTTCAAAATGGAGAAGGCATTTCCAAACTTGAAAGTGGAAAGAAGTCTTAAAAAAAACAAAAACAAAATAAAAAAAACCCAGTTGATAGATTTGATTAGATTTCTGATCTTCAAGAAGGTAGAGACACCCTGAGGGCCAGAGGACACTTAGAACATTACAGATTAAGGAGGTCTCGCCTCACTCTACTTGAAATACTTCCCAATGATGAAGAAAAAGAGGTTTCCACTGGAGAAAAGTAGACAAAAATTGAAGCAAAGAACCCATCACAATAAGCAGTAAGTGATTCAGAGAAGAACAAGTAGAAATGATTATTGATGTGAAAAAATTTTAGCACCATCAGCATTCACAAAAATGTTAATGGAAACTTTTTGACCTATGAATTTGTCAAGATTAAAAAAAAAAATGATGCCAAATGTTGGCGAGGGTATGGGAAAATGCATAAATGATAGGGAAGTATAAATTATTACATCTTCTCTGGAAGGGAACACAGTAATATTGAAATCTTTGAAAGTGTTCATACCCTTTGATTCTGTAATGCCACTTCTAGGGCTTTGTCCTAGGAACACAGTTGTGGTACACAGGAAAACCAGGCAAAAGGCTATTTCTCAAGTAGATGTAGGGGCAACTCACATATGGCCGGCACTGTGCTTTCCTGCATATCCATGTCTAATCTTCACAACAGTCCTGTGAGGTATAGGTAGGTCGTTATCAACATCCAAAAGACCCAGAAACCCAGACTCAGCTACAGTAACTCGCCCAAGATTACACAAAATGGCAGAACTAACTAGCAGCGTCTTACATGGGAGATTTGTGATTTGTAAGACATCTATAGAATGAAATAGTTATGGGTCATTAAAAGTCCTTGTAGAAACAGACTGATGTGGGAGGCCATTCCTGATGTTATATCTGTACAGAAGTGCTGAAGATCATAGTGTTGCTCCTAATTTCATCAAAGCGTGTGTGTGTGTGTATGTGTGTGTGTGTGCACATATATAAAATTTATATGTAAAATATCTATATCTATATATATATGAAATCACAATATATATGAAATCACTATATATATATATGAAATCACAAATGCGTGGCAATAATACTGAAAGATTGTACTTTAGAATGTTAATACGATTATCCCTTTGGGGTAGGATTTGGTCTTAGTTTTTTCCTTGTGCCTTTACATGTGCGTATTTATGGTTTTTATTTTCCAATCAACGTAACTTACTGTTTTATAATTAGAAATGAAAAATGCTATAATTATTAGTGGATATTTTGATGTCAGTAGCCCAACAATTCAGGAATTCCCAAAGCCACATGGTTTCCAAAATATTTATTAAATAGGAACATTTGAATAAGATGCCACAGATGATGATGGGAAAAGCAAAAAAACAGTCTTTGGTTTCTAAAATTACTCACCATATTATTACAGTTCAAATTGTATTTTCACCAGATTTCGCTTATTGTTCATTTCTCTTTCTGCCAGTGAAATAAGGGTTTCATTCTGTTATACAGAATATTAAAAGGCCAATACTGAAGGAAAAATGAAAGTTTCTTCACACTTGGGGCAGGTGTTCAGAAAATGGAATATAGGTAGGCTATGATGACTAGTACAGGCTTTCTCTTTGGATCACTGACTGATTATTTCCTCTTGAATAATGTCACCTCCAGGCAATTAACATGTAGTGCAGCTGACCCAACTAGGTGTTTGCTCAATGACCGGATGGGTTACATCAGGTCCAAACAGTGAAGGAAGGTATCATCTGGAATTAAGATATACAAACCAGCAAAACAAAGATTCTCAGCTACATTCTGTAGTTCTCCAAGTCCAACCCCTTGTATTCTGGGAAGGTACTATTATGTGGTTTTAGGAAGTACAAAAATATCAGCTTCCTACATAGATGGTAATAAGTTATTTAAATAGTGACTCTGCTTCCCAGAATTTCTAAATGATATAGGCATTTTATTCTGACGATCACTAAGGACCTGGTAAACTACCTCCTGGACCTGAGAGAGAAAGCAGAAACACACATGAGCCATATGTATCCTACAGTACTGAGATCACACCGGTGCTTCACTAGCAGTCAAGTCTCAATGTATTTATCTCTAGTATTTAACATAGTGACATTTTGTCATTTTGTCACTGTGATGCCTTGCAAGGGAGAGATTTTTAAGAAGGTCAGGGATGTTCTGGGAGGAACTCATCAACCTCAGCACACTTCCAACAACACAGCAGACACACAAGTGTTGACTGACCCCGTTCTTTGGATCCAGGACTTTGATTTCTTGAAAAGACAAAAACCATCATATTGGTTTGCCAGCCACATTTACTAGACCAGGTTCTATGATAGGTGCTAAATTGTGTTTGTGGTTTCATTTAATTGAATCCTGATTGTTACTTTTGGTTAAAGTAACATAGTCAAACACACAAAACACAGGATTGAGCCTCAGGTCCAGCCCAGGTCTGTGTGATCCCAGAGTATCCATTCCAGGGCTCCATGTTCCCCTCTGATGTCTATGAAAACTGTACCTTTTGAATTATGGTTTTTACTGCTTAATAGTCTTTTCTCAAAGCCAAAGGCTTCTGCCATCCCTTCCTGGATGATTTGGGAAAAGGTCTCTGTTTGTGTACTGTTTTGCCTGGGACAGCGCGTGCATCTGAGGGTGATGAAGGCGTCCCGGCACACTGGCAATAACACTCTCTCTTTGTGGGCATTGTTTCATTGTTTTCTGAAACCCTTCAACAATGGAGATCAGGAGGTCACTCTGCCTGCTGTGACAACCCAGAGTGCCTAGCAGGCTCTTGAATACAATTGTTTGCCACTCCTTGAGGTCTCAAATGGATTTGAGATTACAATGGGAAAAGAAAAAGAAAAAATAAATAAATGAGATGTAAACACAGTAGATAGTTCACACACCCCACTGGGAATTCACATTATCCCCCTCCCAGAGTCTTAAGAGGTATTTACTTGTTCAGAACTTTTATTGCTTCAACAGCTATTAGAGCCCTCTCTGACCCATTTTAATGAGTTAATTTTTTAATAGGTAGTATATGTACATGATACAGATTGAAAATGTTCACATGCTATAGTATTAGGGCCCCGAATAGATATCCCACAGGTGGCTGGAGCAGTGGACAGCTTCATGACAAAGTGCCCACAATTATGATGCAATCTCAGTTCTGTACGCGCTCCAGTAGTTTATTTTGCCATTGTGAGGGATGTCTATGTGCATAACTGCTTTGTCTCCCTGGAGTACAGATAAATCTTATTGTGTTAAAGCCAGGCCAGGATGATAAGGTTAAGGTGAGGTCCAGCCTCAGCCCCATGCTGACTTGGAAGACCTCCCACATGGCACACAGACCCACCTCTGAACCCAGAGCCAGTGCATGGGGAGCAGGGTCACAGGGGATTCCCTCCATGAGGAACTTGGGGATTTCTTCCCATGAATAGATCTTTGTTGGGATCATCTCAGTTTATCAGAGAAAGTCTAATCATATCTATCCTCTATCTTCATTCAGAGCTTAGATTCCTTCCCTAATATTCCTGGGCATCTGAGTAAAACTAATGATTCCCTTCCTCAAGAGGGAAGAATGCCAAGCCCCTTAAAGATCTTACTGATCTTTTTCAGGGCACGATATTGGGGCCCTGCATTTATAAAACCTAAGAGAGCCCTCTCTAATGATTCTTAAAAGAAAAGAGTTTTGTGGTTTTCATTTCTACACATAGAAGGAGATATTAACTTCAAATAGCAGCCTTTTACTAGTAAGTAAATAAACATAAGCATATAAACATACCTAAATGAGAAAAGTTGAGGGGTGGGTAGGATGGGTACTGTACTTACCAAGTACTGTGGTTATATGGACATGTGCAAGTTAACTCAGTGAAACAATCTGTCAGAGGGTTTGTATAGACCATAACTGCAAATGAAACACAGAACAGTATATCAGTGTGGACTGTGGGGTTTGGGGAAGACTCGATGGTGTAGAGGATGTTTAGCTACTTCTGGACAGTTGATAAGATTTAGAAGGACAGAAAAAGCATTTCTATGAGACACAGTGGAATCAAAATGTTATGTTTTAGAGGGTAGTGAATGCACCAGTTGATGGGATGGGAAATGTGAACACTGAGAGATCATGGAGACAATCTAAAAGCCTTTCTACATATCTGGGTGTAACCCATTTTAGACAAATGTTAGTTCATGTTTTCTTCCATGTTATTTTTCTTTTACATCCATTATGGTTAAATACTGTGTTTAAATACATGATCTCAAGTCTTTATATTAACTCTTAGGGGAAGACATAGTAAGATTGTTCATGAAGGTAATTATGTAGCAATTTTATAAATATGCATTCTGCTTTTTTAAGATATATACATGTATTAAACATATGTATACATAGAAAAGGGTATAAGATGTACTCAGATATAATTGAAGATGCAAGTCTTCTGCCTCTCCTCAAGTGGGAAGCTGTGGAGTATTTTTCCATGTGTCAGAGAGACATCAATAGGTTCCTTCATGAGCCTTTGCTTGCAATCGCTCTGGGTCAGGATAGTGAGTACAGGAAGAATGTAGTACTGTATGGAGTCCTGCAGAATGTTGTGTCTGAGATTGAGTTATTTTTCCACCCCTTTGGGTCAGCTTTCCTGACCGTAGAAACACTAGCCAGTTTGCTCAAGAGACTGATTCAGTTCTTTTGTGCTTATGTTCTTTTTTTGAAAACCAGGCTCATACAAAGCTCAATTATCTTTGAATCGCTGACTTTAAAAATAAATAAAAAAATAGTAATCAAATTTGTTGTGGATGTAGATATTGATGTTTCTACAAGCATTAAATTTACCAGATTAATATGTGTATTTACCACATTCAGGTCTTGCTAAAATATTGTTGATTTTGTGAAAGGGAAAGGAATAACGTATTTACTAAATTAAGCTGTGAGTGACCAAAAGTAGTTAAAAGATGTATAATAGAAAATTAATGTACTGTATTGTCTATCCAGTATCCTTTTTTTCCTCCTTTTTTCTTTTTTTGTTTTGTTTTGTTTTTTTGTTTTTTGAAATGAACTGGGACACTGGGAACACTGGATTTAATATAATGGGCAGGTCTTCGAAGGGGTGTGTATGTATCATTGTTGGCCTTATTTTTGAAACTTAGAATTCTTAATATACCAAATAATATTTACTGAATATTACCTATATTACCAAATAATATTTGTCTGGACCTGGGTAACTTAGTTAACATATTTTAAAAATACAGTTGCATTAGATAGCAACGGAAAATGACTTGCTTTTCAGAATGAGATTTTTTTGAACTATACTATTTTCTTGATTTAATTTAGAACATATACATTTAATGCATTGCCAAGATTTTTATGAACTTACTGGACTACTTAGTGTTTTGTATGATTTAAATTAATCATAGTTGGTCTCAGTGAAGCTTAAAATCATGTGGTATCATTTTATGTGTCCTTTTCATGCCATTTGACAAACAAGATACTCCAGTCCCACCACCATCTTTCACAAAAAACCTGGAAAAAAGATATATTTTCTTTCTCATTGTAGATTGGAGGGTGCTGCAGCCTCACTGTATTCTGTGTGCGTGACAACAGACTAACTCGGATACCTTCAGAGGTGTCGCAGGCCACAGAGCTTCATGTCCTGGATGTGGCAGGGAACAGGTAAGCATGTTCTGGTTTGCTTTTTTTGAGAAAAAGAACCAAATGTTCATTCACCCCAACCTTTGTCATGTGTCTTTGCCATCTTGCCTTTGCTCCATCTTATAGAATATGTACCAATTAGTTGAATGACCTAGGACCCAGAAAATTATTCATCTGAAAGCAGAAGTGATGACTCAGGGATGACCTGAGTGGGAGGCACTTTGACATTTAAGTAGACTCTTCTGTAGAAATGCTTCCCAGAACAGCAGTACAGTGATGTAAGGGAAACAGTGCTGCCTGAGAACTGGAATACTTAGGTTTTACCTTAACTTTATAGTTTTTGTAAGTCATCGTGCGCCTCTGGGTTTCCTTATCTGAAGAATGAGCTTGAATGAGTTTGAACTGTATTTTAACCAGGGATCTTGATACACTCTGCTGGTGATTCTGAACCCCCTGAAATTGTAAACAAAATTGTATTTGGGGACACATTTCTGGCCAAAGGATCCCTGGCTAATGTCAGAATCACCAAGTGGTCATAATCAAAGTGAAGAGCTACCCAACTTGTATTCCCCAAGGTCACAGCAGTACCATTTTTCAAATTCTGCTTGAGAGGTCATGGTAGACCACTTCCTGGTTTTGGAATATGCCTTCTGTTCACCTGTGTAGAATATAGATTTGTTTCAGCCAGTCTGAACTAACTTTGTCACCTCAGATTGCATGTGCCCTTTCTTTCCCCCGAGCCTAGCCCAGCTACTCCTTCTGCCTGAGACCCCCTTCTCTGATTCCCACTGCTGTTTTCATTTTCTCCAGGGAGCCTTCTTTGTATGGAGCCTGCTTCTTTGAATTACCCCTAACATAGGACTCACAGCACCATATGATAATTGCCAGCCTATGCGTGTGTGAATGTCTAAACCTAAAGTTGTATGACGTCAGATGTGGTATCTGTGCCACTGTGCCTTTTATCCCTGCACAGTGTCTGGTACATGATAGAACCTGGTAAATATTTGTCACCCAAATGAAAAGGTTAAAAATGTTAGTTTTGTAGAGTGAATAGGTGGCCACTGCGAAATGCCTTGTATCACAGGCTGCATCACCAAAGGAATTTAAAAAATGCTTTCGAGTGTTACATAGTTAGTTAGGAGAAAAAGTGCCCAGCCAGGGGAAAATGATCAATGATTTTAAATGAGAGATAGCAACAGCAGTCGGAAGAGTGTTTGAGGGATTGTGTGCTAAGTGCTGTTTAACTGGTCACTTAGGCAGACACAAGCCACCATTTCTCATTCTGGCCAATGGATTGTAGGTTGTGGTGCTAATAAATAGCAGGACTCAGTGAACCTTAGGGGGGGCCCACCATTTTCAAGTGAAGGCTTTTAGGACATCTTGATAGATTCTTAAACCACTGACTGGTTACTAGAAACTCAGGGTTAATTTGAGTTGAGTGTTAATTTTCTGCTGAATGGAGTCTCGCATGCAACATAAAGCTTGGGAAGGACTGTTCTTTCCTAATCTCCAGCAGTAGAAACTCAGTAACTCCCAAACTTCCCAGACTCTTGCCACACCTCTGAGCATGAAATTGCATCCTTAATTCCTGAGCAGAAGATGGCTCTGATGCCTGAAAACTGTTTTTCACATGAGTGAAGGCTCTAATCTCTAGTTCTCAGAAGGGAAAGTTAAATTTTTATTATGCTTGGGCTAGGGTGGAGAAAACCCCATTAAAAAGTAGAGTTACATAGCTGTCATCTGAGTCAGTTTAATGTGTCACATGTATATACAGATTCATAACCAAATTTTAAACCTATTAAAATATTTAATTACTACTTACTTAAAGTATTAGTATAGAAACTAATAAAAAAAGGCTACAATGTCAGCTTTTTAGCTTACAGAAATGTTACACCATGGGAAATCCTACCACATACAGCAGAAGTTTTGCCTCTTCTCTCAAGCATATAAAAATAGCAAAGAAAACAGACAGACTATATGTTAGTTTCCACAAATTTTCTTTGACAAATTTGATGGGGTAACTATAAAATGCCACTTGGAAACCAAATATCAAATCTTTTGGTACAGTAACAGAGAAGATGTCTTTTGTCATCAGCTACCCATGGACATGGAATCCATTTCCTTAATTCTTACTCTTTCCCATAGGACTATCCCCTTACACAATCTCTAGTATTTGAGAATCTTTGAGGAAGAGTAATACCAAATACTAGAAACGGTGGCTGTCAATGGGGAAATAGTTTGTACCTTTGCATTCTATAATCCCAAAAATTAAATTTAAAAATATTAAAACATATTACTTCACAGCTGTTAGAGTGGATGTTATTAAAAAAAAAAAACCAAAACAACAACAACAACAAAAAACACAAGATAACAGCATTAACAAGGATGTGGAGACAAGGGAACCTTTGTTCCCTGCTGCTGGTGGGCATGTAAATTGGTGTAGCCATTAGAGAAAACAGTATGGAGGTTCCTCAAAAAATTAAAAATTTAACTATCATATGCTGTAGCAAGCCCACTTCTGGCATATAGCAAAATGAAAGGAAAACAGGATATTGAAAAGAGATCTGTGCTCCCTTGTTCACAGTAGCCAAGATATGGAAACAACCTAAACAACATCAGCAGATAAACAGATAAAGAAGATGTGGTATCATACATATAATGGAATATTATTTGGCCATAAGAAAGAAGAAAATCATTATTTATGACAATATAGATAGACCTTGAGGGCATTATGCTAAGTGAAATAAGTCACACAAAAAAAGACAATCATGTATGATCTTACATATGAAATCTAAAAAAGCCAAACTCCTAGAAATAGAGAGTAGAATGATGGTCACCATGGACTAAGAGTAGGGGAGGTAGGGAGGTATTGATCAGTGGGTACAAATTGCCAGTTACAAGATGAATAAGTTCTGGGGACCTAATGTATAATAGCATGGTGACTATACTTAATACTGCCTTATATCCTTGAAATTTGCTGAGAGAATAGGTCTTTGAATGGGCTCAACACACATACATACGCACACACACACACATGCACGCACATGCATGAAAAGTGGTGATTATGTGACTGGTTGGAGATGTTAACTAACTCCACTGCGGTAGTCAGTTGGAAATATATAAATGTATCAAATCATCTCAGGTGCACCTTAAAATTACACAATGTTACATGGCAATTATAGCTCAGTAAAATAGAGAAAAACTATTAAAAGGCAAAATGCAACATAGCAGTGTACTTGTACTGTGGAATAGTAAGTAGTTAGAAGAGTGAGATAATTTCTCTGTGTAGTAACACAGGATGCCCATGGTACCAAGTAAGAAGAATAGCTATTGGACATAACACAGCATTCTCATTTTTGTTTTTGCTTTTAAAACAACCTATCTATGTATTATAACGAAACATTAATAATAGTTCCCCTAGTGGCAGAGTGGAGGCCTGAGGTTACGGGGGCTTTCCCTTTAGATATTTTGGTACTAGTTAAATTTTCCCACTGATATGTTTTCTCTACATATCTTTAAGCAGTTTTGAAAACTTGCTGAGACCTAAAAATTCTGGTAGGAGGTAAAAGATGAAACATTCACTTGTAAGAAGCATGCAACTATAGGTCAAGTCAGTAGGCCATGTGTAGTTGTTAAGTAAATTTGACAGCACAATTGCTATAGTAGTGCGGAGGTGGAGAAGGTCACCTCAGGTTAGTTGGTCAGGGATTTAACTGGAAATGAGAGACATAGCTCATGGTATGATTACTCGTTTGCTTTAGTCCTTGTACCATGATGTAAATAGTAACCAAAGGCTTTTTATTTTGAGGGAATGTGGTCCTTAATAAAACAGGGAGCTATGAGATGTGTACAAATAGGGCTGTGGTGTCTTGTGTTGAGTCTGCAGTATACAGAAGGTACCAGAGGTATGTGCTCAGTTGGCAGCAGCCATGTTCAAGCTGGCACTCTGATTCTTGACGGGGAAAATGGTGTTCCAGACAAGTCACTAATATTATATGGCTTGGTTGAATATGATTATAAGATCTGTTGTTGTAGAGACTAGTAGTTTATTTTAACTTTTATCATATGATTTGCTATCCTTAGAAGCTGTTACTTATTATTGTTGCTCTGTTTAGCGTTTTATTTATGCCTTTGCTTTAGCACTTAGCTGCAAAGCCAGTTATTCTGAGAAGGTACAGTGACCATATTTGAGTATTTGTGTTTTGTGCGTTTTCAAATCTCAACTGTTTTTTTTCTTTATGCTTTTATGATTAAGAAATCTAGAGATATTGACTGTAAATTTCTTGTGTAAGACCCTGAAACTTCCAAAAGAATCATCCTTTTATTCAATAAAGTGAAAAAGAGTTTAAAGTACTTAAAGCTTTCACAATGTGCTAGGATATTGTTTTAAAAAAATCCCTGTCATCAGATCTGGCAAATACACGTCTGTCTTTAACTTCCTTGCATTTGAGTAAATGTGTGACAGCCTTTAGGCAGAGGCAGGAATAATTTGTTGTAGAAGCATGAGATTTCACTTTCTATCTCACTCAAAGACCCAACATCTCAAAATAGGAAGTGGAGCTGTAAAGGCCTGCTTCCTCACATCCCTTGGGCATCCTTCATGGTATGACCCTGTCACTGAACTCGGTAGATTCTAGGATTTAAAAATATGTATTTCTCACTGTTTGACCCTTATTAGCAAAGTACTAGAGTATACGATACACAGAGACTTCTCAAGGGTACTTTAACATATGCAGGTCTCATGGATGCATTAACTCTAGAACCTAACTCCCATGTAAGGTACAATTCCACTGACTCAGTACTGCACCCAATACATATGCGTGGGATGGGCCAACCTTTGCTGGACTAATTGTTAGAAAAAGAAAATATTTTGTCTTCTCTATAACATATATTGGAAGTATGTTGTAAATGATATTAATTTGTTCTTTGGAAGTTTGTTAATAATGCATTTGTTGTTAACACTCTCCACGTACTCTTTGATATAATTTTTACTTCATTTGTTAAAGTAACAACATTCTGTGCTTACATTTTATTTAGATTAGTTTAATAATATTGGAGTACAACTTCTTTTCATATCCCTACATAGAGTTCGAATTAATTTTCCTTAAGCCTGCCCATTCAGGGTGGCATCTATGTCTGATAATGCAGTATTGATTGATCTCTCAGTAAGTAAGATGTATATGTAGACCTCCCACATGTGTTAAACTGGAGACAGATGTCCAAGTTCATAAAACAGCTCCAGCAATACCTGCTGCCATATGATTTCTTCATGGAGTTCATGGGCCAAGGATTTCTTTAAGAAAATGTGTCTTATCTTGTGGCTCACAGAATGCAGTCAGCTCATTCCTGTCCAGCTTGTAAAGTCACTGCTGAGATTATAATTTAATGCACATGGAGCCATCTTTAGAGTAAAAATACTTGATCAAATACAACCTTAGATTCATTAAACCATAAATTCCTGGTATCTGCAGAGGTTTGGTTGTTTTCATAGTGCATTAGTAGACTTGTATAAGGCATTGGTTTTTACTAAAGCAGTCTTTTCACCCCCAGCCGTTGTTAGCATTTTGAGCCAGATAATTCTTTGATGTGGCGGCTCTCCTAAGCATTATAGGATATTTAGCAATATCCCTGGCCTCTACCTACTAGATGCCAAGAGTACCACCCAGAAATGTCTACAGACATTGCCAGATGGCCCTGAGGCAGAAGCGTCCCTGGTTAAGAACCACCGCACTAAAGTAGTCTTTTGGTGAATACAAATGTATGTGACTCCTGGTGCTGGTTTTTGCTAAATAGAGTTAACTGGGTACAGTCACTTTGTCAGACATGTGTGCAAACATTAATATAGAATTAATCTTTAGATGTCACATTATAGTTTTTTTTTTTTTAAGATTTTATTTATTTATTTGACAGAGAAAGATTACAAGTAGGCAGAGAGGCAGGCAGAGAGAGAGAGGAGGAAGCAGGCTCCCTGCTGAGCAGAGATCCCGATGCGGGACTCGATCCCAGGACACTGAGATCATGACCTGAGCCGAAGGCAGTGGCTCAACCCACTGAGCCACCCAGGCGCCCCCACATTACAGTTTTTAAAGTGCTTTAATACATATGATCTCACTTGAAACTGAAACAATGTGAAGTGGACATTAACTATCCCATAGGAGTCTAGGGAAGTGGAAGTTTCTAGAAACTAGAAGATACAAGCTTAAGATGGATACCTAAAATAATCTCCTTAGACAAAGAAAATGCAGCGTAGGAAGAAAATGTTTTCATCTTTATTATGCCACTTAAACTCTTCAGCACCCCAGGAATCTCCTTCCACTCTTCCTCATTTTTGCCAGGTGCTACTGAAAACAGGTCTTCGTCAGGGAAGCTGTTGCCATTGACTCAGTAAGAACTCCTGCTACTGTGTCCTTCCATGGTCACACTGGCTTTTTTTCTCTTTAAATCGAAACCTCCTAATGTTTTGCCCTGTGGCCAGAGGTGCTGATGAGAGAGAGGACAGCAGAAGCACAGTGACAAACTGAGTGTGCTCACAAAGAGTACACTGAAGGTTTTTATTATAAACACAGTATCTTGTTCCATGTTGAATCCAATCCCAGGAGGTTCTTTGTAATGTTTTTATTTTCTTTCTGTGTTGATAGGAATTGATGTAATTATAAAATCTGAGACCTTGATGTCTTCTTTTGCTTTAAATTAGGCTGTTACATCTGCCTTTATCCCTGACTGCCTTGAAGCTGAAGGCTTTGTGGTTGTCTGACAACCAGTCGCAGCCCCTACTCACATTCCAGACGGACACAGACCACACCACAGGAGAGAAGATTTTGACCTGTGTCTTGCTTCCTCAGCTGCCTTCTGAACCTACTTGCCAAGGTGAAATTAAGAACAATACTCATATGGCTATGAGAATAAGTAGCAGCTAATACCTACCCATAAGACCTCTTACTCCCATGTGCGTCTGTAATTTGTCTAATGTGCCCCTAGAGCCAGCCTGGGTGAGGTCACTGTGGATGTCCTCTGGGAAGGTTCTTTCCTCAGTACCTTCAAAAAAAAAGTACCCCTCACACCTGCTTATCATATCTGAAATTTCTTAAATAGCCTTTTGTATTTGAATTATCGCTAAGACTGAAAACACAAGTACTCTTAAAAAAGTTGACAGAGTCCCTTAAAATCCAAACTGATGGTTTAGAGGATTAGTATTGAACACCACTGACAAACAGGCTTTTTATTTTTTTTTTTTAAAGATTTATTTATTTATTTTACAGAGATAGAGCAGGAGTGGGAGGGGCAAAGGGAGAAGGAGTGGGATCTCAAGCTAACTTCACACTGAGTGTGGAACCTGACTGGCACTTGATCTTACTGCCCTGAAATCATGACCTGAACTGAAATGAGGAGTCAGTGTTTAACCGAATGAGCCACCCAGGTGCCTCCAAACAAAAAGTTTTTAAACCAGTCTGTTATTTTAAGTCATTATATCTTTGTTTTAGAAATTATGTGTGGTTTTAAAAAATATTCACACTAACATGAAATTGCCATTATTGGTTTGATAAAAGAGAACTAGAGTGCACTGGGAGAACAGGAATCCCCTAGGTGGAAAAGCCCCAAAGCAATTTTGCCAATCCCAACCTTGTTAGAGGAGCTTTTAAGCAGAAGTGTTACTAAGGAAAGTACTGTAGTCCAACAAGTACAACTACATCAGTGTCATGAGAAAGGTTTTTTGGTTTTTTGTTTTTTCTTTTTAAGTAGGCTCCATACTCAACATGGAGCCCAACGGGGGGCTTGAACTCAAAACCCTGAGATCAAAACCTGAGCTGAGATCATGAGTTGGATGTTTAACTGACTGAGCCACCCAGGCACCCCCTCACCACAATAAAGTTTTTAAAGTTAGCATATAGAAAAGAACTGTGGAAAAGGAGTCTATAAATTATGATGACATTCTGTGATGATATACTAAACATTAGTTTGGCAGATATTTTATATGATCTCAAATAGAATTATGCAACATTGAAAAAAAAAGGGTAACCCTGTCCTAGATTCTTTTCTTTTTAATTTTTTTGAAATACTACATAGCAGTTACCAGTCACACAAACTCAAGTTCCCAGCTGATGTGGTATTTGTCATGACAGAGAACCTGCCTCGCTGTGGGGCACTGGAGAGCTTGGTGAATGATGTTCCGGATGATGCCTGGAATGAGCGTGCAGTGAACAGAGTCAGTGCAATCCGATTTTTGGAAGATGAGAGAGATGAAGAAGACAATGAAACGGTATGGAAATGGAGGTTGTTGGCCTCCCTGAAAATGCAAAATTTAAAAGCTTTCTAAGACCAATAGTGGCACCTAATAACGATTTCTTTTAATTCCAAATTGTCTGTTCTCTGCTTAGTCTTCAGCATGTAAGAATTTTTTAGAAGACAAAATCAGGTATTTCTAGGTACTGATTTACCAAATGTATATAAAGCAAATGGACCTTTTGGGATTTTTTTCTTGGAATAGCTTATACTCTTGTTCCTTATTTTTGATAGCAACCTTTCTCGCCTCCGGTGAACTGGGAATTTGCTCTGGGTTTTTTCCCCCTTTTTTATTGTTTTTTTTTTTTTTAAGATTTTAATTATTTTTGCAAGAGAGAGAGACAGTGTATAAGCACTAGGAGGGGCAGAGGGAGGAGCAGACTCCTCACTGAGCAAGGAGCCACAGGCGGGACTCAGTGCTGGGACCCTGGGATCATGACCTGAGGCCAAGGCAGATGCTTAACCAACTGAGCCACCCACGTGCCAGGAATTTGTTTTCTGTTTTTGTTGTTCTTGGTGAATGAAGTCTCCTCCCCACCACCATTTAGAGGTGTACAGCAATGACTCCATTCACACTTCAGAGTGCTACTTGGCTTGCCTTCTATGGAGCTGTGCTTCTCTCTGTCCTTTATGTAATTAATCATTCTTCTCTTCACCCTCAAGCGAAGTGCTTGTGATCTTAGTTGGGTTTATTTACAAGTTTTCATTAAAAAAATCAGGAATAGATTTGAAGGTATTACTTAGCCTTACTCTATCCACACTTTAAAAATGTCTATCGGCCAGCTGACATCTTCAGGAGTCTGTGACAACTCTTGAAATATTACTACAGGTTGACTTTGGCTTCTTAAACGCCTTGTGCTAATTGAGATTTTCATAAGCAGAACTAAGAGGGAGTACCTACAGCCCCCAAAGCAAAGGTGGCTTTTAAATGACTGCTGTGGTGTCTGTTATTCCAGCTGTCACCAAATGGGATTTTATGTTTACAGTAATGGAGCACAGAATGGGAATTAGGCACAACAAAGTGACTTCAGCAGAAAGGAGCCCTCAGTGCTTACCTGGTGGTTTGCTGGAGGACGAGGAATTCACCGGTTCCTTCACTGTCTCAGTAGTGCTCTTGACTGTTGTGTCACCGCGCTTTAGGCTCCTCCTCCTGAAACTCCTTGGACAGGCCATTTATAAGACAGAAATGCTGTCTTAGGAGCCAGAGAGCACCTGATAGGTCAAATAAGAGTTTTTTTTTTTTTAAAGATTGTCCCTTCCCGAACACTTCACTCCCAGCACTGTGGCCTTTACTAGAAAAATGTGAACTCTCTTTAGTAAATAAAAATAACACACATAGCAGCCAAGAAAAGAAGCTCTTCTCTCTCTGGCTTCCCTTTTCCTTCCACTCCCATGCCTCCATGTTGAAGGAAGCCAGATCCACTTCAGATAGTTGATAGACCACGGCAATGATTGTAAGTTAGAATTTGTTTACCCCTTTATCTTTTTCTTTCTTCACACCCCACACCAACATCTTAAAAATCTTTGTTTCCTTGCCCTTCATGGAACTTAATTTTTATCTTACACTAATCTTACATTTTACAGAGTATTCTTGTATTCTGAAGGTAACCCTTCTAGGTGGACCAGATAAGGTGCCCGTGACACCTTCATCTCCCTGAACTGCCAGTGAGCAGCTGATAAGCAGCACGCGGGGCTCCCGAGGAGGCGCTTCTGCCCCCTCCGAGCGCCTGCATCCCGAGAAGGGAGGCTTTGTCCCCGAGTGCCCCCACCTTGAAGCTGCCCGTTGAAAGAGTAATGACATAAAACCCACACACTCACTCCCCTGCTTGCTTTCAGAGAACACTTCTGCGGCGAGCCACTCCACACCCAGGGGAGCTAAAGAACATGAAAAAGACAGTGGAGAATTTACGGAATGACATGAATGCTGCTAAAGGACTGGATTCAAACAAAAACGAGGTCAATCACGCCATTGACCGAGTGACCACTTCTGTATAGAACTTCACCTCCGAGTTTTACCTCCCGTGTCTTCCCCTGCTGTTGAGATCCTGTCTCCTCCTCAGGAGCCGCGCGCGTGGCCCTGGGGCTTCACCGGAACGTTGTGCGTGCCCGTCACCGCCCCGGAACGTGTGTGCGTGCACGTCACCGCCCCGGAACGTGTGTGCGTGCACATCACCGCCCTGGAACGTGTGTGCGTGCATGTCACCGCCCCGGAACGTGGGCGCGTGCGCATCACGGCCCCAGAACGTTGGCGCGTGCGCATCACGGTCCAGGTCGCACGCTGGGCTGCTGCTCTCCCCATGGAAGTGCCTTACTCCGGCTCCTCAGCCAGCCAGGGCACCAGTGCGCCCCCGGTATGTCGCCTCTCCCCTGACTTCCAGTCATTTGTCATAAGTAGAATACACTACTGTAAACACCTGATCTTTGTTTCTGTCTTATGTTGGGGTAAGGGAGCGCAGGAAGGGAAATTTTGTTGATCCTCCTCCCTCCCATAAAGTGCTGGGACATTTTGAGCCCAAGTTCTCTTGGACCTACTGATGAGAGATAGTTTTATGTACGGCGCATAATTGATCCTTTTTTAAAAAACTTTTTGGCAGCTCAGATGGTGTAAATTTAAAAATTTTGTATAGGTATTTCGTAACAAAAAATGTGTATTTCTTCTTTGTTATTTTATCTTGGAAACGGTACATATTTTAGCATTTGTGCAGGAAAAACAAAACAAAACAAAACAAAACAGTCCTAAAGTATTTGTTTTCATTTGTACCACCCACTTGTGCCTTACTGTATCCCGAATCATGTCAAACCAATTGTACGCAGGGGCATCGTTGAGCAGTGAGATGAGACTAGGAGTGTGGTACTTTTAAAGCAGTGTTGGATTTTAATCAGTAATCTACCCGGTGGATTTGTTTTTAACCAAAAAGAAGAGTTACCACCAATTTGTAAATTTTATCAGTAGATTTTTTTTAAAAAGAGGAACCAAAGGATTAGACTGCTAATATTTCATGTCTTACACTTTAACTTTTTATGAATGAGTCTTTTGTAATGAGTGCAGCATTTGATTGTACCTGTTGGGAAGGTATATGCCATTTGTAAAATAAAATAGAGCAGAAAAGCACAAAAGGAGAAAACTGGTTCAGAAATTCAGTGGATAAATTAACTATGTACTGCAAAAGAAAGTATGATTTTTATGGAAGAAAGCTTTAAAAGTTTTATATTGGATATAAAACCACAATAAAGCAAAATAACCATATTAGAAATGTTGCTATCTTTGTAAGTGCAATTTAATTTGTAAATAGAGTATAACAAATACTTGCTTCCAGTTTTAATTTTAAATCTGCTAATTTAAGGGGCATGGGGGTATGCTTTGGTATGTTTCTATTGATTTCTTTCCCTTTTTGGGGGGGGGTATAATGTCATAAAAAGGAATGAAAGTACTAGTCACTATGTGGTATCTAGGAAAATCATGATACTGTTGGTTTTTTGTTTTCTCTCCATGAAATAAAATCACCCTGGAATTAACCATACAACTTTTTAAAAGTAATTATCACCTTCTGTGTTCAGATGTAGCTGCGTTTTTTGACGATGTGCTCCCACCCATTAAATATCTAAACTACTAGTGAGTTTTGAGTTAATTGCTTGCCGTTGTGCCGCATAGCACAGACCCCAGAACTGCCTTCCTCTTGCTAATAACTTTGGATCCTGGCTTTCTGGCCAGTTGGACTCTGTAGAAACCTGTTTTCAACCACCCAAATACACCTTTCTATTACTGTTATGCATTAATTTACTGTGTTCACTTTGCTTTTTAAGTTATTTGTATATATGTGTATATTTTAAAATCTATTTATTGAGTTGGAAGTACCATGGCATGGAATTGGTTTTTGGCTAGTCAGTTTTATACCTTGCTCCCCAATTTGTGAATCCCGGTTTAGTTTTTTTCCATTTTAACATTTTGGCATACTTTAGGCTTTAGGCCTATGAAGATGATACCACTAAACTCATGAACTGATGGATAAGCAAATTGGCTTTATTTAAGAAGAGTAATCTTGATACTAAAGAACAATAGAACTCGAATGGTATTTTTTGTTCGTTTTCATATAAAGCCCACCCTTTACCACTCAATTCATCCTAGCTTTGGGGGAATGTGGTAGACAGAAGAGAGGGTGTGCTTAAATTTTTCTAGGATATGTTATGTAGGTAATTATCTGTTTCCTTTGGCTTATTTTCTTTACTATGCATTCACCCGTTTTGTTTGTTGCTTTATTTTCAGCTTTTAGTATTTTGTTTCCCCCTTACTTGTGAAGGGAAAAATTACTTTCATTTTACTTGTTTGTGCTGGGTGACACTGCTGTGCCCTTTACCTTCAGGGTTCCGGGACCAGGCTTAGACCTCACAACGGAAACATTAACCAAGGAGACCCAACTCAGGAACATGCCAGCCTTTTCCAGTGAAGCTTCTCTTGTCATAAGAAGGAAAACTTCATTATGCAAAAGGATACCTGTCCATTGTGAAGCTAGTGCCAAAATTTCCTGATCTTTTCCTAGCGGAGCAGGGGTGGCCCCCATCCCGCAGTCTGGCCCTTCCTTCAGGAAAGGGAGGAGTTCGACGTGCTGCCTGCCTGTTTGTCTTGTGGGAGTGACAGGTAAAAGCAGGAAGGATTATTATGACCTGTTCACCTCCTTTTTTTTTTTTTCCCTGTGGCCCCTTATTTCCTGTTTTTAGCCAGGGAATTATGCCTAAGTGGATAACATCATAAAAAAATAATAATAGAGGGATTGAAATAATGAAAGTCATTGATGGAAAAGAGGTACAGGTAAGAAAACTAGAACTATTCGCCTGGATGTTGTGGGTTTTTTGTTTGGTTGTTACTTGGGTTTTTTTGTTTTTTTGTTTTTTTTTTAATCTGGCAAGTTCAGAGGTGTGGTCCTGACCAACCCGATCTTTCTATCTAAAAACTTCTTAGGTAGCTGTCACAGGTAAGGAAGCCCAGTGGAGGTGCCAGGCGCCGCCTTCCTCAGCAGCCTGCCGCCTCTTGAGAAATCTACCACACCCCAGTACACATGCTTCATGGGTGGGGTGGAGGCTGGGAAAAATTCTGCCTTCATCTGAAAGTCACTCTGAACAGCCAGGTCTTGCCTGGGGACCTGGGGACCGACACCCCCGCCGTGGGTGCACCGGCAGCAGTGTGACAAGGCCGGGCAAACACGTAGGAGGGACAGTCCTGGAGTTGCTTGTTCGTAGAAGGTGGTTAGGGTTATTGTAGCTCAGTGAGATCAAGGAGAGTTGAAATCTCACTCCAGCAATTCGTATTGACTCCCACAAATTTCCAAAGAGTGAATTCAAAAATTACAAACAAAACAAAAACCACCCAAACTTTTTATTAGAGATAGTCAAAAACATAACAAAAGTAGAATTATATAATGAACCTCCGTATACCTATCACTCAGCTTCAACAGTTATCAACCCAAGACCAACACTAAGCTGTTTTGAAGGAACCAAATTATGTTTTAAAGTACATCCATGAGGGATGCCTGGGTGGCTCCGTCAGTTAAGCATCTGCCTTCAGCTCAGGTCACGATCTCAGGGTCCTGCATCAAGCCCCGCATCAGGAGTCTGCTTCTCCCTCCTCCTCTGTTCTTCCCCCTCCTTGTGCTTACTCTCAAATCAAATCTTTAAAAATAAAAAAATACATCTGTAAGAAGACTGCGCAGTGAAATAATTTAAAAATAAAAGGCAGGGCACAGATATGCCCTTTAACGGCGCACTTTGGAGTTCAAGATTTTGAGAGCGTAGTCCAGTACTGGCATCGTAAAGATTACATCATAAAGATTTGAATCCCAGCCCTACCACGTGGATTTGGATGAGCTACTTAACGTCAGGGGGCCTCAGGTCCTTCATCTCTAAAATGGGGCGGCAAGACCTCTCGCAGTCTTAGAGTGAGGATTAAGTGGGAGACATGAAACATCAGCTCTCAGGAAGTTTGTGGCTGCCACTATTACGGGTCTTGCTGCTGTTAGCAGGTTATGAGCTGCTCTGCAGTCCCTACCATGGGGCCAGAGTATGTGGTCAGGAAGCAGTGTTCCTCAGAAATGAGGACACCATGCTGGTTCTCTGGCCAAGAACACTTTCTCAACTGTGATGTTGCATAGAGACCCCTGAGTTACATAATTGGGGAGGGAAATCTTAAATTGTCCTGTCAGCTCACTTAATGGTGAGCTTAGCCATGGTCTCACAGCAGCCCCCTCATTGTAACTGGACTTACTAGCTAGCTAGCTTCGAAATGAAGCTAGTTTCTACAAGAAAGCATTCAACCTCTGCCTGAGAAAAGAGTCTCTAAGGTCCTCGGGTTTCTAAGGTCCGGGTCTCTTGTGCTCATTTACTATCTTAGGTCTACTTTATTTCACTTTGATTTTCATTACTTCCTCCTTTTCTGTCTCCTCTCAAAGGGAGACCAATGAGGCTTTTATGTATCAGGAGGGGCAGGCGGAATTAAGAAATAGGTCATCCATGGAGAAAACCCAGGATACGATAAATAAATGCAGCCTGATTTGGGGAGTGTAGAGGACACCTCCACCTTGCTGGAGCTTTTTCTTTTGAAAAGCTGACAGCTGGCGGGAAAGGGAAACCAACCAGAAGAACCTGATTGGGTTACTTTTGTTCAGCAGGTTGTGTGGAAGGTTGGAGAAGGATGTTTGTGCCTCACAGTCCGCCAGAAGGACGGTGTCACTTTAAACTGCGAGAGTGGGCAGTCAGTCTGACAGGACAGGGCTCTGGAGTTCTGACCGGGTACGAATTTGATTGGGCTGATCTTCCAATGACCTTTTGAAGCATCAACATCTAATTTCTAAAACCAATAATGAGCTGTCTCCTTAGGGGAGCGACATGGTAGTGACAGTTGCTGTGCTCACTGAGCACTCACTGTGTGCCGCACACCAAGCTAACCGAACACAGTTTTCCAGAACAATCCCCTGAAGTCAGTCATGGCGTCCTCATTTCACAAAGGGGGGAATTAATATTCAGATAGTTTTAATAACTTTTCCATGATCAAATAGCACACAACAGAGTTGGAATTAAAATTCACATCTCTGTTGACTGGAGTCTGTGGTCTCGATTTATTACTTTATTTTGCTTTGTCCCCCTCAGTGAAAATTACAGTGAACCTGTAATTATATTTGGAGTTGTATTTATCATTGCCCTGATGGTTCTGTTTTAATTTGAGATTATTTAAGCCTAGGTTATCGTCAAAGCCTGGCACAGAACCAAATGAAATTTAGCTACCATTTATATAGACTGGAGCCTTCATTTGTTTCATTTGTGGTAGCCAAAGCTGTGACTTTACATCTCTAGCCCTCCCACTACCCCCTCCCCCGCCCCCTGCTCTTGTCCCCTCCCCACTGCCCCCCCCCGCCCACTCCATATTATGTTGTTCCTTGGGAAGTGCCATGAAAATGTTCAGGGGATATTTGTTCTAGCGTCACAAACTGTGTGCAAATCTCAAGAGACAGGAGATAAATTATTTGGTTAGTGGGAGGCCAGAAAAAAAAAAATTGGTATGTTTTCTAACAGTGACTGAAGTGACAGTTTGGTAACCAGCTCTCTGAGAGAGCTTTAACATGTTCCAAAAATTGGCAGTTAGCTCTAGAATGAGCTAATTAGTTAGGAATGGTTTTTATCCTCACTACCTTTAATAGCCTACCCTTGGAGAAAAGACAGATAATGAACACTTGGAAATCAATAGCGCTGCAACTTGACCTTAATGCCCTTTGGGGGAAATAAGAGGGGTGTGACTCATTTATTATTTCAGATCCTTCTTTTAAAAAGCGTTGTGAAAGATTTGACAAATAACGATTGCTCCCAGTTAGGAACTCTCATCTAATCAAAGAGGCAGAAAACAGGAAGAATGGAAAACTTGTGTGACTCAGCAGTCTTTCATTTTATTTGAAACAGGCTCTACCACCCTGGTTGTAGAAAGACCTTGCAGTCTCCACCCTGCAGGAAGGCCTGCTAGCACCGGGGGATAATGAGTGACAACCCATACCCGATGCCCTGCAAATAGAATCTGCAAATGCTTCTCTTGAGGTCCTTTTCCTGAGTCACCTCTCTCATTGCTTGTACAAAGTTGCCCAAGAACCCTGTGGGAAAGCACTGGCTGAGCACGTAAAGGACATGGGTCTTCCAGGGGCTTGGTCGGTTCCTGTCTGGAACCTGAGCGTCCTGTGTTCATCAGGTCCACACACCTGACTGCCCCTTCCCGCCCTTCCTTGGCTGGAGGTATGAGTGCTTGTTTGTTTAAACCTTCGTCACTGCTGCTTAGAAAAACAAAACAACACACTTACTTGTCTGGGCATTGGGTGTTCTTCCTGAATTTTCATCCTGCCCATTGGCCTGGAGGCATAATGGGTGGGGCGGGTTTCGGCGTTGGTTTGGGAAGTTTCGAGAACGAGGCTATGGGTTGGGTTGTTAGGTTGGGGTTGCTCTTGGTTTTAATCATCTTGGAACGTCTGAGGGTCAGAGAGCATTGCCATAGATGGCTCTGGGAGTTATGTTCTGGCTGTGCCTCTTTCTCACAGCAGGGCAGATTCACCTGGGGCGGCACTTCGCACAGTCCTGACAGATGCTGTGTCCTCCGTCCACCTTGTGTTCTCACCTGGACACCTGGAAGGTGTGCCGTGCAAAAACATCACTAGTTCGATGACACCTGCTTCATGTCGACTCCCTCCACATGAGTGACTGCCGATCTTCATTCCCCTCACCTTCCCGGCCCCTCTTTCTGCTGTCCACCAGCGGGCAGAGGTGTTATGCCCCCAGGACTGGGTCAGAGCTGCCCTTTGGAAGCCCAGGATTTGTCACTGGTGGTAGCTTGGCCCTGGGTCCTTTACCTAGCTTGTTCCCCATCTCTGGTATAGTGATGCTTTGTAGCACGTAGGTTGTTAGAAGAGATGATATCAACAAAGTAAGACAAAGCTCTTGTATGTTTCTTTCCTTTTATTCACAGCAATGTGTGGTAGGAGTGCTTTGCTCTTTAAAGAGCTGGACATCAGGTGGCCAGAAGAATCAGCAGTCCGGCTGCCTGACCTCCTCCCTTAGCGCCTTAGTATTTTGTTCAGGGCTGCTCAGTGTACCCAAGCCTAGTCTTGCTCACCATCCTATAATCTACTGCAGTCCCCCTCTTTCCTGGAGGCTGTGTGTGCAGTGGTTTCAAACTTCAGCATGTGTCAGAGCCCCTTGGGGTCATGCTAAAATGGATGGCTGGTCCCAACCCCCGCAGCTCTGATTTGGTAGGTCTGTGTTCAGATGAGAGAATTTTCCTTTCGAATAAGCTCTCAGGTGCTGCTGTTGCTAGCTCAGGGACTATACACAGAGAACCACTGCTCTAGGGTATGGGAAGGAGCAAAAGCCTATAGTAAAGCAGAGCTGGATTTAAATCTAACTATGCCGCTTACTTTTTGTGAAAAGTTTTTTCTTTTTTCATTTCCTCAAGTCTCAGTCAATCTATCTCTACAATGGGAATAACAACTACTCAAAGATGTTTTAGAGAATCAGATGATTCTCTGAATCTGGAATCAGATGATTCCAGACTTACCAGCTCTTTCTGCTGTCTGGAAATATGCATGCCGTGTTCCCTATGGAAGCAGAAGAGCACTTTGGCTTCTGGAGCCAAGTTCTGGACGTCAGGGATCCTCTTGTTAACATACACAAGCTACTGGGAGTAGAGGGAATGGGAACAGAAGTAGAAACTATGCTTACCTGTGGGTGAGTGCCCTAGGGGAATCCCGGAAATGCTGATGGTTAGATGAGGTTAGAAATTACTTAACACTTCCTGACTTGCCCGATGGAGGAACCATGCCTTACTCATTTGTGTCTGTGCCTGACATAGATCCAAAAATCCCCAACCCACAATCTGCTGATACACATGGGTCCTCAGAAGAAATCTCCCAATCTCGACATCTCTGAAAATTTCAGGATCCTAGACCTCAGTTGTATTCTTCATGCAGTGCTACAGTCATTGTAGTGTCCTTAGGAAATGGAAATCAAAATGCTTTATTTCAATTGTTCCAGGTTTTCATTACTGTCCCCAAATCCATTATCCTCCTCCCTATCATCTCAAGGATGATCCTCAAAATAGGTAACCAGTATGGAAACATGCAGTAATATACAAGTCAATGCCTCAACTTTATATGACATCGATTTTCATTGACTAAAGCAAAGTTATTTTCCTAAAGATCTGGGTGGTAGTGCCAATCATTAGCACATAATTTCCAAATAAGTTGTGTATTTTTTAAGCCTTGTTTAATGTATGATCGCTATCTAAATGATAGCCTTCTCTGAGCCATGATTTCATTTGGGAACAATATCAGGCTGTTTTGATAATATTCCTATTAAAATAGTCAAGTGCAGAGGTCCTTAAACCATGGCTCACTGTCCGTTTTTGTAAACAAAATTTTGTTGGCACACGACCATGCTCATTTCTTAATGTGCAACGATCAAATGGCCCTCAAAGCCGAAAATACTAAGTATTTGGCCCGTGTACAAAAAATGTTAACAGGAGTTTCTGGTTCTAGTCAATGAGAACCACATGGTACCTTTTGCCACTAGGGGGCGCTAGATGCACCACTAGTTTATCATACCCAGGCATCTGCCTGGACACCCTGGCTTCCCACCTGAGCTGAACTCAGAGAGTCTGTACCTTGGTCGCTGCCACCAACAGCATAACCTGTCCCATCTCGTGCTCTGCCAACATTGAGATGCTGTGCAACACATGCCTGGGCACACCTCTTCTTGGCTGCTCAGGGACTGGAGCCCATCCTCAGCACCCATCCTGGGGCCCTTACCGTCCTAGGCTTAGCTGGGCAACATCATTATGTGACTGGTAACTTCCAAAGTTGAAATTCCTTAGTATCTTGTAGGTAGAGCTACAATATTATAAAAATTGTTAAGACAGTGCTTTTTTTTTTTTTTTTTTTAAGATTATTTATGAGAGAGAGAGTGGCTGGAGGGTAGGGGTAGAAGGAGAGGGAGAATCCCAAGCAGGCTTCACACCCAGCATGGAGCCTGATGCAAGGCTTGGTCTCATGACCCTGAGATCATAACCTGAGCTGAAATCGACAGTCAGACACTCAATTGACTGAGTCACTGGCTGCCCCATGAAATAGCACATTGAGCTACTGTTTGAATGTCAGCTTTATTTTATGGAGGAAATTCAGGCTTTCACATGTGAACTGCCACAGTTTCCACTCTCCACTAATGTGCACCCACATGTCATCCACGTTAGACTGCTTGCTTCCCCCCGACCACAACTAGCTCTTGCAGCCTTTCTCTCCAAGAGCTCACTTCATCAATGATCCACTTGGCCCCATGTCTTCAGGCACTTCTATAGATTTAAGTTTTAAGTTCTGTCCTTAGTAAGCAACACACCTTGGTCTTCACCCACCCTCCACAGCTGCCCGATTCTTCCTTTCTCTGTCAAGATTTTTGACAAGGAGACCTATTCTTGTTCTCACCCCGTCTAAGTTCCCACACACATCTCCACCCAGTGCTATGGGCACTCCTTCTCCAGTGCACCATGGAAACTACTATGACCAGGTCACCTGGCCTCCAGGTTACCATATCTGATGGACATGTTCCCCCTAGCTTTATTGAGCTTTATTGAGATAATTGACATAGCATAAGTTTAAGGTGTGCAAAGTGTTGATTTGATACTTTATATATTGTGAAATCATTACCACTGTAGCATGAGCTCACATCCCGTGGATATTTTGATTCAGCTCTTGCCTTTCTAGACCTGTCTACTGCATTTGGGTCTGTGGACAGCTCCTCCCCCTTGGAACTCCTACCTCAGTGCTTTTCCAATTTCTTTGACTGCAACTCAATTTGAGAAAGAACTTTTTACATAGCAACCCAGTAAACACATACAGATACACAGGTGAACTAAAGTTTCCCAGTCGAGTGCTCAAGAAACTCTGATATTTCCAGTTCCATTCTTTTTCTGTGCTAGTTATAACTAAGTAAATTGATTTCATGACTCACAAATGGCTTGAAAACTTATGTTTTTGGTTTCCCTGACACTCTACTCTGCTTCTCCTTATACATCTCTTACCACCCTCCTTGGTCCCTAGAATGTTTTGTATTCCCCAGTGTTCTGCCTCCAGCCTCTAGCTTTCTGTTCCTAATTATGTTTTCCCTAGGGGATCCCATCCTTCCTCTTTATGGTGCAGATTCCATAATCTGTCTCCATTCTGGAACCTCAACACTGTGCTCCTACAGCAAAAGATCTTGGTCCCAAGTTCAATTCCTAGGCACCTGTGCTGGGTCAAAATCAGGGGAGATGGGTCATCAGGTTGAAACACATGTACCTGCAGTGGATTTAGGACAAACCTAAGAGCAAAACCAAAGTTAAAAGCCAGGTGAATTTTCTGCAAGGATCTAAGACAGAACCAGTCTTTTGCACTGTAAAGTTGCAATGTGCTTTTTCCAATGTTCTCTTTCTGTACTCTGTGGTTAGAAATGAGTCACTAGACTCAACCCACACTCAAGGGAAATCATCCGGCTTTATCATCAGTATGAGAGGAAGAGATACTAGCTCTCCTTTGCCAGATGACTGCTGGCATGGGTCAGGCACTGTCCAGGCTGCAGAACAGACACAAGTCCCATTCAGTCTGAATTCTCACAACACTATGAGCTTGGTGGCATTATCCATATATGAACGATGAGGAAACTGAGGCCAAAGTCAGATAATTTACTTGCTCACAGTGGTAGGTCTTGTGCTTGAACCAGGTTGGTTTAATTCTTTCAGTGGTCACTTCCAAAAGCAATCTCAGCTCTAATATTTGTGAAACTTTTCAGGTCAAATCCCAAATGGGGCGGTGATGCAGAGAGACTGAGAGACACAGAAGTATAAGCTGCTCTGGTCCAGTCCAGCCTCCTGATGGGTTCTACCAAGTTAGTCTCCCTGGGCCCAGTTAGCTGTGGCAGGGACTACAGAGGAAGAAGTCAAATCAAATGAAAATGGGGGAGGGGAAACAAAGCCTCTGGGAAGCCTCTTACAGGTTTATTAGCATCTAGAGTATAGTCAACTGGTAGGAAGTTGTGTTTGGGGGGCGGGGGAGGAAGGGAGGGCAAAGTGAGATGTAGGGAGTGTTTGTGAGTGTTGACTGGGTGAGAAAGGCATGGTGACCAGAGGAGACTGGGTTTGGAAGTAGGACATGTAGGGAGGTAAAGAGGATGATTACAAAAGAGGAAGGAAATCTGCATAACTGACAGGACTTTTATGAACTTTTGGAGCAGATACAGGGTTTCATAGTACCTAGTGTACTTTCGGAGGAAAGATAATCTACCATCATGGAATAAGAATCACATGTGGGTTTTCTCTTCCCTATTAAAGAGTCAGGGGAAAAGCCTCACCCAAACTGGGCTATTCTCAGTGGAGAGCTCTATTTTTCCTGCCATGTGACAACCTGTTGGACCAAGTTTCTCTTTTATATTTACATGTTGTGTCGAGTTAATCGCTGGAGACTTCTGCCTGCTTCTCAGGTCGACAGCACGTCAGGCAGAATAGAGTTGGTCTGGGGCCCCTGGGGGGCTCAGTTGTTAAGCGTGTGCCTTTGACTCAGGACGTGACCCCAGGGTCCTGTGATTAAGCCCAGCATTGGGCTCCCTGCTCAGCAGAAAGCCTGCTTCTCCCTCTCCCTTTCCCTCTGCCCCTGCTTGTGTTCGTCTCTCTCTGACAAATAAATAAATAAAATCTTAAAAAAAAAAAGAAAAGGACAGAGTCGGTCTAAGAAATTGAGGATTTTCCAGAACTATGGCTGAGATCAACTCACCTGTTAACTTCCAGAGTCTCAGCTCAGCCCCTCTTCTGAAAACTGGAGGTTAGAGGCACTGTTTCTATTCTTGTGGCTGCTTGTTGCTCTGCCTTCTTCTGTCTGAAATATTGTCTCTACAATCTTTGGGAAATAGGAAAATGATAGTTTCCTGATTTCTATATGAAGGTGTACTAAAAAAAACACTTTCCTTCTTTTGTTTACTTTACTGTTGAGAGTCCCCTGGAAATTGACCCTGAGCTGGAGATGAGCTTTTAGGGGGTTTGCTGGGGAGTGCTCTCAGAAGCAACAGTGCTAAGGGAGTGAAGGAGGCAGGACAGGGCCTTGGGAGGAGCTGAGCAGCAATGCAGTGGCAACAGAGGCTTCAGCAACCCCACCTCAAATGAATATTTGGGAGCCTAAATGAAGCACAAGGTAGGCTCCTGTAGGATGCATAAGCTTGAGCAAGGCAGTTCCCTTCAGTGAAAATCAGCTCAGGGTGAGGAGGGGGGTGGCAGCACGGGATTCTAGGGTGAGCATTCAGCAGACACTCACCTGCTTCAATGGTCTGGGTGGGTATTTTCTGAGAATTTGTACAATATTAAATAATTTCTCCTCTGGGACTCAATTTTTTAACTCACTTTTTTTTTCATATTTATTGTATCTTATGAGGAGACATTTGAATCATTGACTTATTGAGTACCATCCTGATTCCAGAAGACAACTTAAGGCAAATCTCTATGGAAATACATATATATACATACATACGTATATATATGTATGTATATATATTTTCATAGAGATTTATGTATGTATGTGTATATATATATATTTCCATAGAGATTTGCCTTAAATATATATGCATGTATGTATCTACATATATATATGTATGTATGTATATACATATATCTACATATATATATGTATGTATGTATATACATATATATTTCCATAGAGATTTGCCATATATATACACACACACACACACATACATGTATGTATATATATATATATTCCCCCCCTTCCCTCCTTCTGGTTGTTATATAGTCTAATTTCTAGTCCAGTGAAAACCTTCCCCATCTTCTACCTCTTAAATCAGGACTCAACCACTGGTGATACATTTTGTTATTAATGGTTTAGTCAATCAAAGGGCTGGAGAGGTTGGGTTCTTTTACTTTTTCTTTGAGAATATTTAAAAAGTAAATTTACAAAATGGCAAGTTGTTGCACCATCTCATATTTCCTTGGTTTCCTGCCGTCTCTGTTTCTCTATCATCAACTTAAAAAATACCAAATCAGTGTATAGGTTCAGCATGCAGCTAGAGAAACACCAGGAGAAATAAAGCAGTGATTGTTTTTTCCTCCACTAAAAGGTTTTAAAAGGCATGGCCCCTGTTATTTTCATCAAATATATATGGTTATATTTTGTGTGCATTTCAAACAATACCACATGAAATTAAGTCTCATTTTCTGCACACAAAAAAGGGAACAATTCTAATCACCCCCTAGCCCCATCCAAAAAAGCCTGCTAGCAGAGTAAATTGTAGACTAAATTTGTGCTCTTTTCATTTCATGGCAAAAGTTATCTCGTAAACAGAAATAGCTACTCTTCTCATCGCAATCATGTGAACCACACTGCTGTTTTTGAGCATCAGGACTTCTCCAAGGACTTTCCCTGTAAGGAAAGTTCGCATGTTTTTTAAACATCCTAGAACAACGTTATGCAAGCGTTTATTACATACTGCTGCTGGTGCTGGAAGATAGACCTCCTAATCAAAATTCAGAACAGAAGATATAATAAGACATTGTGAAGTAATGTCTTCACAGGAGGAAATTCTCTGCAAAATATTAGCACTGGTGCTTAGAAAATAGGAGGCAATAGTAAAATAGGTCCACTTTTAACGCATCAAAAAAAATCTTACTAACTAGAAAGAATAATGGAAAAATGTTGGAGACATGGCTGAAATATGACTCCCATCATCATGAGGCCCTGAGTTTACAGTGCTTGTGTGTGTATACTCTCTGGGAACACGTCTCCTTAATTTAAATTTATGTCTATGGAAAAACTAAAGTGGAATTATGTGAGCTTTGAAGTATATGAATCTTTGGGAATACATCTCTCAAACTTAAGCAATAGTCTATTTTAAATGGTTTGGGTCTTTTGTTTTATTCTATTTTGATGGTCCTCCCTCGCTCCCCCCCCTTCCTTCCTTTCTTTCTTTCCCTCCCTTTCTCTTCCTTC